>NC_133327.1:566470292-566775917 GCF_042186555.1 Aquarana catesbeiana
CAAGCGTGCATTCCGCCTTTATGGAAACAACAATCTGCGCCAACGGTGACTCAGTGGTTCGCAAGGCTGAAGGATATAGAGCAAATGGAAGACTTGACCTCGGTGCTGCGAGATAGGGCGGAGGAACATAAGACCAGATGGTTTTATTGGGTCCAATTCCGCTTCTCCGATTAATTTCTCCAATACGCTTGAACAGGATTTCTGCCATTGAATCCTGCTGTCTGACAGGTCCTGATCACTCAGGCTCCCAGGGAATGACACATCTCCCACCCTCCTGCAACCCCCCCACTCCACCCCCCCTCCCCCCTACTCCCCCCACCCCCCCACCCTCTTTCGCCATCCCCTTCTAGTATTCTCTTTCTCACCTTGGTCTATCCCTGACTACCTGATCTCAGGTAATCCCCCCCCCCCCCCCAAAAAAAGTGGTGTGCGCAGAACCTAGTAATACACACTGTTATAGACTCCCCACAGTGACCTGGCGGATCTCTCTTTTTCTTCGGAAGAGTGAGATTGCCTCCAATGCAGACTGAATGGAGAGGCCACGGCATTCTTTTATGAACACTATTTTCTTCTTGTACAATATGTATGTGCTTTAATCCTCCATAGCATATCTTGGAGTATTGGTTGAGATAATGAAGTTGATTACTGATTGCATGTCCTTTCAAAATTACCCTCTAACTGTATCTGCTGCATACCCTTCAATAAAAACTAAAATTGAAAAAATAAAAAAATGACCACTGCTTTCTGTATAGAATTGAAGTATAATGTGGACCAGATGATGACACGTAAAATGTGGCTTATAGCACTGTCTGGATAAAATGTAATCCTTGGTGTAAACTTGCATGAAATAAATGACTTGTTGGACTGTAATTAGACACAGTGTTTAAATTGTATTTAATGTACTAAAAAACACTATAAAAATAGCTTTTAAAAGCATGCATTACACATTAGTGCAATAAAATGGCTTCTGCGGACATTTACAATAAATCTGTTTATACAGTACTAAGAAAAACACAAATGTTAACATTTAAAACAATCATTCAAAAAAACCTTGTCCCTCCTGTTATTGAAATGTTATATGCTTATAAATATAATACAGGGAAATCCAGATCACATTTAAGGTCTAAGGACTAAGGAAAACTTTACTGAGGGAAAATCATAGGCTGCCTAACTCTGAAAATGATAGTCATGTAATCATCAATGGCTTCAAAAATGCTTTGTCAATGACCCAAAAGAAGTAAGCAGCAAGTGAAATTAGTGCAGCAATTTAAATTTGCAAACATATCAGGCTAATGTACATGGCTGTTGTTTTCCTGTGTTTGATGTGCATTTTAAACATTAAATGTAGGTTAGCAAACTGAAATTGACTTTAAAGTGATTGTAAAGGATTGATTTTAATTTTTTTTTAAATAACATGTCATACTTACCTGCTCCATGCAATGGTCTTGCATAGAGCAGCCTCGATCCTCCTCTTCTTAGTTCTCCCTCCAGTGCTTCTGGCTCCTCCTACCTGCCAGGTGCCCCCATAGCAAGCCGCCCGTGCATGTTCGCTCCTGCCCAGGCATTGTGTGTCCATTGACACACAGAGCATGGCTCGGCCCTGCTACCTGCTCCCTCCTCACTAGCTGTGATTGACAATGAGCCAATGAGGAGGGAGAGTACGGAGAGAAGCTCTGCTCTCATGCATAGTGCTGGACTTGTAAGTATAAGGTTAGGCTGGGGGATAAGCTGCATGCAGAAGGTTTTTATCTTAATGCAGAGAATGCATTTTTCTGCCTTTAGAACCACTTTAATTGAGCAGTAAACATACCAGGTCAGAGGTTTCAATTGTCCTGTTTTCTCATTTTTTTAGACCTAGCATTTCTAATTGAAATGCAATGAACTGCAGGCAAAGCAGGTGTTTTCTGTGCTTTTGTCAAGAATACCACTTGACATGAGCCCTTACTCTTCTTTTATCCCACATTTTTAAGTTTATATGGAAAAAAATGGACCCAGAATTAATATGCATAAGGTTTTCACTTCTTACTTTTAGGGCTAAATGATCTAATGCTATTTGTGGTGGCATTATTATGCTTATCAAGACTAGTCGATTTTTTCAAAATGTAACCCTACCATATTTTTTACAATCTTGTCTCACTCTTTCTCCCTTTGAGACAGCCTCTCTAGGATGTACAAGCTAAGTGTTTCTCACACTCCACTGGCCATTTTTTGCTATTTGCAGACCCAATTACATTATGTTCAAATCATGGGTAGCTGAACAGGGGGTGGTAGCTTTTGGGGGTCTACATTTTCAAGGAAAGCATTTATACCTGTGAATTACTTCAAACAAACCGTGATTTTCCAGAAGCTAGTTTTTTTTTTGTTTTTTTTAAGATATAATCAAAGTGCATTTCTAAAGTTCCTTTTACATAAATCCTTTCACATACAACTAATTTTCCCTTTGAGTCTTTATGTCAACAAGCTGTCAATTCCAAGTACAAGCTTTCATCTACGTATTAAGTCATACTGAAACCACAAAGTAAACTATCCTATATGTTGGCATTAAAATGATATCAATGATATAAGAATGATAACACTGGCTTACCACTCTTCAAACATTTCCTTCTTCACTCGGTAAAAAATCTAAATCCTTTCATGATGGTACATGGTGCATACAAAACGAACAAATTACATATTTTAAGCTTCTCCTTTATGTCTTCATGGTTGCAGCCAAATAGATTTGAAATGCTGTTTTTGCTACTGTCTGAACAGTAAGTAATGGAAAATATCTCTAAAAGAGTCCCAAGCAGCACCAACAGACCAGGATCAAAGGTCAGTAACAGTAGAGCCCAAGATGGCAGGAGTGCACTCAAACACACTGAGACAGTGGAAATTGGTAGTAGTGCACGTAGACACACAGAATCAGTAGGAGTGAGTAGTAAAAACAGAAAAGGAATCACTACAAACAGGCAGAAATGCCCAGTGACAGAGAGCAGTAAACAAACTAGAAATATAGAGGAGGGCACTGAAACAGACTGCAGACTCAGGTGCTGATAGCAAAAGGCAGGCTAAAACTCAAAGGGCATTAAGGAGGTGCAGGAAGATCAAAAGCTGGCAGAGGTACACAAGGGAGACAAAGGCAGAAGTACATCGAAATGCTCAGAGGACACAACAGGTGCAAGGATACAGGTTACAGGCAAGAACACACAAAGAGTCACTGGGAATAGCCTGGATGACATTGGGAAGACTGGGGGTGCAGAGATCACACTGGAAAGTTCTGGAAGATTTTTGCAAAGTCACTGGGAATAAGGAGGACCCAGCTACAGAAAAATGAGGATTCTCTTAGTTGATCAGAATCTCAAAAAAGCCTGAGGAAATAAGCCAAACTTAAAAGAGAAGCCTATATTAGTTTGATATTGAAACCACATAAAAAATGTTTATTGTCTCTAAGGCAGGGCTCAAAATCTCAAGTCCTGAGCTACTAGCCAGGCCTTAAGAGTTATTCACCACCAGTTGCCCCACTCAACCCCTAACCTTCCCCGCCCACCCCTAAACAAGCCCTCATAAATTATGTCATGAAATGACACTGTTAAATGTTTTATGCAGAATTAAGTTACAAAATTAAATATTTACAACAACTTTATCAGTGCCCATTAGTGCAGCCTCATCCTTGCCCATCAATGCAGCCTATTAGTGCCCATCAGTGCTGCCTCATCTGTGCCTATCAGTGCCCATCAGTGCAGCCTATCAGTGCCCATCAATGCAGCCTCATCAGTGCCCATCAATGCAGCTTCACCAGTGCCCATCAATGCAGCCTGATCAGTAGCCATCAATGCAGTCTCATCAGTGTCCTACAATGCAGTCTCATCAGTGTCCTACAATGCACCCTCATCGGTGTAGCCTCACCAGTGCCCATCAATGCAGCCTCATCAGTGCCTATCAATGCAGCCTCACCAGTGCCCATCAATGCAGCCTCACCAGTGCCCATCAATGCAGCCTGATCAGTGCCCATCAATGCAGCCTCACCAATGCCCATCAATGCAACCTCATCAGTGCCCATCAATGCAGTCTCATCAGTGCCCATCAATGCAGCCTGATCAGTGCCTATCAATGCAGCCTGGTCAGTGGCCATCAATGCAGTCTCACCAGTGCCCATCAGCGCAGCCTCACCAGTGCCCATCAATGCAGCCTCACCAATGCATGGGGATCTCAGAGAGGAGAGGAAGAGGAGAGCCAGGTCACACAGAGCGGACATCTCCCGCTGTGACACAGCTTTGATTTGAATTGGCCGGTGGCCGTAGTGAAACGAAGTACCGCGTCCTGGACTGGCTCCTATGGTAGACATCACATGTCCCAACATTAGACCAGTGTGATGTCTATCATAGGAGCTGGTCCAGGAGTAAGGACTTTGTTGGACGAGGCCGCTGGGCAATTCAAATCAAAGCTATGTCACAGCGGGCAATCCTCGCTCTGTGTGATCTGGCCAGCTCTTCTCTTCCTCTCCCCTCTCTTCCCCAGGTTCCTGGCCAATCGCTGGGAGAACGGCTCCCATTCAACCACTCCTACCGGCGGCACCGCCCCCCCCCCCCCCCCCCGCTCCGAGGCAGTCCCACACTCACCCTCCAGTTTTTTTCCACTCGCCAAATGCTAACAGGCAAGTGGAAATTTTGAGGGCTGCTCTAAGGCATGTCCACACCAGAACATTTGCTAAAAAAAATCTAAAGATGCCCACCCCAGTTTAGTCTAATGGTTTAGACTTCACCATATCCTACACTTCCCTCACACTCACCTCGATACATCATGATTCATTCTGATTATGAAAAGGGTGCTTACAAGCTGATTGGCATAGAGGAGGTATTTTAATGCTGTAAGTTCACTTGCACTTCATTATACTGACAAAATTTACTTACATGACTGCCTGGGAAATAGATCCAAGGGAAATTATTAATTGTTATTTTTAACACAGTTGGTCCTCTTGTATATTTAAAGGCATTATACATATGTTTCAAGGGGAGCTAACTTCAAGATTTTATCTATTTTAAAATTGTTTTCCCTTTACATTTTTCAATTTTAGGACAAGGTATATAATCTCACACACAAGGTCTTAGATTTTAAAACAAATATGGACCCATGCATGGCCCTTCTAAATAAACCTACATTCAACTTCCATAAACACTCTCAAACCCTAATCTTCTTTATAATGTTAGTTGCGAAAATATTAATAGCACAATTCTGGAAGACATTATTGATTTCTATAGCTGCTAAGATTAAAATATCATGGATGAGGGGGCATAAAAAATGGCCAACACTGTAAATTATAAACAAAAAAATTTTGACGAGGTCGGTAACCCTTGGACTAACTTCCTAAAATTATTGATCCCTTTTCAACCCAGCCTAATAGTGTCAGTTTTCTTTTTTCTCCTCCACAATCTTTGAGGTGTCCTCATCTTCCTTCTTCTTTTTCTCATTCTTTTCTCTTTATTTTTACTCTGCACATTGTTCTTCTGTACTTATAAAGAGAATATGGGGTTTATTTACTTAATGAGTCAAGCATATTCACTTTTTAAAATAATATTTCATATTTCAAAGGAATTTTCATTTAGCTTAGTGAATGTGGTAAAAAAAAAATCATTTTGCAAAGAATTCCTAATCACATGCAAGGAAAATGAAAAAAAAAAAAAGTAGTTTTGCTTGCAGGAGACTGGGTGATGGAAGTCCACAAAACTTCACCTCATCCACTAAGCTAAGGGAAAATTCCCATGCAAACTGAACAGCCTATTTGCCTTTGGTAAATCAACGTTATACAGTGTATGTCTATATTATGGAGATACAGTGAAATAGAATGTACTCCTTTATTTTTTATCTTAACGCTCTTTACTCTCTACAGTTTTAACTTGAAATGTTAACAATAGTGCCAAATAATTTGTAATTTACAGATTTTATTGTATACCTTCAATAAAACCTATTGAAAGTTAAAAGCTGAGATTCATTTTTTACCTTCCTATCTTGGAAAATAAAAGTTTATGTCTGTTTAAATAATTGTTTTTTTTTTATTTTTTAGTTAAAAAAAATAGCAAATAAAGAAAAAAGAATATAGCGCATATAATTGTGACACTGATCATATTGTAATTGAATGTTATTAAAAATCACCTTTCCTTTTCAATCTGCAGCCAATGTAATTTTCTGAGAATACATTGCACTATGGCTACCTGGAGTTGTTCTGTACACAGAATGTGTACTGACCACTCCCCAGAAACATAATTTCCTGCTTGTGTGATTGGCTCACCAATTTTCCCAGAAGTCTGCCTAAGATACAAATCAGATTTCAGGTATCCCTTGCAACGAAAATGTCATTTTTTGAGAGATACTTTCAATAGGAACATGTCTAAAGGGATGCAGGCCCAGCAGATTTCCTCATTAGTGTTGTGCAGCTCAACACCTGACAGTTAATTATGAAACCACTCCCATTAGACCCACTCAGAACAGAGGCACAAACAAACACACATGGATTTCTTCAGAATAACAATAGGTAGGAATCTGCAACAAAGTTTGTTATAATCCTTGCAAGGTACATAGATCACCCATTGGGGAATGTTTTTTTCTCAACAAAAGAGTTACGCTTTAAATTTATATTTTACCTTTCATGGAACCGCTGTAATCTTGATCTGTGAGAAATTTAGAGCATGATGATTTAATAGTTTCCTAAAATTTGTCTGCATCATACTACATTTCATCTATCTGAGGAGTTATTTGTTTGTTTACAATATCACAGACATCAAAAATGTAGTCACTGGGCAGATACTTCCGAGAGACATTTCATATGTGCTTAGTCATTCTTTCTGTTTTTTCTTTTCCAATATATTTTTATTGAAAAGTTTAACAAATTTTGTCAGGATAAAAATAGAATATCATTGCAGAACGATCCTTACACTCTTAACAGGTTATCAAATGTCTAATCCATGAGAGTTCGGAGATGTCTCGTCCAGCAGGTCCGCAAACAGTGCCGTCTTAGGATTTTTAGGTAGATTTTGTCCTGTCACTGAATAGACCAGGGTGATTATTCTGATCCAAAAGCGCTGGACCTTGGGACAGGACCACCATTCTTTCTGTTTTTACATTTATGGCGAATCTATGAGCATATGTAATGGATATCTGTAAAATACAATCAGACACTGTATAACTGTAGCATATTCCTAGTTAGATGCTAGACTTATCAGGTAAATGTATTTTTTTTTGGGCTCCTCTATAAAGAGTGGAGCAGTTGTTGATTCTTTTGGACTGATCAGGGTCCCACAGGCTTGACTGCTTCTCCCTGCCTTGTGGAAGGTTCCAGAACATAGGAGTGGAACAGGTCAAATAAGTAGTCTGAATATTTATGAGGTCTCAGCCAATCCCTGGGGAGGCATGCCCAGTAGGTGGCTGCAGAGCATATAAATAGTCTATCATTGGAGCAGTCAGGGTTTTTGTCCTGGAGGAGAAGTTCCCAGCTTGGAGGGCTGCTACCCTCCCAGGTAGCCCAGCTGAAAATTACCTGAGCTCATCGAGGTCTCAGCTATGCTAATGCTGGAGGTCTCCTTGCTAAGGCTAAAATGTGAAAAGCTGCGCTTAGTGTTACATCTTTTATGAAAACATAGACAAGCTGTCAGGGCTGGGTTCAGCCGTTCCTTCTCTGAGCTGGCTGCTCAGCTGTCAGCTAATTGCCAGCTCACATCTCTCTCCAAAGTTACTCAGCTGTTGATGATATCCTGCTCATCAGTCCTGCCTACTTAAGCCGTCCAGTCCAGAGGATCTCTGCCTTCGCCTTGGTCAACATCACAGAGACGATCTCCTGCGTTCCTGTTTAAAAACTTGCTTTGCTGACATCCCTTCTGGCTCCAGATCCTGCTTGCTGTTCCACTACGTTGATCCCTGACTTCTGGCTTGGCTGACTATCTGTTCCAGTTACTGAACTTTGGCTATGTTTTGACTACGTTTGTTCTTTTTACTTTTATTATTAAACAAGTGTGATTTAACTGTACTTCTGTCTCGGTCTGATTTCATGGTTTCAGACACAAACAAATGAAATCAATTATTCAAAATACAAATTGAACTTGGATACAACAGCAGCATCCACAAGTATCCCCAATACCTTGATGCACATAGAATGTATTTGAATAAAAAGTGTTGTGCTATAGTATCCTTCCAATAACGATCAAAGTAAGACCATCCATATAACAAGTGTCAGTGCAAAAGACCATCAATAAATAATATATCTACCGGTGCTCTAAATAACACACAATTTTACCATAAGTGCTCTGGACACCTGCACTTTTCAGATATGCTCACCAGACTTTTATACCCGCCAAAGCTAAGGTCAAACATGCTGATAATATCAATCCCCACAGATAGTGAATGAAAACAGCTCCGCTTTTTTTATAATTTATGCTCTCGTTCAAAAGAGGGATAATACCCATTCATGCAAATTCTCCTCTCCTCAACAGCAGGTACTTCAACATCTCTCTTAAGACGTTCTTTTGAACAAAACATGTCAGGGTGGGGTCTGTAGCGGTGACATCATCACGCTATCAGTGACTGGTGGTTTTTTTATCTGAATGCTCTATTGCTTTTTGAAGCTTGTGAGTATATTTAATTAATTTTAAATAAACAGATTTGAATCTACTGCACTATGGGGCTTTTCTCCTTTTTGCCTACTTGTTACGATTTTGCCTAATCGTTATCCCTTGCCTCTAGTACGTGAACTTTTTCAAAGATTAGGAACCGCAGCCATATTCACGAAGTTAGACCTCCGTGGAGCTTACAACTTGATCCGTATCAGAAAAGCGGACGAATGGAAGACGGCCTTCCGTACTCGATTCGGGCACTTCGAGTACCTTGTCATGCCATTTAGATTATGCAACGCTCCCGCAACCTTTCAACATTTTGTTAACGATATTTTAGGTGATTACCTGGACTTGTATGTAATAGTATACCTTGACGACATCTTGATCTTCTCCTCTTCATTGACCGATCACCGTAGACATGTTCGCAATGTTCTAACCCGGCTCAGGCAACATGGGCTCTATGCAAAACTTGAAAAATGCGAGTTCGAACGTCAATGCATTCAATTCTTGGGCCTAGTCATCTCAGTGGAGGGTATCAAGATGGATCCTCAAAAGGTATCTGCTATTCTGGACTGGCCCGCTCCGATGGATAAAAAAGGTGTACAACGCTTTATTGACTTTGCCAACTTCTACCGGAAGTTTATCAAAGGTTTTTCTACAATAATTGCTCCAATCACTGAATTGACCAAGCAGGGAACCCGATTCTCTTGGACCGATAAAGCCCAGTCGGCTTTCTAAAAACTCAAAGAACTATTCACATCAGCCACCATTCGGAAACATCCTAACCCTGTCCTACCATTTGTCTTGGAGGTCGACGCTTCGGAGATCGCAGTGGGAGCGGTGCTCTCTCAACGACAGGGCGCCAAAGCCCTCCTCTATCCAGTAGCGTTCTTTTCACGCAAACTCTCGATGTCAGAAAGAAATTATGATGTGGGGGATTGAGAACTTCTGGCCATCAAGGTAGCTCTGGAGGAATGGTGTTACCTGTTGGAGGGTGCTGCACATTCCATCCTGGTCTACACCGACCACAAGAATCTGGAATACCTGAGAACAGCCAAAAGATTAAGACCACGTCAGGCCAGATGGGCACTTTTCTTTTCATGATTCCAGTTCCACATAGCTTACAGACCCGGTTCCAAGAATATAAAGTCAGATGCTCTTTCCCGCTCTTTATGTTTTACGATTCAGAGAAGACCGTATCTCCCGATACGATTCTTCCTTATTGGAACTTCTTGCTCCTCCAAGGGGACCTTGTCTCCTTGTCTCCGGATAAGACAGGCCTCTGTTGGAATGCTTCTGTACCCTGAAAACGATTTGAGAGAGGCCCTGTTTTGGCGAAGAGACAAGATCGTGGTTCCTGAGAATTTAAGGGTAACTGTAATGGAACTATGTCATGATCATAAAGTGGCCGGACATTTTGGTGTCCTGAAGACCACTGAGCTGGTATAGCGCACCTTCTGGTGGCCTCAATTATCCTGTGACTGTAAAAATTTTGTAGATTCATGTAACACTTGTGCTTGAAGTAAAAACACCAGGACAAAGGCCTGGGGATTATTAAAACCTTTACCTGTTCCAGAGAGGCCATGGAAGATGATAGCGATGGATTCCATCGTGGAACTGCCTCCCTCCGAGGGGTTTTCTACTATTTTTGTTGTGGTAGACAGGCTGTCCAAGATGGCACATTTTCTCCCCATGAAGGGTACACCTTCGGCTATGGACACAGCAAAGATTTTTGTCAAAGAAGTTGTTAGGCTGCATGGAGTCCCAGCAAGCATTGTGTCCGATCGGGGTGTCCAATTTACCTCAAGGTTCTGGAAGGCCCCCTGTGGTTCCCTCGTAATCAAATTGGCATTTTTTTCCGCCTATCATCCCCAGACGAACGGGCAAACTGAGAGAACCAACCAGACCTTGGAGCAATACCTCAGGTGCTTATCTGCCTTCTCTCAGGATGACTGGGTCTCCTTATTGCCTGTTGCAGAATTCTCCTACAACAACTCCTTGCACTCTGCCATCAATCAAACATCACTTTTCGCTAATTACGATTTCCATCCATCCTTTCTGCCAATCTCAATACCTGAATGTACCGTTCCGGCTGTCTCTGAGACTATGAGTTTCTTTTCCACCAAAAACAAACTCCTAAAAGAAACTATGGCCAAATCCCAGGATTACAATAAAAAAATGTTTGATAAGAAGAGGCGTGGAGAATTGATCTTGGAGCCCGGCAACCAAGTGTGGTTGTCCACAACAAACCTGAAAATGACTTGTCCCTCTAGGAAATTAGGCCCTAAATTTATGGGTCCTTTCCCGGTGAAGAGGAAAATAAATGATGTGACCTATGAACTTGATCTGCCAGACTCTCTAAGAGTCTTCCACGTGACGTTACTGAAACCTGCTACCTCTAATCCTTTTGCTGGCCGCACTATCGGCCCACCCAAACCTGTCATAATTGACAACGAAGAGGAATTCGAAGTAGAGGCAATCCTAGACTGTAGAAAAAGGAGGAATGGAATCCACTACCTCATTAAGTGGAAGGGGTATGGCCCTGAAGACAATTCGGGAGGGGGCACTGTCAGAGAGCTTACCTTGGTGGTCGTGGTGCTGGCCACCCTGGGGCGCGCCGGTGTGCGCGTTCCTGTACGCGCTACTGTGCATGCTCCTGCAGGCGTTGGTGTGTGTACTGGAGTGCGGGCGCGTGCGTGTGCGGGCGTGCGCGCACGCCTGTGAGCGTCGGCGTGCATGTGCGCGCCGTTGGCGCCAACTGGCCTATTTAGGTTCGCCATGCACTCTGCTCAGTGCTGCCTGATCATCAGCTCCCTGTGCCTTAGTTCCCATTGCCTGTCTCGTGTTCCTGTGTACCTGATCTCCTTACGACCCGGATTGCCTTTGGATTCTCCTGTTTGCTGCCTGTACCTGACCTTGGCCTGTTTGACTCCGCTTCTGCCTGCTCCTGTTGTACCTTTTCTGCCAGCCTGTTGCCGAACTCTGCTTGTGCACTGATCTGCCTGTCTTGCTCCTGCTCAGCACCTGGAACCGGTGTTCCTGACTACTGACCTGCTGCTTGAAGATCACCTCTCATCCTGTACCTGGATCCCTCCAGCAGGCTCTCATACCATTCCGCGCTCCCGTGCCTCCTGTCTGCTCTACCAGGGGCCGTGAGTCGGATAAGTAAGGGAGTCTACCCTCTGCCCAAGCGGACTCATCAGTCTGGTAAGTGGAAGTCTGACAGTTCTGCAACTGCTGGCTCCCCTGTCTCCCTAGCATCTCTGGAACATAGTGAAGAGGGTAGAGTCTGAGTTGGCCCTGGATACAGCCTCAGCCTATCCCCGATTGGGAGAGTGACTAGCAGGGGCTAAGAGGTGTATATAGGAGCTAGAGCAGAGAGTAGCAGAGAGTAGCAGGGCCCTTTGCCTGCTGGAGAGTGACCCATCCTGAAAATGCTGCTAAACCTTCCAAGGCTTAGAGAAGCTTTAAGAAGTTTTCTAGCTCACCAAGGAGCAGAAGGATCACTCCAAAGTCACAGGAGAACCCAGGCAGTATCTAAAGAGGATCTTTATGGGATACTTTTGTGCCAGTGTCAGCTGAAGCTGGAAGAGGGCTTTTAGATTGTTTGTGAGTAGGCCATAGAGAAATCTTAGGAGAGAGACTGTTGCCTTACAACCATTTTGCTAGAGGGACTGTTCTAGACCTGCTGCCAGGGCCGTGTCCATTGTGGAAATCCCCTGTGCTGAGCTATTGCTACTTTCTATACAGAAGACTCTGCTTTATTTCGGTTAACCGTTGCAAGATACAGGCATAACCCACTTTTAAGTACACAATGGGGTTTATTTACTAAAGCTGGAAAGTGCAAAATCAGGCTCACTTCTGCAGAGAAACCAATGAGTTTCCGGGTTTTATTACCAAAGCTTAATTGAACAAGCTTGGGTTAGAAGCTCATTGATTTCTATGCAGAAGTGAGCCTGATTTTGCACTTTCCAGCTTTAGTAAATAAACCCCATTGTGTACTTAAAAGTGGGGTATGCCTGTAGTGTCCTCCTTCACCTTGCTAGTTCTAGGAATCCCAAAGTTTTTCCCAATCCTTATTCTAGTTCTACAAAACAAATAAAAACCACAAAAAAAGACACTGCCTGACTAAGATGTGAGGACTGAGTGGGGCTTGATTCACCTGGCTGAAAATACCCCATGCCTGGCTGTTTGCACCATCAAGGGGTCAGATATCCAAATATGGCAGCATACCTTAAGTCCCCTCATCACTTAATTTCTTGTTTGGCAACAGGTAAGATTTACTTTTATTACAACACAAAATATAATTAGATGTAAGAACACACTTTCAAATTGCCTTGTTTGCCCAGAGATATATAACAAATTGGAAATGTACTTAGTACATGCTTAAAGTATATGTAAATCCTCACCTTGTAAAACAACCCATTTTGTTTAAAATAGAAATGAAAGTAAAATCATTTGTGTATAGCTATAAAAAAGCTATTATCTATAAAAAAAAACATTATAAACACCTTTTTCCCCCTTTTTATAAGTGATCACCTCTGCTCTCAGCTGCATAAAAGCTAATCATTAGAGGAGAGTAGGCTCAGTTCCCAGCAACGCTGGAGAATTGACAGCTGTGCTCTCATGCCTAATGTGGTCAGTTTTTAATAGGAAAGCAGGGGAACTGGAAGGTATACCAGGGATCTCACAGTAACGAAGCAATACAAAGACAATAGTATACTTTTTACAAGCATGTGATACAACAGGCACATATCAGGAATATTAAATGTTGGGTTTACATATTCTTTACGTAAACTTATCCTTTAAAGTGACCTCGTCACCACAATAAATAAGGTATAGTAAATACGCAGGCCAATAGTCAGAGGCAGAATTAACATCTCCTGGATTGTTTTTACCAGGCCAGAGTGATGGCCTGTGAATGGAAAGTTATGCTTTCTGTTAGATGACAGAAATTTTTATTTCTCTGCTTGAATACAGTAACAGAGCTGATGACTCTTCTTATGAAGGAATTTCTTGCAGGACAAAAAGGCTATAGTAAGTCAATATTTTACTGTTTGGAACTATGCATTTACTGATGACACTGACTATTTAAGTGAATCTGTATCATTGAGAAAAAAGACGTAGCAATTCCTAGATAGCAGCTGTGTAAACTCTGTAAAAATTGACTTTACCTTCAAAAGTCCATCTTTGTTCTTTCTGCCTGGATAATGACATCATCCCTCCTTTCCTGATTGGCTTATTTATTTTCTACTGGCACAGGTCAATTGAAGAATATAGTTCACAAACATATTTTAGTTGTGTATTTAGGTTGAAACTTATACTTCCTTTATTAAATTAAACATTAATTATATTTTTTGCATAATTATGTACTGTGTTAATAATGAATCTCAATGTAAACCTTTGCAGTAAGGAGCATCATCAGTCCAGCTTCCATTCTGTTGACAGAGCCTGCTGCTGGGACCAATAAGCTGGTATCCAGAGTCACATGTGTAATGGACTTCATGATCTACGAGATATTTAGACCCAAACTTTTTTCCATTTTCAGGATCTTCCAGTGCTGGGCAAGTAACTAAAAAAAAAAATCATACAAAACAGTAAGTGACTTGCGTTTCAAGAGCACATCTGTGTACATGGGTTCTTCAAAATATGCAACAAATTATAAGTTCTGACTACTATTATTTCAAAATAATGATATAACTTAGTCCAAAATGTATACCAAAAGCTGTAGATTATTGTGTTAAGTAATTAACCAAAAAACTGTAAGTTTTACAAAATGTTGATATTACTTCTGCCTTTTCCCTAATTAAAACTGACATGAATCACACAATTTGCCACCTACAGAATTAAAAGGCTGAATCAACCAACATATTTGAATATACATACTGAATATTTCAGTGCATTTTGATACAGTTTTATATACTGTATGTCTTTGTGACAGTGGGAAGATCTCTCTGCTTAAGTTCCCAGGTCTACATAATAGATGCAGTCATTAGGTCTAGAGCAGGAAAATCTTTTCTCTTGACACATCAAGAGGTATAATATGTCAGCAGTTGGCTCTGCCCACTAGATTGGGACTGATTTAGTGATTTGCATATGTGGACTTTTACTACATTATAAATTAAAGCATATACCAAGGCAAAAAAACATATTCAGTGCATTTCTGGAATACGTGCACATTTCACCCATATTTTATTCTATTAAAGAGGTTGTAATTCTCCCTGTGTAATTTGTACCCATAGATAAGTCTAGAATAAGGCTTACCTTAAGGGACTGTAAAAATCTCCTAAACATGCGTCATCAGCGCATGCACTCTGAAGGAATGCCATTTCTTCAGGAGAGTGTGCCGTGACCGGTGGCTGCAGCATGCATGCGCGGGAGTGACCTCATGCGGCTCCGGCCAGTCAGGGAGCCGGAGTCCACGACCCCGGAAGGAAGAGGGGCGAAGATGGATGCGGCCTGCAGCGGGGAAGGCGTGGGCTTCATTTGCTGGTAAGTGTCATTTATTGTGCTAGTTTGCGATGCATACTAGCACATTATGCCTTTACTTTGACTAATTTTTAGAAAGTAGACATTCAAAGGTATTAAATAAGTAGCATGGTGAGTTTTTTTAAGTTGTAATTTTTTCCCACAATTCTTTGCAAAATGAAGATTTTTTTTTTACAAAATTGTCATATTATCAGGTTATTTCTCACACACAGCATATGCATACAACAAATTATACCCCAAAATACATTCTGCTACTCTTCCCGAGTATGGTGATACCACATGTGTGTGACTTTTACACAGCCTGGCCACATACAAAGGACCAACATTGAAGTAGCACCTTCAAGCGTTCTACCACCATAAATGACACATCTCATTTCTCAACCACCTATTACACGTTTGAATGCCCTGGAGCACCAGGACAATGGAATTGCCCACAAAATGACCCCATTTTGGAAAGCAAACACCTCAACGTAAAATCTATGAGGCATAATGAGTCTTTTGAACGGTTCATTTTTTTCCAGAAGTTTTTGAAAAATGTGGGAAAATGAAAACACATTTTTTTTACAAAAAGTTGTCATTTTATAAGATATTTCTAACACATAGCATGTATATAGCAAAAATTCCACCAGAAAATACACTATGCTACTCTTCCCGAGTATGGCGATACCACATGTGTGAAACTTTTACACAGCCTGGCCACATACAGAGGCCCAACATTGAAGTAGTATCTTCAGGCGTTCTAGGAGCATAAATTACACATCTCATTTCATTCCTACCTATCACACTTTTGAAGGTGCTTGAGCACCAGCCCAGTGGAATTACCCACAAAATGACCCCATTTTGGAAAGCAAACACCCCAACGTATATTTTATGAGGCATGGACTGCAAGTAGGTACTCAGGTACTCTGATGGGCTGCAGATACTGTAGGTACTCGAGTACTCTGATGGGCTGGAAACAGGTACTCGGGTAACTTGATGAGCTGCAGACAGGTACTCGGGTACTCTGATGGGCTGGTGACAGGTACTCGGTTACTCTGATGGGCTGGTGACAGGTATTCGGGTACACTGATGGCCTGGTGACAGGTACTCGGGTACTCTGATGGGCTATAGGTAGGTACTCGGGTACTCTGATGGGCTGGTGACTGATATTCAGGTACTCTGAAGGGCGGTGACAGGTACTCAGGTACTCGATACGCATATGGACTGTGACAGGTACTCAGGTATTCGGGTGCTCAGATGAACTGTGAAAGGTATTCGGGTACTCAGAAGAACTGCGACAGGTACTCGGGTACTCAGATGGGCTATGACAGGTACTCGGGTACTCAGATGGACTGTGACAAGTACTTGGGTACTCTGATGGACTGTGACAGGTACTCGGGTATTCTGATGGACTGTGACAGGTACTCAGGTACTCTGATGGACTGTGACAGGTACTCATATGGACTGACAGGTATTCATATGGACTGACAGGTACTCAGATGAACTGTGACAGGTACTTTCATGGGTGGTGACAGGTCCTCTTTATTGGGGGGGAGGTCAGTGTGATTGGTGTACACTATAAGCGGTAACGAGATGCTACCGCAATCTCCTCCTCACACACGATCGGTGTGTAAGGAGGAGAACCCAGTAACATCTCGTTAATGTGGTTTGTTGACATTTTTTGATCGCCTGTGAAAGGATCACAGCTGATCACGTGGTAAACAGCCGCCGGCCAATGGCTGTTTACCAGCGTCAGTGACAAGCAGTGTTCCTGGGAACACGCCGCCACTGAGGTGCGCGCATGCGCCGTGCAAAGTGGGGCGGTACCACCTGTGATCGGCTGTGACTTTATCACGGCCAATCATGTGGTAAACAGCCATACCCAATGGCTGTTCACCCCCCTCGGTGGCGAGCAGTGTCTCCGTGACATTCCGCCACTGAAGGAACAGGGATGTGCGTACACGATCGCGCGCATTCCCTGTTTAAATGGAGGGACGTCATATGACGCCCTCCCAGAACGAGAGCCGCACCACCTGGCTGTGATATGACAGCCGGCGGGTGGCTAGCGGTTAAAATGTGTAGCACTAGGGGGCATGGCCGAATGTGAAGCAGAGAAGACGTGCTAAGGCTGAGCTCCGCTCCTGCACTTATCCTGGCAGATAATCCTGGGCTGAAATCTTCACTTTTCCACCTTAATCCGGCACCCTGGGGTCTAAGAGGACTTACAGCACCAAGCGGGCTTCTCCGCCGTCTCCGGGTAAGCCCAGATTCTCTTCCACGGCTATTACCCGGTCTTCAGCCGCCATCTTGCCCACGAGGCTCTCTGCAATTACAATATCCGCCGGCACTCAAAACCCCCTGGAGCTGACCGCTGCTCAGGTGGCTTCTGATGCAGAACTATTAGCGGCTATTAAAGCGGGCAACGATTCTGTTATGATCAAGATTGACCACTTAGTCACGGATGTCAGCCTTATCAGACTGACTCCTGAGACCTCTGTGCCCTGCAATTACAAGTGAAGGCTCTACAAGAATAGTCCATAGACACATAAAATAGACTTAGGAGAAATAACATCCATGTACTGGGACTTCATGAACGTGTGGAGGGCTCCAGGCCTGCGGAGTTTGCAGAAACCTTTCTCCTCTCACTGCTAGAGCTTCTTGCAATGCCTCCTACATATGTAGTAGAGAGGGCACACAGAGTCCCTCCAACTTCTCCGATTCCTGGAGCCCCACAGAGGCCCCTCCTGCTCAGATTATTGAACTACAGAGATCAGGACAAGCTGCTTGCAGCAGCCAGGGAGAACCTGCGCTTTAACAATGCCAGAATTATGCTCTTTCCCGACTATTCTCTGGAGGTACAGCAGAGACGCCGCTCCTTTACTGAAGCAAGAGGTCGCCTCAGAGAAAAAGGCCTAAAATTCAGCCTACTATACCCAAGCAAGCTCCGTGTGATTGATGGTGATCAGGCGCATTTCTTCACGGATCCTGAGACAGCACTATCCTGGCTGGATGGTCGTGGATGAATTCACAACAAGGCTAACACTGCTACCTGGGAATTGTTCTAATATGCCAAGGTTTGAATTTCCAACTTTTATTTTCATGTCCCCCTGTTTGATGGTCCTCAGATCCTGGTGTAAATCTGCTTGCATATGTGACATTGAGTCGGGACATACGGTTGATATACGCTGATCCCCCTCTTTTCAAACATTCCAGACCCCCATCCTTCCTTTTCTGTGGAACGTTCTAGCACTATATTGAGAGCTGGACTGCTCGCCACCTTGCTGAGGACACATCCCACTTACACGTCAGAAGAAGTCCTACAGGACTGTGTCACCACTCTGTCCCCCCCCGTATTGTTTTTGTGATTTGGAACTACCTCTCCCACTCATCTCCCCTGTTGGCAGACTCTTGGTGGTTTCTTAGTTCCGGAACCCTGCCATTGGAAGGAGACGGACATTGGTCAGTCGCCTGGCGACTGGAGTGTAGTGCAAAATGTAATTTAGAGTCGCAACTGCAGTTCTAAGTTTAGGTTTAGGGGTAAAACTATTCCCAAGCTCTCCCCCTTGTTTTTGGAGGGAAGATGGGACATAGTAAGGAAAGCACATTGTGCTTGGGTTGTTTAAGCAATGTTTTTAAGTTTTTTTGTTCTCTCTTATAAACTGTTTAAGTGCTGATGATACCTGGTATGATGTAACAGAGATTATGCTGCTTATGGGTTGTTTCTTGGTGCGCCCCCTCAATCATCCTAATTGGTCATTCTCACTTACCTCACATGGCTGACCCCCTAGCTGATTCCTTCACAGTCGTTTCGTGGAATGTGAGGGGTCTCGGCTCCAAATTCAAAAGGGCCTTACTGTTCCAATATTTAAAATTTCACGCCCCCAACTCTTTATCCTTCAGGAGACCCACCTCATGGGCAGCAAAATCTTGACATTAAAAAAAACGTGGATACAGAGGGCTTTTCATGCCACGTACTCTACGTATGCAAGGGGAGTGTCGATCCTAATTCACAAAATCTTTCCATGTGTGATTGATGAGATGTGTACGGACCAACAGGGTAAGTTTGTCATTGTAGTATTTACACTCTTGTCTCAAAGATATGTTGTGGTTGGTTTGTACATACCTCCACCTTTTTCACCCAATATACTATATATGGTTATGGATAAGGTTGCATCCTTCGGCCCGGGTAAATTACTAATAATGGGTGATTTCAATGCCACCCTGTGCCCGGACTTGGATAGACCTATTCCCTCCAAACACCACAATAGAGATCTGTCTGCCTGGGCTCAGGCAATGGGTCTAGAAGAGATCTGGTGGTGGAAGCACCTTACCACCAGAATCTATTCGTGCTTCTCCACCTCTTATAAAACTGCATCACACATAGATTTGGCATTCTCTAATCTTACACTGATGGCAGATGTGCTGGAGGCTTCCTATCTGCCAAGCGAGCTGTCAGACCATAGCCCATTGGCAGTGGTACTCCGCTTTCCTGCGTCTAGGATTGCTGCGCTTTGGATACTGGGGGCACACTGGGTCTCGCATCCGGAGCTGACTGACACATTGCCCCCCCTTCTTGCTGAGTTCTGGGAGCGGAATGCCAAGTCCTCCTCTACGGGCATTGTTTGGGATGCATTCAAGGCCTACACTAGGGGGCAGTACATTTCGTCCATATTAAGAAACAGCAGTCAATCGAGACCCGATCACTGCAACAATCGGTGACGACTCAGACCTCGGTATACAGCTCAGATCCCACCCCTGTTCACTTTGATTTGTTGATGGCATTCTAAAAGAACTCCACCTGCACTTAGCTGAGGTCACACGACTTGAGGCCCTTAGAGGTAAACAGAGGACTTTTGAGCAGGGTGAAAAAAATGGTCGTCTTTTGACCTTATTGGCACAAAATGACCAACCACTCACACTTGTCTCCGTACTGCAGACCTCTGAAGGTGAGAGGGTAACCGCTTCTTCGGAAATCTTGCAAACTTTTAGCTCCTTCTATAAAACCCTATATACGTCCACCTTAACCTCTGATGGATCCACTGGCACTCAGGCTTTCAGACCAAGAACGGGAGACACTGGTCCAACCATTTACAGCCCTAGAGGTCCTGAACACCATCCACTCCTTTCCTTCTGGAAAGGCGCCTGGGCCTGATGGCCTTCCAATTGATTTTTATAAGGCACATGGTGATCTATTAGCGCCTCTGTTGGCCCAACTTTACACTACCTGTTTAACTGATGGCAAACTACTAGATTCCATGTACCACGCATACCTGACCTTAATATACAAATCCCAATATCCTGTGCCTCTTACCGACCAATAGCGTTACTGAATAATGTTTTGAAAATACTGACTAAATTGCTGGCCCTTCGACTGTATCCCCTCCTACCCTCTTTAATAGATCCAGATCAAACTGGCTTTATGCCCCATAGGTCCACAGATGTAAACCTTAGAAGGCTGTTCACTAACATACATGCTCAACACCACAACACGGGGTTGAGAGCGATAGCCTCACTTGACATAGAAAAGGCTTTCGACACTGTGGAGTGGCCCTTTCTGTAGGAAACATTACGCAGTATGGGATTCCCATTAGTGTTTATCCACTGGCTTCAAGTGTTGCATAAATGCCCCACCTCATCGGTGAGACTGGGAGGGGGATTGTCCACCCCCTTTAGACCGTCTAGAGGAACTCGGCAGGGCTGCCCTCTCTCCCCGGCTCTATTTGCTTTAGCCATTGAACCGGTGGCAGAGGCATTGCGTACCTCCCCTCATATCAAGGGGCTCCGTCTTGGTTTGCTGGAGGAGAGGGTAGCCCTGTACGCAGACGGCATGCTGCTGTTCCTCAATGACGCTGGCCCATCCCTGCAGGGTGCATTGACTGTACTAGACGCCTTTACAAAGGTTACTGGACTTAAGATAAACTGGTCCAAATCCTTGCTATTCCCCATAGATCGAGCGGCTAGATCTACATCCCCCCCCTGGTCTGTCCCCTACAGTTGGTAGACACTTTTAAGGACTTGGGGGTACAAATATTCACCCAAGCCTCAGATTTTATTTCGCTAAACCTAGACCCAATACTGATAGACACTAAGACGAAACTCAACTCATGGTGTAAGTTTCCTCTTTCCGTTTGGGGGCGAGTGAATCTTATTAAAATGAAAATCATTCCCAAATACATTTATCTCTTTCGTCACTCCCCACAATGGGTACCCAGATCTTTTTTTTAAAAAGTTAACCAATTATTCTCATCTTTTCTGTGGGGTCCTTCGCCGCCTAGATACAAGTTGACGACCTTGATGAGGCCGACAACGCAGGGTGGTATGGCATTTCCCGATTGTTATAAATATTTTCTAGCTACCCAGCTGGTAACTGTGGCCTGGTGGCTACACCCTGATAAAACAAATTCATCCACAGTCCTAGAGGCCACGGTAGTGAGTTCGTTAGAGGCCCTCCAGTTCCTAATTTTCAGAGGCCCTCGTGCCCCATACCCCCTGACACCCTCTATGCGCACCACCCTGAGAGCATGGCGGGCAGGCTTAGCTATTGAAAAATATAAACCAACTGAGAATTCCCCTAATGCCCCGATATGGCTAAATCCAAATTTACCTCACATATATAAACTCCCAGATCCTTATGCATGGACCAAACAAATAGTGTCACAAATGTCATTATTATCCCTGTCAAGCTGTCCTCTTTATATAATATACCACATCACTACCAATTTCGTTACTTCCAATTATCACATGCTTTTGCTGCACAATTTTCACGCTCTTCTTGCATCATAGTTCAGTTGGGGCTGGAGAGAACACTCAGAACTAACTGTACTGAGAAACCTACTTCACAGCTATAGGCACACTTGGTCTCAGTGTCTTTGCCATCTCTAGATAAACTCTGGGCTCACTGGCAGCATGACATACCCACTCTAGACAACGATGAATGGGACGATGTTTGGGATTTCCCTTTTCGATCTCTAGTTTCTATACGTGATAGGTTAGTGCAATTCAAAATTGTACACAGAGCATATTTCACTCCACATAGACTCCATATGATGAACCCTGATTGTCCTGCAGAATGTTGGAGATGTGGAATCTCACCAGGAGATTTCTCACATATTTTCTGGAGCTACCCTAGAATTCAGCAATATTGGAGGGAGGTACTTGACATGATAAATAGAGTCGCACCAGCCACACTGCCACAAGTAATGGAGGTTTGTCTCTTGGGACTGATTGAAACGCTTGTACCAACTATAGCGAAATGCACACTAGTGGGATTGTTACTCTTCTACGCCCGGAAGAATATTGCCATACAATGGAAGAAACCCAACCCTCCCTCTTTGATGCAATGGAAACGTCTGGTTTATGATAATCTACCCTTATATAAGGACACATACACGAATAGGGGATGTCCATTGAAATATGATAAGGTCTGGCATACTTGGTTAGCTGAACCAGAAACGGCTTAACTGAGACTCAGCAATGATCCAAGATGATATGAGTGGAGAGTCTTGAACAGGGGGAGGAATTTCGACTTTTATGAAGTCGTGAGTCGGGAATGGGGAGAATGCACCACCTAGATGACTAATGATGTGATATACACCATACACCCTCAGAAATGTAATGTATTGGCTTGAACTGTTATATAGATGTATCATAGCACTTGAGTCGTATGTGTATTGTTTGTATTGAAAATGCAATAAAAATAATTTAAAAAAAAAATGTGTAGCACTCAACCCCCAAAAGACCGATGAGAATATGCCCAAGTCTCCCTTGCTAGTACAGAAGCCTCCAGTAACATACAGTGCACACAATACAGACTCAATCTAGAGGATATATTTTTAGAATTTATTGCTGAATAACTTGAACAGGAGAGGGGTTTAGGGTCACAGGATACTCCAAAATAATAATAGCAATCAATAGGAGAACAATGTCACACTAAATCTTCATAACAGTCACACAAGAAAGTCCCCAAATTTTTTTAACAGAAGTCCCCAAATTAGGTCCTACTTACAGTGTCCCAGTGTCACGCTTACCCCTAATGTTGGTGGTCAGACACTATAGCTAGCTTCTGTGTTCTTCATCTATAGCAGCTCCTTTTGCCATAAGGCAAGCAGGCCTACCTCTACTCGGTTGCCCCCAGGACTTATACACAATGCTACCACACCAGGGCATGCGCAAACTGAGCAAAGCAAACAGGTACTTGCAGCTGGCACTCAGGCAGAGCGGTAAAATGACAGTCCAGGTACAGAGCAGGGAAGGTTCAGAATACTCTGGGTCAATTCATAGACAAATGCAGGCAGAGTTCAGAGAATAGTCGATATCCGATCCGAGGTCATCAATGAGGAAATCCAATCTGGCAGGGCAGACAAACAAGGATCCTTGAACACAATTTACATACGCTATCACAAGCATGATACTGCAGGCTTTGGTGGCTTAAATCAGGTTTGGTCTACACCCAGAGACTGACCACATCAATCGCCTTCCAGGTGAAAAGGCAGAGAGAATATATCACAACCAAAACCAGGATGCTGGAATGAGACCAGAAGCTGTTAAAGAACAAGAACGTTTATATGCTCCTGACACCCAGAAGCTGTACACCACTTAGCTTTTACCAGAAGATCCTTCTCCAGACCAGGACTTCTGGCAGTGCCTCTTGCACTGATCCTTTACCAATCATCCCCAGGCCCTCAGCCCAGGTCCTGATGAGGCTCCAATTGTAGCAACAATCCTCTTTGCAATCTTCTCCAGGCCCTCAGCCTTAGGCGCCTTTCACATGGACGGCTATTCTGCCGCAGTTAAAAGCATGTTTTTTTTCTGTGAAATTCAAGACTCCAGACACTGTGATCAGCTGCATTTGTACAGTGCGATTAGCTGCGGTTACATTTAGCTGTGGTTTGCCATTTCCATAGCAACCCAACAGGGTACCGACTCGTATTGAACAGGGATCCGACTTGGATCCCCGCCAATGCCAGGTACTGTTTGGTATGAATCTTGAGGGGGAACTCCACACCAAATTTTAAATAAAAAACCGGCATGGGTTCCCCTCCAAGAGCATACCAGGCCCTTCGGTCTGGTATGGATTTTAAGGGGAACCCCTAAGCCGAAAAATGGCGTGGGGGTCCCCCTCAAAATCCATACCAGGCCCTTACCCGAGCATGCAACCCGGTCCATCAGGAAAGGGGGTGGGGACGAGCTAGCGCCACCCCCCCGAACCGTACCAGGTCGCATGTCCTCAAAATGGGGGGGTTGGTGCTTTGGGGCAAGGGGGGAGCCCTGCGGGCCCCCCACCCCAAAGCACCTCATCCCCATGTTGATGAGGACAAGGGCCATGTTGATGAGGACATGGGCCTCTTCTCGACATTCCCGTGAGAGGACCTCGCTCACGGCATTACAGCGTGAGGGAGCGTCGTGTCAACATCTCAGGAAGAGAAGAGGGAAAAAGACGTCTCAGAAGACGGGCTCCTCCGCTAGCAAAAGAGTGGCAAAAGAGCAGAAGATAGCGGAGGAGCCCCGCACGAAGGAAGAAGGCACCGGAGAAGAACCAGAGAGAGCGGAGACAACACCGTGGAGAGGGAGAAGAGGCCTGAGAGACCCCCGAAGTCAGAAGAAGACCACCGAAGTCAGAAGAAGACCCCTGGAGCTGCCTAATAAATTACTTTAAAGACCTGTCTACTATGTTTTTTTTTTAATTGACACTTTTTTCCCCCGTGAATGGGTAAGGGTACGATGTCCCCCATACTCATTCACATAGGGTGGGGGGCTGGGATCTGGGGGCCCCCTTATTAAAGGGGGCTCCCGGATTCCGATAAGCCCCCCACCTGCAGAACCCGACAACCAACAGCCAGGGTTGTCGGGAAGAGGCCCTTGTCCTCATCAACATGGGAACGAGGTGCTTTGGGGTGGGGGGCCTGCAGGTCTCCCCCCTTGTCCCAAAGCACCATCCCCCATGTTGAGGGCATGCGGCCTGGTACAGTTCAGGAGGAGGGGTGCGCTTGCTCGTCCCCACCCCCTTTCCTGACGACTGGGCTGCATGCTCGGATAAGGGTCTGGTATGGATTTTGAAGGGGACCCCCACGCCGTTTTTACCAAAGGGCCTGGTATGCTCTTAGAGGGGAACCCATGCCGGTTTTTTATTTAAAATTTAGAATGGAGTTCCCCCTCAAGATTCATACCAAACAGAGCCTGGCATTGGCGGGGATCCAAGTCGGATCACCGTACTTGTCGCTCATTGAGAAAGGAAAAAACATTTTTCCTTTCCCGATGAGCGAGCCAGCTCGGTGCTGCTATCCGCAGCTGACACAGTGCACTGGACGCAGTCAATTCTATTTTTTCTATCCGCACCAAACCATGAAAACGCAGCTAAACGCAGTATGTGAATGGGGCCATAGGAAAGCATTGCGTGCATTTAGCTGCGGTAGAGAACACAGCTAAAAGCACAATTCTACCCGTCCGAGTGAATCGGGCCTAACTCTTGTTGAGGCCCAGATGGCAATCTTCGACTTAGTAAAGCTGCCTCCAGAGGCAACAGCCCCAGGAGAACTGGAACCCTCCTGGCAGAGAACAAAACATTCTGAACAGGCCTCCCAAACATTTATTACCTCCCTAGCCACCTTTTGTGCACCACCTTTTAATGGATTGGCTGGACATGATAAATATTCATACTGGTCATTTGACACTCCATGCCCTGTGTTCTGGAAGCTTCTTCGAGAAGCAGGTGGGAGAAAATTAAACACCCAGCTGGGAAACCCTGACCAGACAAAAACAATCAATTGCTGCTCCACTGACTGCAGTGAAGCCAAAAACTAAAATTAGCCTAGCAGCCTAACTAGAGGAAGGCACTACACATGTAAGCCTAAAGCTCAACTCCAGGCTGCTTTGAAATGCACCAATGCATTGGGGTCCAACAAGACTTCATCGGTCAAATGCCCATTTGACAAGGGGGCAAGGAAATAAGTACAAATATTTACATTATACCTTGCTACCCCCACTCTCCACTGCTGTCACACGCTCTGGGTTTTGGAATGGTCCTCGCCATCCTCCCATACAATGCAGAACTGCAGGACTTGCATTGTGCGTAAAAACATCAGAGAGCTGTGAGCAGCTAGGCGATGTAGTGAAGTGGCTGCAGCAGAAGTAATAAGGTAAGTGTTTGTACTTATCTCCCCTTCCACCTCACCAGCCAAATGAGTATTTCACTTATGCAGTGTGGGGAGGGGTCCCATTGCAAGGATACATTTAAAAGTCCTGAATTGGGCTTTAAATTATTTGTATTTGATTTGTAGCACCACATTAAAATGCTTTGTGCCAGAAACATTATTTCAGTCTTTATAAAAGGGATCAATCACAGAATAAAATGTGGTATTTTGATGAGTTAAAAGGTACCATAGAGCA
Organism: Aquarana catesbeiana; assembly: GCF_042186555.1. Lineage (NCBI taxonomy): Eukaryota > Metazoa > Chordata > Amphibia > Anura > Ranidae > Aquarana > Aquarana catesbeiana. The sequence goes on from NC_133327.1 coordinate 566,496,725, forward strand.
AAGAGTTGGCTCACTACTTGTAGAGATACTTGCGAGCGATTTGACCATACATTCGCAGCCTGGAAAACCCACGCACGTGACACAACTATGGCCTCATCTAGTTTAGACGTTTCATTACTTACTTTAGCGGATCTTTCCTTTGGGAGACTTGTCCAGGCGAACCATACTTTGAACAACAGGCTCTACCTAAAAGTAGACCCAATATATCAACGAATCCGGTGAGAACTATTGCACATGCTTTCTTCTCCTTCCCTATATTCTTTTTCCTATTATTTCTTTTATCCCCTCTTTTTTGATTGTTATGTATTTTTTGCTGTGTTACATCCTTGGGATACCTAAGTATCCACTTCTGAGGTACCTGGACGGTCACCAGGTTTCTGACTGACCTAGGTACTTTGAGTTCACTTATGATGTTTACATTATGGGAGCCATATATGCAATCTAGACTCTAGATCTAAAGCTTATGAACACCCTACCCTCTTCCAGTTTGGAAGGGAGGCCTGTCCATATAGACCAAATGTCTGGGACAGGAAGGGTGCCCCTCTGGTTATTACAAGTAGATATGTCACCCTGTTGATATGGTTGTCCGCACTTGGACCAAGCTAAATGTACCCCCCTGTATCCCCCATTCCCCGCCCCCTTTTTCCCTTTGTCCCTACCCCTATTCCCCCCCCTATTAATGTGACCTTGGACCTTGTTGTGATGTCAAACTGTTTATAAAATTTGAAAATGAAAACAAAGATTATATGAAAAAAAAGTACCATAGTTCCCAAGTGGAAGAAAAAAAAAATGGTAACATAATGTTTAAAATGCTAGCTCTCTTTCATAGTGCTCTTGACTAAATCAACTAGTTTCATTACATCGCAACACTTTCACCATCCCGTTCAATTTTCCAAGAACCAGAAGGTGGTATTCTTATGGCTGTGCTATAATACAGAACATAGATTCATACTGCTTGTTGTAATATGACATTTTTTAGGAGCCCTTGTGTCATCTGAGGACAAGGATTTTTTACTAATTACAAAATTCGTTATTATGACTAATATTTTCTCTGTCCAATCCAGACAATATAAATGTCAACTGAAATATATTTTAGACTGTCTTTAAAAAAAAGTCCTTTAATATTTGTTTTATTCATTAGGCAAGCCTGAGAAAAGAAATCATTATTGTTTTATTGCAGTTTTATTGCAGCTCAAGCAGCTAAGAACATTCATAGGGCTGTGCAGCAAGTAGTAATCATTCAAAACAATGGAAATGTAACAATCAATAAGACTTCACCTCTCAACAGTTTAGTGCAGCTAGAACAATGAAAGCTTGCTGCTTACTGGTTAAATAGATTGCTGTTCTTTGCCAGATGCTGCTTGTTTTATTACAGTGGAATTCAAGCCTAACGCTGACTATTCTGAAAAATGTTACCTTCCACCTCCTCTTACCTGCCCTGCCTACCCTGTGTAAAAAAGATCTGCACAACCTTATGAATTCAATTCTACTTTATATAAACCTTAATATGGTGCATAGTATCCTTAGCATCATGGCTTACAATGATATAAATAATAAAGGTTTAGCAGCAGGAAGGATGCATCATGATCAGTGGTCATTGAAGCAGGGCCTGTGTTCTGCCGAGAAAGTTCCTCTCGGCGGATAAGGACCCCCCTCTACTCAGTAGGAGCCGGCGGAAATAGCCGAATCGAAATAGACTAGAAATCAGCTGTACACCGCGCCTGTAAGAGGGCCCCTCGCGGGCTCGCGGGCTCGCTTCGCTCGCCACGCTTCAGGCACAGCCTCGCTGCGCTCAACACTTTTTTATTCTCCCTCTAGGTCCACTTGGATGGTGGGGCTTGAACCTGGACCTAGGGCGCTGGCACCATGTACAGCTGATTGAAGTTTTTCATCTTCGGCTATTTTCGGCGGCTCCTAGTCATTCATAATGCGCAAGCACAGCGCCTGCGCAGTACAGGGGGGTCCTTATCCACCGGGGGAACTTTCTCGGCAAGACACCGGTGCTTGACTATTTTGCACCCCAGGCAAGACTAGTATACATGCCCCCCCATGACTAGGGGTGTCGCTAGTCTTGCCCAGTGCGTGGGTGACTACAACAGGGAACAGGGTCAGACAGAGCAGACTCACCGGGCAGGATAGTTTCACCTATGTCTGAAGACCTGATGGTGCCTGCCTCGTCCGGCTCCCCACTGTCCTTCTGTGTTTTCTCAGGTGCCCGACTCGTCCAGCTCCCCACTGTCCTTCTGTGTTTTCTCAGGTGCCCGCCTCGTCCGGCTCCCCACTGTCCTTCTCCACATCCTCAGCTGTGCCCGACTCATTCCGCTCCCCACTGTCCTACTCCGTCTCCTCAGCTGTGCCCGCCTCAACTGGCTCTCCACTGTCCCCCCCCCTTCTCAGCTGTGCCCACCGGACATTCTTCAGCCCCTCATGGTGCCCGGCCAGGCTAGAGGGGAAGTCAGTGGCCATGGCTGCACCCCCTAAGCAGCAGTGCACCCTAGGCAGCTGCCTAGTTCGCCTAGCGGGAGCGCCGGCCCTGCATTGAAGCCTAGATGCTCAGACTAAATTTAGCAGCATCAGAGTGTATCAGTTTCCTTGACTAACTCTATTACTAATTTGCTGACTAATATAAATGAGCATACAGTAGCAGAGAGTACAAAGAGAGTTACAAGAGAGGTACTTAGTAGTACGCGAGCACAGCAGTGCTATGTAACGGACTGTTGGACCAGACCAAGGGCCTAGGCTTGAGATCTGAGCCATGGCCTTTGTGTTTTGAAGTAATGGTGGATACCCCTGCGAGGGTAACCTTTCATTTACCTTTCACAAGTAAACATATTTTTGGCTGGAGTGAACTCACTGGAGACGTACTACACCTTGAGTGAAATGCCCACACATATCACAAGTGGTGCCCGGATATGGACAGCAGTGGCATTTTTTCAGATCCTCACTCCAAACCATGAGTTTATGCCAGGAACTTTTATGTGCTCCACAGAGGGGGTCTCCAAAGTCCGGCCCATGGGCCACATCAGACCGATTGAACATATTATCTGGAGAGCAGCTAATTCACACACTTGCACTGCCAATCTGTTGCCTTTTGCAAACTCTGCAGCTGTCGGCAGTATTTGGCAAGTCCAAACAAGCAGCAGACAAAGCTGTTCCCCGAACCTCTGATGCTGTGCTGTGGAGTTGGTTGCTGGGACCCCCAGGGTCATCAGTGCAGCACCTCCCGGCTCCCAGCTCCCAGTTCCCAGCTGCTGTTTACATTATTGTTCCTTCTGCCTACAGCCTGCTTGTGTAGCAGCAAGACTGGCGCTATGGGGAGACTGGGGCAATGTAGGAGGCAAAGGGGTCAATGTGCTGGACATAAATGTGCCACTCTGATGGGCACACAGATATGGGAGAAACTCTGATGGGGACATGGATACGGAGGAGATGCTGATGAGAACACAGACATGAAAGAGACTCTGATGGGGAAACAGTTATAGAGGAGACTCTGATGAGGCCACAGATATGTGGGAGACTCTGATGGGGACACTGATGTGAAAGGAGACTCTGATAGGGACACAGATGTGCTAAAAGGCTGTGATGGGGACACAGAAGAACAGAATTGCTCTGTCGGGGACACAGATGTGTATAAAGGCTCTGATGGAGACACAAATGTGGGGAAGACTCTGATGGTGACACAAATGTTGAAAAAGACTCTGATGGGGACACAGATGTGGAAGGAGACTCAGAAAACTGGAAGTTGTTCGTCATGGTGGGATTTTAAAGGCTCAAGACAAGCTTATAAATGGGAAAAATTGCGCTTAGTGAGCTATTAAGTTGATTATATGACACAACAGCAGGACTCATAAATGTGTACACACAATATAAACAGAAAAATAACAAAAATGTTCGCATGTCAAAATTGTGATATATATAAAAAAACCCAAAATAGAGTCAAAGCTGCGCTCAGATCTAAAACCACAAACAGACAATTGTGAAAGAAAAAAGCTGCCAGTACCTACAAAAGTCCAGTATCTGACTCCTAAAATATGGTAAACAGCAAAGTGCAGCGCTATATATATAAATGTGACATATAAAAAAATATAAATAAGAACCCACCAAATGACATCATATCAGTCAGTAGATACATAAGCAAAATCAATCGATCAAAAAACAAACTTTGTTCACAAGTGCGTGTGAAAAAATGTATATAAAAAAACAATATGTGTAATAGTCCAAAACATAATAGTAGAGTCCACAAAAAGAAAAAAACCCTCGTCCAGGAGAGGTGTGATAAGAAGTAGATAATCCACCAAGGAGTGTGTGAGTAAGGTCTGCTTACCGGACGGCGATGACTGCTATTACAGCAGTCTCGCCCAGCATAGGGATTATGGTCTCCCAAAACCACAGATACAGAGCGGGACCAGTAGCTTTAACACTCGATCATGATTCAATGTCCCCAGTGTATGGATGATCTCAGACGTATTCGTAGACAGCACATGCAGATCCCGGGGAGTCAGCAGTGCGGAGCGCTAATCACAGACAGGGATTGTGATTAGCGCTCCGCACTGCTGACTCCCCGGGATCTGCATGTGCTGTCTACGAATACGTCTGAGATCATCCATACACTGGGGACATTGAATCATGATCGAGTGTTAAAGCTACTGGTCCCGCTCTGTATCTGTGGTTTTGGGAGACCATAATCCCTATGCTGGGCGAGACTGCTGTAATAGCAGTCATCGCCGTCCGGTAAGCAGACCTTACTCACACACTCCTTGGTGGATTATCTACTTCTTATCACACCTCTCCTGGACGAGGGTTTTTTTCTTTTTGTGGACTCTACTATTATGTTTTGGACTATTACACATATTGTTTTTTTATATACATTTTTTCACACGCACTTGTGAACAAAGTTTGTTTTTTGATCGATTGATTTTGCTTATGTATCTACTGACTGATATGATGTCATTTGGTGGGTTCTTATTTATATTTTTTTATATGTCACATTTATATATATAGCGCTGCACTTTGCTGTTTACCAAAATTGTGATATAGTGATAAATTCTTTCCTCAATATAATGATATCAGTGGATATAAACCATTAAAGTCCATCACATAATCCAAAAGACATTATATCAATGTTAAAGTGATAAGAGTGTCCAAACACCAGCAGATCCTTAGGTGAAAAAAGGGTGGTGTCCTTTCAATTAACGATAGGTGTAACACCTTGTGCTTCCCAAGGGACAGATAAGACAAAAATATCTTCTTACCAGACAGATATTAAGACCTTTCAAGGCCTGTATACGCGCTAGTGAGTATTCACCCCTCACTTTAGGTAAAAACCAGCTTAATTGTTCAGCCTGTAAAGGGACGCCCATGATGCATATAACAGTCTCATAGGAGCCTCAGACCAAGACAAGCTTACAATTAAAATTATGAAGTTTATTGTACAGTAACAAAATCTCTCATTAAAATCAGTTTACTTACACTATTCCATATTGGATAAAAAAATCTTGTTTAAAGGAGAATTAGATTTCTTTTCTCAGAAAAAGTCCTGCTTACAATAAATAAACGAATGATTCAACATTACATATATTCAGATGGGCATATTCAGTTATTTCTTTCTGCAAGCTCAACGCATTTCCTGAAATCTATCCACTTCATCAGAAGCTTAATAACAACAGGATATATAAATATTTTTCTGAGTGTACACCAACATGGAGAAGAGCAAACCAGGACCCCAACAGGGAAGTAAAACCAAGGGGTAAACCTCAACCAAGGAAACAATGCTCAGGAAGAACCTACACAGGTAGAATAGATTGCGGATGGACCAAACTAGCAGCATTATAAAATAATTTTATGTAAACATAGACATCTGATAAAAGTTTCTCTCAATGTGCTTTCAAGAGCCCACAAATCAGAGTCTCTGTAGGACCACTTAGAATTCTAGTGAAGTCTAAAGCCAAAAAATCAAGCTCTCATCAGTAGTTGACACATTCCATAATTCCTGTATGTAAGTTCATACCGCCGCCATATTGAAGGAGACAGAGATGTGCAAGAAGGCTCTGATGGGGACACAGATGTGCAAGGAGGCTCTGATGGGAACAAAGATGTCCGGAAAGTCTCTTATGGGGACACAGATGTGCGGAAAGGTTCTGATAGGGATTACAAAAAACTGTAAAACATATGCATTTATTAAAATTTTAGTAATTCATTTCTAAATAACTGATTTTTTGGGGGGCTGCAAATTCTATGTGGCTCTTGTACTCAAAAGTTTGGAGACCACTGCTCTTCAGTAAGGAGCTGTTAGGCCCCTTTCACACTGGGGCGGGGGCAGCGTCGGTGGTAAAACGCTGCTATTGTTAGCGGCGCTTTACCGTCGGTATTCGGCCACTAGCGGGGCGGTTTCCCCCCACAGCTAGCGGCCGAGAAAGGGTTAAGAACCACCACAAAGCGCCTCTGCAGAGACGCTTTGCCGGCGGTAAAGCCGCAGTGTCCCATTGATTTCAATGGGCAGGAGCAGTGGAGGAGCAGTGTGTTCACCGCTCCAAAGATGCTGCTAGCAGGACTTTTTTACCATCCTGCCAGCGCACCGCTCCAATGTGAAAGCCCTCGGGGCTTTCACATTGGAGACAAGGCAGCGGCACTTTCAGGTCGGTTTGCAGGCGCTTTTTTTAGCGCAATAGCGCTTGCAAATTGCCCCAGTGTGAAAGGGGCCTTAAACTGTGGAAGTGCAGCTTGTGAGGCAGGTCATACGCCTGAAAGCCAAGAGCCCCCTTAAAGAGGCAGTGCTCCTGTGCAAAAGTGCTCAGGTTTGTGTAGAAGAGTAACTATGAAGATGTGGCATGTAAAGCACATAGCTCAAGTAAAATGAGACTGGATGTCACCACCTGTGCAAGCAGATGGCCAGGCATCAAAATCTGCCAGTTTGGGAGTCTGCCATAGACTGGGGTAAGTGGCATTTGGCAGCTTTGACCTCAGCTCCAGAGAGAGTGAAGCCAGCAGGTCGTGCTATGGAAAGGCTGATGGTCCAGGCACAGGTGATGGGTACTGTTGCCCATGGCACTGAGGGTGCGATTTGTACTGCTGACTTCATATCATGGAGAGTGCCAAACCAGGATCATGGCAAGAGGCATTATGAGGAGTGGATGCAGCTGGTCTGATCTAAATAACTTAATGGGGTGGAGTACCAAACTGATAGTGTTCCTGGTACCTGGAACAGCTCGTTGACACTGAGCCTGAGAGATTGATGGTGAATAACGCACCCGGCAGTGCTCTAAGAGAGCATCAGGCTGTGGTGTCGACTTCTTCTAGCTGGAATGAGGCCCCTTTAAGAAACACAACCTCTAGGGCTTCAGTAAAGGAGTCTCTCCTGACATCTCCAATAACATGAAGGTCTCCAGGAAGGTCTTGAGATATGGAGTCGGAGGTGCCTTTTTGTTACCGATATGTTCAAGGAAATGCTTGAACTCTTAAATGTACAGCCTCGGTCAGGTAAGCTGGTACTGTGGAGTACCCCTATTAAGGTATTGCAGGCTGTATTGGACAAATATGGTCAAAACTGGAACTGTCTGATACAGTGGCTATTAATGTATTTGAAAGTTGCCCAGGGGTAGGCAACCTGGGGCTCTCCAGCTGCTGCAGAACTACAAGTCCCATCATGCCTCTGGGAGTAATTGTAACTGCCAGTCTTGCAATGCCTCATGGAAAATGTAGTTCCACAACAGCTGGAGGGCCCTAGGTTGCCTACCCCCTGCTCTAGAGAATTGTTGCATAAGCCTAAGGTGTGTGTATATATATATATATATATATATATATATATATATTGTAGATACTAACCTGGTGGTGCTGGTGCTGCATCTGGGCTAGCTTTAATGACAGTATTTTGTAAGTTATTTAGTCGGCTTTTCATGATTCGGATTCCTTCTGCAAACCTTGTTTCTTGTCCTTTTAAGAACTGTTGCATCTGTCGAATGGCAGCTAAGAGTTGCTGCTTGTTGAGGCAGTTCTGTGATCAAAAAAAGCATTTTAGAACAGTATACTATATCATACTGACACGTGAAGTTTTTTAAAGAAAATATATTAGCAAGCAAAAAAGACATACAACAGCTGATTATATTAAATAATATATTTTCACAAGTTACGTCAGTCTGAATTAATGCTAAGCTTGCCACACACCACATGCTTTGGTCTATCATATTAAAAAAAATTAGCAACAGCTATTTAGTGTGAGGATCTGCCCAACCAAAGGCATTTAAATTATACAGAAAAAACATCACATTACACAGCTGGTGAATTTTATTAATGTTACAGATCAAATAATGCCTAAGTGGTTAGCTTTCTAGCAATACTCTTGAAGTGGCCACTATTAGTATCTCCGAGCAACGTTCAACCTGACAGCATTTTGCAAAGTTACTCTCTGTATGTAAAAGGCACTAAAATTAATTATTTTCATCCAACTTTTCAATTCTTTCATTCACCCAATATTATACATCACATTTGTCAAATTTGCTTAAATAAAGTAAATAAATAATAATAAAAAAAATAAAGTAAAATGTGCAATGACTATGTGGAAAAAGACAGTAACTCATGGTGGCCAAATAAATGTTTGAGATGATTACAGTGCACAGTGAAAACTGCGCTGATTTGTTACTGCACTTTGCCTTTTGATGAAATTATGCTCTTAAGTTTGGAAATGAACCTGTGTTTGCCCATGCAAAGAAAAGCAACAAGTTAGTTTTGATAGCAGCCTCAACAGCTGCTTGCTCTGCTGGCCAGGTTTTCCAGGGCTTGTCTGAAGAGTACCGCCCTCTGCTGGACAAAACATATAAAAATGGAACTGAATCTAGGTCAAGAGCTTTTTGAGGACTGAACTGCTAAGATGTAAGCTGCCACTCTGCTGGGATACCAACCCTTGTTGGAGCCCCGTTGAGATTCCAAGGAGTATGGACTTATGCTGTCTGTCATGGATTTACTACCCATTGTGGATTATTGCTACCAAATTAAGAATTTACTGCCAGTAATGGATTATTGCCTTGCAAAGGACTTTTGATGGACTTTACTACCTAATTAGGTATGGCTACCTCTTGGGCACTACAACAGGGGCACTTACAGAACTTTGTCAGGAATGTGCATTGGAGATTTCTTGGAAAACCGTTTCTTTGTTACTTTAACTACTTTAGTAAAAGAACTCTGTTGTTCAGTTCAACTGCTTGGTCTGAAGTCATGAAAAGGGTGCATGCATGCCATATCAAAAGAACAGGGCTAAATCAAGGGGATGAGATAAGTTAGAGATGATACAGTGCAGAGGTCTAACAAGCAGAGAAGCTGTCCTAGGGAGGCTATATTGCCATTGGTAAAGACTGCCGCACTTGTGTCAAATGCATAAGCAGCCAACCAGCCAGAAGGCAGGTGACATGGCATGGGAGATGGTGACTCTAGTAATGAAGGATGTTGATGCATGGCCCTTTTACCAGTGACCAGTTCCTTACATACTGGAACTGTCCTTGCGGCACGGAGTTCCTAGGGACCTAGCAAAGGGAGGAGAACAAGCACGGGTTTATGAGTACTGAGCTTCCTATATCCACTAACAACATATGGATCATAGTCACTAGAAGAAGGTGATGGGACTGCTGGGTTGGTAGAGACTGGTACAGGCTCCACAGTACCAGCTCAGAAATGCCACACACCTGGGGAGAGATAAAGTTTAACAGAAGTGTGTCCATAGATTACAGCTGTCGGCTAATTGCCAGCTCCTATCTCTCCACAGTGACTCACCTGTTGATGATATCCTGCTCGTCAGTCCTGCCTACTTAAGCCGTCCAGCCCAGATGTTCTCTGCCTTCGCCTTGGACAACATCACAGAGACTATCTCCTGCGTTGCTGTTAAAGACTTGCTTGGCTGACATTCCTTCTGGCTCCAGATACTGCTTGCTGTTCCACTATGGTGATCTCTGGCTTCCTGGCTTTCTGGCTTGTCTGACTATCCGTTACGGTTACCGAACTTTGGCTATGTTTTGACTAAGTTTGTTCTATTTACTTTTAATATTAAACAAGTGTGATTTAACTGTACTTCTGTCTCGGTCTGATTCATGGTTTCTGACAGAGTCTTCATGTGTGTTTTCGAAGGAGACTTTGCATGGTAAAAGTATATCACTAATATCTGAGGAACCTGCCCCATAAAGTCTCCTAAATGTTATGACAAAAAAAAGCTAAAATTTTATTTATAGGAGTGGTAATGTTAAGTCTGATGTATTGCATGCTATTCAATGGTGCCGTCTATTGGAAAGCCATTGTAGCACCCATTGGTTGAAGTTATAAGACACATGGAGTACGCTTCAGTAGACTGTTCTTCGATGCCATTTTAAGACTAGCAGGATATTTAAAAAAAAAAAAGCAAGCTAAAACTCAGTGACAAGCTTAGTAGTTCATAGAAACAATTCCCTTCTATTGCTCTGTAGTCTACTATAGACAAATGAAATATACATTTCATGCACATTATTGAAAATTTATTACCTGTGCTGTTATCACAGGCACAGACACAATATAGTATAGAACCCTCAGCAAAGCAGAGATGTCAACCTGGGTCAACAATAAAGGGTGATAAGGAAAAGACACATTCCGTGTCAATAACTGCTAAATTTCTTAAGGGACGAGGCTAATGTGCACTGTAAAAACTCAACCTAAGAATGTGCACAGTAAAAAAAAGATAATAAGTAGATATGGGAGGTTGTACAATTGTACAATTAAAAACAGGTAAGAAAAACCCAGGAAAATACAGAAAAACAATACCTGCTTGTGTTCCCATCTGCATCAGATTACAGAGCTGCTGCAGGTAGCACTTTCTTTATCACATTAGCTTTAGGAAGCTTTTATCACATCATCTTATCAAACACACTGCAAGACCTTTATGAGTCATAACACTACAAATGCCAACTTTGAAGAAGGGAACATTTTTAAATATATTTTATTATAACATTTAAAATATGAAAGGAGTCTAGGATTTTGTCCTGTTTTGATGGGTTGGTTAAATATAAGGCAAGTATTAGATGACTGCAGATTGTTAGCATTGTCAGTAAAGAGGTTTTTATCTAGGTTTATTGAATAACTGGTTCCACCTGCTATTGGTTTTGGTTTCAGATGCCATGCATGATATAGCTCTGGGTGGCCCTTGTCCATCTGGCCTATATGTCAGATATGAAAAGAAGATCACAGAACTTAAGTAATGAAAACAGACTAAGATAACACATTTCTTCAGTAGCAAAAAGCTCATCACTTTCATGGCTTATCATTATAATTCCTCCGCCATGTGTTTTTTTTTTTAGATACCCAGCTACCTCCACTAAATTCTAAGCCTGGGATAGATTAGAAAGAAAAATGGCCACAGGCACTGCTATGTTGCTGCTTAGTCTGATAACAAAGGGGTGACTGGTTCAATTAGTGCTCATAAAGGCCATTAACATCTACTTAAAGTGTATGTAAATACAAAATATATTTTTCTCTATGTTTGGCATTTTGAAACACAGTATACAGTTTGTTTTTTTACACTATACCTAAAGACAAAAAAAAACATTTCCTGATGAAAAGCCTCACCATCAGGCACACAGACAAAAGTAAAACAAAAATTAGTAGAGTAAGTGCTATGAACATTGTGACAACCATCAGGATAATGTGCATGCTACTAAGTGTGCACATGCTGTCCTAGTAAGCTGTGTCCTACACGCGCAATGTTGTCCACGAGCACATGCACATCACAGCCTACATGTGGGCATGTCCACTGGTGCCAAGTGAGTTATTTAAACCCGAGCTCTGCACAGAATTATTTGTGAATGGTCTTTCAGGCTTGTGCTCCTGATCTTGAAATGAAGCCAACCATAGATAGATCGAAATTCGGCCAGTTCAGTCGGAACCAGACACATTTTGGTCCATCTATGGGCAGGCTGGTTGCACTGTAGTCGATCTATCAATCAAATTCAGTACAACCAGCCTGTCTGATTTTTTTGTTCAATCACTGCCGGTGGCTACAGCCTCCAGCAGTAATCATTGTATTCCGATGGCTTGGAAACCTCTCGGTGTCAGAATACAATAGCGCAGTGGGAGGGATTCTCCCATCAACGCTGACTGTGTTGATGGGGAAATCAAACAATTTTCTTTCCTTCAACCCATGTTTGAAGGAAACACAATTGCATAATGTATGACTTCCTTTACAGTGATCTTGGTATTGACCCAGCTTTCACCTGTCCTCTTTTGGATTATCCTTGTCTGCCTATGTTTGCTGCCCATCTTTGTCACGGAACTCGGCCTGGATTTCTGACCAAGATTCCGCCCATCGACTTTATACCTTGCTGCCTGCACGATAACAACCTCTGTCTATTCCTAACTCTGAAACTGTCTCTTATTCAGTGCCTTCTTGCTCACCCGTTACTGGACCAGGCTTGTGTCTCAACTGCCCTTATACCTGAGCTTGATGTATTCACAGTGTACCTCCAAATTTACCTCTGCTCATCTGATGCCAGAGCTCCCAAGTTCCAGTCTTCAGAGTCTGTGCCCTGGCACTTGGGCCTTTCCGTCACCCCTTCAGACCATGTCTCAACTCCCAGGAGTGGTGCATGGACAGGAACTGTGCAAAAGGCCACCCTCTTCATCTCGGGCGCTGCCCGTTCCTTCCAGTTCTGGTACTGCCCTCATTTTTTGTGGCACAAGAAGTGTGGGAAAATTTCCTCAATAGAGTACTAGACAGAACCTAACCTAAATTTAATTTTTTTTCCTGGTCTATCAAAAATTGAAAAAAAAATGGCTGGAGTAAGTGTTTATCACATGTAGGTTTTGACAAAGAAGGCAAGGTCAATATGCATTTATGGTCATTTTATGACTTATAAGGTAAACTGCCACCCACAGATATACCAAGGCTAAAAAACATATATCAATGCTATCTCCTATAGTGAGACCTATTTGTAACTCGTCACTTCAGTGTCTACTTACCTATTGGAGTGTGCATCTGCCATCCAATGTACTGTACATAAACTACAAAATCAACAAAGTCAAATATCATAACTCAACCTCACTTAGATCTATAATGTAACAACACGTAGTTTAAAAATATATATATCTAAAATGTACAGTTATAGATTGTATAATATTAACTCCACAAAATACAGTTTAAACATTTAACTTGTAAAATCATATATCCTGAATGAAACCTATCAAAAAAGTTGCGTGCATCTTTCTAGTTGTCCAATGTTATTGTTTTGATTGGATGCCTCTGAATCACATAACCTCTAATGTGCATCTGAAAGGTAGTATTTATAATCACTTTCAGACAACGCAATCATCGAGCCTAACAGCCTAATTAGCACATTGACGAAATACCCTGGACATAAACCTGTTTACAATGTATCACTTTGTGCACCAGCTAGCTTGTGGTATCAAACCAGCCATTGAACCCTGACAAGAAAACATTCATGGTATGCAGCATACACTAGTCACCCTTCTTCAGTCTTGTCTCATTAGCTTGTTACAGAAAGGCCAGATTAGCGGTGAGGTAAGAGCTTACCGCAGATGTGACCTGTAACCTTTCCATTCACACCGCTGCCAGTAAACCACACAAACTCTCTAATTTCACAGCAAAATGATGGATTCAGCAACAAGTATGCAAAACATGTTTAGCAGTTGATTTACTATATTTAATAAAGTGTGCCCATAGCAACACATTCTGAGCCTTAGGCCCCTTGCAGTTTGAGCATCTACTTTTTCAGACGTTTTTTTAATGTGTTTTCGCGCATATGTGTTTGCGCAAATTCGAGCAAATTCAAGCACATTCCTGCGCATGCATGGTAGCTTGTTCTCGCATTGACAATGTCCATGGACAAATCTGCATGCATTTGCGTGCATGAGGCATAAATTACTGACCAAAAAATGCAGATTTTTCTATTTATTTTTTTTTACTGAAGAATACACGGCGCTTGTTTATGTGCCTGTGTGCATAGGCACATTACAATTAATGGGCTGTATTTTAGCTCAGTATAAACATAAGCTGTACTGAGCTTTTTCAAGCTGCAGTGTGCAAGAGGCCTAAAATCTGAACTCCAGGATGACCATGAGTTTCTATTATAAACTACTGTTCCCAATGTTCGATCAAATAGCCAAAAATTATTTAAATTGCTTACAGCATTTCTGAAATTAAGATGTTACGTTGCCGTGACATAACTATAAGCCTCCCATACTTTCATTAATGTCTGGCAGCCTTGTGCAATACATCATGTTACCCTTGGATCTGGCTGTTAGCCAGTGTTGGTACAACAAGCTTTCCCCACCCTTTGTCTCAAGGCACTTTATGTGGTATGCATCCTTTCAAATAAATGACCGAGCGATTTATTATTGGAGAGATAAGTTGTTTTAAGTTATTTATGAATTAAATGTGTAGCACCCTGGTGTTTAATACATTTAATTTGTCAGGTATGAATCATCCTGGCTGATTGTTAGAAGATCCCCTGATTCCTCTCTAACTCTGGATTGCTGTACCTTTTCTCTTCTGCCAGTAGGTGGCACTTGCTGGTGGCATTAGATTGACAGGGGTGTAGCAAGGTCAGACTTTGGATGGATGGGGTGTCTCAGCCAATTGGCAGGGGCTTCTTTGGTCCCTTGGCCTGCTGGGAGAGCTTATTTATTTGGGTGGAGTCAGGTGATCGGGGTTCTGTGCCACCTGGACGGCTATCTGGGTGGACGTGTGTTATGTCGCCCTGGGCTGCTAGGTCGGAAGCCTGAGGCCTATCCCGGGGACACCTGGCTGCTAGGCTGCCTGAGGCCTATCTAGGAGCAAGAGAAGCAGCGTAGGGTTGGGACTGCAGGATTGGAGTCCAACCAAGTTGTGAAGGTTCAGCTGGATGGGGAACTAGTTGTGGTTGAAGGTAGAGGGGAAGCTGTCGCCACTTAGGGGCCATCCACCTTGTTACTGGAGACTACAGTGAGTAAGCTGGAGCCAGTACCAGAGCAGTCTTCTCACCAGCCGGGGATGGTAAAGAAGAGGGAAAGCTTCAGCGGGTGCCAAGCCAGGGACCCAGCAGGACAACAGGGGTGATGCTTGAGGAGCATCGAGTACCAAGCTAGGGACCCAGCAGGATAGCGGGGGTGACGCTTGAGAAGTATACAGCGTGCTAGTTGTGGAAGAGCTCAGGAGATTCAGTGGTGATTGGATCTGGAGGTCTAGTGAGAGACTGGGAGCTCAGTGAGTGAAGATCTACAATGAGAGACTGTAATGTAAGAGAAGAACTATTCTGTGTTGCCAATAGTTAAGTACAACTACCCTTAGTGACTGTTACAAGATTTGTTGTCATAGGAGACAGCGGTCCTACCTATACAGAAGTGTTATCCGGCTGGAGGCTTTCCACTGTATAGCTGTCTACCTATAGAAGTCTCGGAGTCTGTCAATTATCATTGCAGCTAGGGTTAGGGTGTCCTGGCCCTAAAGCTCTCCCCCACAGTTCTGTTAAGAGGCAATAAATCTCTTTTGCATCCAAAAAAGTGTCTGGCGCCCATCACTGCACTTGCAACACACCAACCATGCCTGGTAACCCACTCTTCAAAGACAGATGTCAGCTATCCCTGACTCTGGAGGTCACCATTAGGCCTTTTGGAGGTCTGGGACCTTGCTACATATGAATTTAGATTATGTTTAATAAATTATTTATATCAATAAATGTGCAGTGGCCAAAAATTTTGCCAAAAAATAGTGTGTGTGTCTCTTTATTTATTATATAAATATAGATGTATTCGAGGGAGGGACAAAGGTGTGGCCTGCATTCCCATTACATTTCCCATTATTTCCCCTCCTTTTCTCTGTCAAGAAACTGCCTACAAAACCATGCAATGCTGACATTTACCCACCTGAAACATTGACATTTGCATATGCTACCCACCAAAAATTACACATGTGCATGGGCAGGGCGGATCGGGGAGCATTGCAAAACAGATCCACCCACCCTAAATCCTCACCTTGTAAAACAACCCATTCAGATTGTAAGCTCTAATGAGGAGGGCCCTCTGATTGCTCCTGTATTGTATTGGAATTGGAATTGCACCTGAACCCATGTGAAGTCGCACTGGACATTATCCATAAAATCGCACTAAAAACCTTAGTGAAATCGCACCGCATAAGTGTGAACCTAGGCGAAAGCGGGGTGACTGGCAGGAACACCAGAGATTTCACACAAAGAAAGCAATACAAAGAGAACATGCTAGGTTTTCATACAAGTACATGGTACAGCAGACACATATCAGGAATATGAAATGTTGGGTTTACATATACTATATTACCAAAAGTATTTGGACACCTACCTTTACAAGCACATAAACTTTAATGGCATCCCAGTCTGAGTTTCCCTACCCTTTGCAGCTATAACAGCTTCAACTCTTCTGGGAAGGCTGTCCACAAGGTTTAGGAGTGTGTCTATGGGAATGTGTGATCGTTCTTCCAGAAGTGCATTTGTGAAGTCAGGCACTGATGTTGGACGAGAAGGCCTGGCTCGCAGTCTCTGCTCTTATTCATCCCAAAGATGTGCTATCGGGTTGAGGTCAGGACTCTGTGAGATAGCTTGACAGGTAAAGCAACTTCTATGTATGTATTTTAACTTTATGATTATTGTAAATCTGCCTACAAACAGCAGATGGCCATTTATGCATTACAGGGCATTCAGTAACACAACTGCTCTTCAGCACATCCCTAGCCAAGTTACTTAAAGCTTAAAGACTTTAATACAAAATACCTGGAACTTTGGGAGGTGTAGTTTGAGACAGTAACCATAATAATGAGATGCTGTCCTTCTAAACTACAAATCTCTATGGCCTGTGTGAGACAGGAGGAGCCAAGAGGGCTTTACATTCTTGGCCGTAAAAAGCCCGCTCTCTTGGCACCATGGGCATCCGAGCAGACCAGAGCTGTTGGAACAAGCCAGTTAAGAGAGCCTGACAGTAGGCCCAAGTCACAGAGGTCGAAAACACTATTCATACAGTTCACAGACAAAGGCTGCTGCTGTGAGATCGTTTCATTCGCTGGACCCGCCACACCCTCTTTAGCCAAGAGATCTGTGTATCCTCTAGATCTGCTGAACTCTCAATCGAGTCACTACCACTACAGAACCAGCTAGAGGGGAAGTCCATCCAGTCCAACCTGTGTGTGTGTGTGTGTGTGTACTTTTATATCAATATTACAATGTATATCCCTGTATGTTTTGGTCTAATAGTTTTTTTGAAATTATCTATGTTCCCTGCTGAAACCACTGCTTGTGGAAGGCTTCATCGTTTCATAAGGAGTTGGTGAGCAGGCCGCCAGCCCACCCACACTTAATACCAGACATACCACTGAGAGCAGAATACCGACCACTCCTAACTTGTGCTCAGATTTCTTCAATTGATATTTCTATTGCTTGACTTCCCTTCACATACTGCCATCACAGGGTGCTGTTATATTACAGTTTACCATGCACCCAGGGCTGACAAGTGTTTGCACTGCCTAGATAAAATTGTACCTTCACTGCCTGTAGGATCTAAAGAGCACCTCCAGTGCACCAACAGTTATCTATAGGGCCACAATGTTAGCCGGTGAAGATCCATCTTAAAGACTGCCCACCTCACTAAATTATAATTCCCTTTCCTTGGTTGTTTATGTTGTCTCCCCACAAGTTTAGGCCTAGCACAGCCGCTTTTAGGACACAAGGGCAAGGTAACGCGGTATATGAGTGTTTCGCAAGACGAGCTATATTTTTCTTTAAATTCTGACTTGATTTGTGAGCGCTGTCTCGCAAGACGAGCAGGACTCAAGCCACTGGTGTATGTATTACCGTATGTGGCCAGAGGTCGGGGGGCTCTGGAAAACTCGGAGAGGCTCGGAGACACTCGGCGACTCTCCCAGCTGGGTGGGGCGGGCGTAACGTGCGTCGGAGCACCTGAAAGTGTCAACAGTTGTCGAGTGTCTCCGAGCATCTCCAGTGCCCCCGCACCTCTGGCCACATACAGTACAACATACACCAGTGCCCCCGTACCTCTGGCCACATACAATACTGCATACACCAGCAGGGTGGAACGAATCCTCTGAGTTTCCATTATTTCTTATGGGGAAACTCGCTTTGATATACGAGTGCTTTGGATTACAAGCATGCTTCTGGAACGAATTATGCTTGTAATCCAAGTTATTACTGTAGTTCTGTTTCTTGTTAAATAGGATCCATTCATTGCCTGCCTAGTACCCTGGGTGGTATCACTACTGTTTTTGCTGATTTGGGGCTTTTACACCATTTATGCCTGCCCTTCATCCCTATCGATTGCTAACTATCTAGTAGGCTGAATTGTGTAAATGTAAAAAAAAATTTCTTGCATTTGTCTAATACCCATCTTTTCCAAATTATAACCAATACGTTCACGGTTGCCCATGGTTTTGTCATTCAAGATAGTGGTGGTACTGGGTGTTAAGGAATCTGTGTGTGTATTTACACCTTTATCTAGTAGCCTGGTGTGTCAGTCGTGTTGAGGCCTGTGAAAGGTAGTGGCAGACAAGACAGGACCATCTTTATTAGTGGCTCCTTCAGAGGTAACGGTACACATAATATATGAAGTTCTGATGCAGGCACTACTCTAACCCCTTAATGCCTGAAGGTAAAACAACTCCTAATACCTGAATGCAGTTATGCAATTTATTATCATAGTAAAACCGGCCTAAAATGTTAAATAAAACTACTGTATTTCTTGTTATTACCATGACCCAATAAAAAAACCCAAAATAAATTCTTCTACTGCAGAAGTTTGCGGCAATACAATATATGCGCATATTATGCTACTTTGTTGATTTACACGTAGTAGGGCCAAGAAACAATAGTGCACATTATTTTTTATCTAAACAGTTTGACACAAACACAAAATGTAAAACTTTTTTTTTATCCCACCTAAAACATATTGACCCTAACTTTTGACACTGAGCCTGACCCTGACACTAACTAGAGCAATCCTTTAATTTAGTTATATTATCTTATTTTAGTTATTTTGAAAATGAAAGACAAAATCTGATTAACTGATATACACAGCTGCTCCAGTCTTACTTTTTCTCCATTCAGAAGCAGAAAGAAAGTACAAGGGTGGGTTTTACCGAGTGATCATTGTGTTAGCCAGTCACAGGCTCAAAGTGATCATTTGATCGGGAACCAGACCTTCCATCTCCCGATCATTAGTATGAGAACCGGAGATGCTGTTGCACATATATGCGGCACCTTGGAAGAAGGCCACCTCTGTGACACCACATATATATATATAAGGCAGCATTGAGTGGTTAAAAACTTATCATTGGAAAGTTCTGTTTACATTTGCTGGATGCTTACACATTAGAAGTCACACAGCCTTAAAGTGTATGTAAAGTCAAACTTTTTTCTTAATTTTAGGATAGAGTAGGGGACGGTTAGAAATTCAGATTTATATTGCTACCGTGAGTAATGAGAATTTAAATTGAAGCACCACACAACTTCTAAAGGTCCAGATACAACTTTATTCCATTAAAAGTTAGGGGTGAAATCCAAAAAGTATCCAGTGCATTTTGGGGGTCCAAGTACAACCCTTTCATAAGGGCTAGAAAGAACTTCAGAACATCTCTATATCGATCTGATATCAAAACAATGTCCCCTCCAGGGGGTCATAATTAAAACGAAATAGTCAATAATAATGGGAGAGATTTATATTGCTGGAAGGGCAGTTGAATGGCACTGGGTCCCTAAAATTTTTAATGTTTCCACCATGGTGATGTGGAAGTTGTAGTGATGTGCAGCATTTTAACATTGGGCTGTCCTTTCTCCAAAAAGGACTTCCATGGCTACTGTGGACTTGTACAGGACTTGTACTGAAAGACATTAGGACTGGAAAACCACAACAGTGTGTTGACATCCAAAATGAGTGTGTAGCGCTGGTAGATTTACAAGCTATCATATATTAGGTAAATTTAGTAACTTGTTCGTTAAATAGGTTAGGTTTGCCTCTGTTTCAGCTTGGCTGACGTTGTGTGTTTCCATACTGACCGGTGGATGTCGCTGTTATCACTGGCCGGTGTTGGAGGGGCAATGTGTCGAGGCGTATGGATGCTCTTCTGTCCCGGGGACAATTCGTTGGAGGTGGTCCTCCGAGTTGCATTCTGGGCGAGGGTATTTATGGGACAGACGCCATATTAGGGGGTTAGTTTTACAGCCACCTACTGGCCCTCCTGGCCGACAGGTATGCGTTAGAGAGCAATCTCATGGTCCTCCGTTCCGGAGGCCCACGCCGCTGCGGCGTAGGGGTGGGCCCAGAAGCTAGTCTGGGGCCTACCACAGCAGCCGAGGAATGAAGGGAAGAAGCTGGACAACCGAGGAGATCCCAGGGGAGGACCTGTCATGGAAGGATCATGCAGCGTGCTGGTCTGGAGAGGGGCCTGGTGACTCGGTTGGAGGACGTATCCTAAAAATTAACTATACAGCATAGTGTTGCCGGGTTGGCTTAAAGGTTCAAGCACTGTGACTGACGTTCATTGCAGAAAAACCAATACATCCTGTGGCAGAGGATCATACAGGTTTATCCCAAATAAGTCTGTGGCAGAGACTTTTGTTCGTGCTACGTACTGGCTGCTAGGCAAGTGAGAGAGGCCTATCCAGGCGAGCAAAGAGTGTGTCCCACGAGGGGAGTGCATCCTATTGTAATATCCAAATTCTACCAGGACATTTGTCAAGAATCTTATAAGAAGATATTTGAGTTTCTTCTGCAGTTTCCCTTCTGCCTCTTTCCTGCTACTTCCTTAGTAAATTGTTTAATAAAGCAAAACGTATTCAAGTGTTGGTGCGTGTGTCGTCCAGAGGTAAACTCAATGGAACCCTAGACCCGGTGTCGGTAAAACAGAGGGAAGGAGAGTGAAGGTAACAAGCCCGCTTAAACCAGCAGCTCCACCGAGAGTTAGTGCTACTTGTGGGGGCGTCATCCGGGATTTGTTGACCGTCAATTCTCGCAACCCAGAGAGGTGTTTTACCGGGAGTTTACGGAGAGAGCTGGATTTTGAAAAAATTCTTCAGGAAGAGAAAAGGCTAAACTGCAGGACTTTATTTCTAAATGTGTAGACGGTGGGCGCCAGTGAAGGCCCGGGAGCTACGTGACCAGAAGAACAGGTGGGAGGAGCCTACCCTACTTGTTACCACGTGGGACGCGTGTATGTGTTTGGTGCCAGAGGAGAGGAAAGGCCTTGTGATCGTGCTGAGAAGATCAGAGTGTGGCCATGTCTTTTCCGGCGATGCAGCCAATTATGGGACCGAGAATGTTCCCTACAAGCACCGTGATGAATGCTGTGCTATCTGGGACTGTGAGTAAATATCTACCAGCAAAAGAGTTGAGAGACTCAGAATTAGAATCCATGTTGGATCTTTCCGGGGATGATGACCTATTTGGGAATATGTCACAAGAACTGTTATGGTCAGAAGGTGAATATATTGCCTCTGCTATGACTTTCCCTGAATGGACAGCCCTGAGTTCTGGGAAGACGTCACCCTGTGTGGAGCCACACAGTACTGTTACCGGGACTTTGCCAAAAGTTGTTAGTTCACTGCAGACACTGGCTGGGTCTATGGTGAGCAAATCATTGGATACCTGTGTACCGCCTGGTATGGGGAGAGACAGATGTTTGCCCAAACGTGCACGTTTGCAGAGGATGTTAAAAAAGCGTGTAACTGCCGAGTATGGTTTGGAGTTCCCCTATGTGCCCCAGGATATAATGCAGGTGATTGGAACTAATCGGGAACTTTGGTGCAGTGAAGCTGTTTGGGACTATTTGTCTGTGCCTGAGCCTTTCCGAAAGACTGGATGTTCTGTTAAGATGGATGAACGTTTTAGTGGATGTTTCATGCACTGGAACTTCGGTCGGCACATCTATGCTGACAAAGTGGTTATCTGCAGGCCGGGAAAAGATGATGTTGTCTGTTTCATTACCACCGTGGATAAAACGGGAAAACCACTGACATTGCCAGATCCTCGGTTTTATTGGTAATTCTGGACAAAAGAACTTTGCAAGTAGTTAGCTAATTAGTGTCAGTGTAAAGAAATCTGCGTGGTCAAGATTTACATATTATGCTCAGTGCTTTAAATCCAAGGACTTCTTTTTGCTAGCCGGATTTAATTTTTTTTTCTTTGTTTGAAGAGATCATAGTGCAGGGATGGACTCCTTAAGTTTATTCCGATATGGATAAAAGGAAGAGAGGCTCATTTTCTCTAGAAATGAGGCGTTGCTCCTAATATTGTACAGTATATATATGTGTGTGTTTAATAAGTTTTCCTTTTCAGGAATTATTGGATCTCCTGTCGGGCTGGGAGGCTTTTCAGCTAGATAGATAGTGAGGTTATGTACAATCGTAGGATGGTTTTGTTTGCGGATGTGAACATATTGTTTTATAGATGTAAGTCTTATAATATCTTTCCACTGTCTTTTCCTCTCTCTTTGTCTATCCAAGTTATAAGAAACTCAAATACTCACTTCCAGGCTTGGGAGTTACTGTTACTGTTTTGGACAGACGTTGGGGACAACGTCTATTGTGGTGGGGGGAGTATGTAGTGCTGGTAGATTTACGGTCTACCATATGTTAGGTAAATTTAGTAACTTGTTCGTTAAATAGGTTAGGTTTGCTTCTGTTTCAGCTTGGCTGACGTTGTGTGTTTCCATACTGACCGGTGGGTGTCGCTGTTATCACTGGCCGGTGTTGGAGGGGCAACGTGTCGAGGCGTATGGATGCTCTTCTGTCCCGGGGACAATTCGGTGGCGGTGGTCCTCCGTGTTGCGTTCTGGGCGAGGGTATTTATTAGACAAACGCCATATTAGGGGGTTCGTTTTACAGCCACCTGCTGGCCCTCCTGGCCGACAGGTATGCATTAGAGAGCAATCTCGTGGTCCTCCGTTCCGGAGGGCCACGCCGCTGCGGCGCAGGGGTGGGCTCAGAAGCTAGTCTGGGGCCTACCACAGCAGCCAAGGAATGGTCCTAAGCTGTCTATCCAGAAGGGAAGAAGCTGGACAACCAAGGAGATCCCAGGGGAGCACCCGTCATAGAAGGATCATGCAGCGTGCTGGTCTGGAGAGGGGCCTGGTGACTCGGTTGGAAGATGTATCCTAAAAAGTAACTATACAGCATAGTGTTGCCGGGTTGGCTTAAAGGTTCAAGCACTGTGACTGATGTTCATTGCAGAAAAACCAATACATCCTGTGGCAGAGGATCGTACAGGTTTATCCCAAATAAGTCTGTGGCAGAGACTTTTGTTCGTGCTACGTACTGGCTGCTAGGCAAGTGAGAGAGGCCTATCCAGGCGAGCAAAGAGTGTGTCCCACGAGGGGAGCGCATCCTATTGTAATATCCAAATTCTACCAGGACATTTGTCAAGAACCTTATAAGAAGATATTTGAGTTTCTTCTGCAGTTTCCCTTCTGCCTCTTTCCTGCTACTTCCTTAGTAAATCGTTTAATAAAGCATTGAAAACGTATTCAAGTGTTGGTGCGTGTGTCGTCCAGAGGTAAACTCAACGGAACCCTAGACCCAGTGTCGGTAAAACAGAGGGAAGGAGAGTGAAGGTAACAAGCCCGCTTAAACCAGCAGCTCCACCGAGAGTTAGTGCTACAAGTGTATTCCAATAAAAATTTTATTGGAGTCTGAGTCTGTACACAAGGAAATCTAATGTTTTTGAGCTGTCACATGAAACGGAGGTAAGTGGAAATGTTTAAACCGGGAAACTATTCTGGTGACAATTGTTTAAGAGGGTACAAACCCTTGCTTAGGAGAGGAGGACAGGAAGTGAGGGTTAACCTCTCTGACAGGACACAGAGAACAGGAAAAAAAAATGTGAGAAGGCTTAAAAGTACAACTAAAAGGCACAACTTTTTTTTTTAGTTTTGGATAGAGTGGAGAAGGATTAGAATGCCTGCCAGTTTTTATTGCTGCCTGTGCCTCTCTTAAGAAGATTCACCCTCTCTATTTGTCCTGTTTACCATTATCATTGAAAGTGAAAATAAAAGAAAACCCAAAATTTTGGGTTGTCCCAAGAAAAGTAATAGAGGGGAAATCTTCTAATGGGGACACTAGTTCTGCTGACCTGGGGGTCCCCAAGAAATTCCCTTAATTTGCAGGGCTTTTCTCTCACTTCCTGTTTGACTATGGGACAGGAAGTGAAAGGAAATCTCTGCAATGGGGCACAGATGGTGAAAAAAAAACCTGACAGGGGTTATAACCCTCCCTTACTTGCTTCTGCTCTCTAATAAAAAGTAGGGAATGCTCAGAGAGAAGTACAGGGTCTGTCTTTGCTGGCTTTTGACAACTAGAACAAGCATGTTGTGTCTGAGTGACAAAATTCTTAATCTGTAAGCTTGCTTTAGGTCAGTTAAATAACTAAAGTGAGTGAAAACATCAGCATGACAGCCAGAGACAGCCAAAGTCAACAATGGCAGCCTAAATCATTTTCTCATGACGTATATACATACTTTAAGATGTTCTTTTACGTTTGTTTAATTTTTATGTATTTAGGTAATATTTAGGCATCATGTTTAAGTATAACTTATCATTAAACATCTCCAGGGCCTGTTTCTTCAGGCACACGTCTATCAGGAATTGTCAAAATGTGTATAGGAGAATGACACAGGATTCATGGGATTCAGGGGCCCGAGGTGCTCATGCAAGCATTTGAAAATTGTGCAGGCACTTCTAAATATAAACATTGCGTTGTCCTGGGAACAGACATGGAAGTTAAAGACAAAAGTGCTTCTTATATGGCTTTATTTTTACATGTTGATCACACATTGTCTGTGAAAAATAAACTTAAACTTTGCCTGTTGAAAGCTCTCCCTAGATTTCTTTTATACTCACCTTCAGTGAACTCCATTATTGCTCTGTTCCTCCATTAGGGATAAGCCGAACACCACCCGGTTCGGTTCGCGGCAGAACATGCGAACATGCAAAAAATTTGTGCGAACACCGTTATTATTTATTGTCATAAAAAGTGTTTGGGGATCTGGGTCCTGCCCCATGGGACATGTATCAATGCAAAAAAAAAGTTTTAAAAACTAACGTTTTTTCGGGAGCAGTGATTTTAATAATGCTTAAAGTGGAACAATAAAAGTGAAATTTTCCTTTAAATATTGTGCCTGGGGGGTGACTATAGTATGCCTGTAAAGTGGCGCAGTTTTCCCGTGTTTAGAACAGTCCCTGCACAAAATGACATTTTTAAAGGAATAAAAGTCATTTAAAACTGTTTGCGGCTGTAATGTAATGTTGCCTACCCCCCCCCCCCCCCCCCCCAGCCCATTACCAGGCCCTTTGGGTCTGGTATGGATATTAAGGGGAACCCCGCACCCAAATTAAAAAAAAAAGGCGTGGGGCCCCCAGGCCCTATATACTCTGAACAGCGGCAGTATACATGCGGTCCCCGGGTTACAAACAAGATAGGGACTGTAGATTTGTTCTTAAGTTGAATCTGTTTGTAATTTGGAACAGGTACATTTTTACGCTTTTTGGATAACATAGGGAAGGGTTATCATCACTGTAACATTTGTTTTGCTGTCTGTGCCCCTGTTCAGAAGATTTCACCTCACTTTCTGTCCCAATGACAGATGGATTTAGAAAATTTTGGGTAATTAGGGAACCAAGGCTTGGCGATAAAGCTTCAGTGGAGACACCTTTTTCCCATATTAACTCTTACAGGAGAGAATTTCCCTTCCTAGGGGTAGTTTTCCTCTCACTTCCTGTTGTCTCCCTCCATTTGTAAGTAAGATGTTTGAAAATAGGGGACCGCCTGTATATACTATACGCCTGCCCTATACACTGCGGAAAATTGGGCCTTAGGTGTTGGTGGTACCAGGTACCTGGAGATATAGTGGAGGCGGAGATCCCAGCTGATGAGGAGAGGTCCGCTTTGTTCTTTGATGTGGGTCTTTTAAGTGCTGTTGCCAACGGACTGCATGGACGGTTGTCATATGTCTGGTCAAGCATGTGGTGCCCAAGAGGCTGCTGTTTTTTGGCCACGCTTGATACGCTTCAGACACATGTTGCAAACAGCAATGGTGCGATCTGCTGCACACATGTCAAAAAAGGCCCACATCTAAGAACTTTTCAAAATATGTGGGGAGTCAGCAGCGCCCTGCACCTGCTTAGCTCTGCAGCGTGATGCAATAGGGTGGCTGCCCTTAAGCTGCCCCCCTGGAGGGCTTCCTGCCTCGTTGGAGATGTGCCTCCTCCTCCTCTCTTCTATCAGGCACCCAAGTAGAGTCAGTGACCTCATCATCCCCTCCCTCCTCATCACTGGAGCAAACTTGGCAGTATGCTGCAGCTCAGGGAACATGACTGCCACTTTCTTGACCTTCTCGGGCACCCCCTCTCTCTAGGCTCACGTCAATCCCTTCCTCAACCTGGGTACCATCATCGGAGCCTTCAAATTGCTGCGCATCGTCCTGCAGCATGTACCCGACACTGTGGTTGAATAGTTTGGGGGACTCCTCCATGCATGATGGTGGGGTTAGGGAAGGAGTGACTGTTGACATGGAGCCGATGGAATAGGCCGCTTTGACAGCTGCATTGGCAGGCAAACTACTCTGTGTCTGGGTGACAGAGGATGAGGAGGGCTTTGTTATCCATTCCACCAACTCTTCTGCATGTTGTGGCTCAATAACACGGCCAGCTCCAGAAAAAAAGGATAAGCGTGCCCCGTGGCCACGTGCTAAGGATGCACTGTGTCCACGACCAGCACTATCGACTGTAGACACAGAGCCTGCTTGCCCTCTTTTAGTGGCCTGTGAGCGTCTGCCTCTCCTTGGTGGCCTTCCAGACATGCTGTAAATTTTGTTTAGCAAAACCACACTACACTGTACTGTGTACACCACCAGAAAAGTAGTAGCAACTGCACTAGGGGTGCACGGTACTGTGTACATCAACAGAAGTAGAATAACAACTATGGGTGCACTGTAAGAAAAAGGGGAGACCAGGGGATCAAGGGACAGGGTCAATCAATGAGGAAAGTACAAAGGAAAAAAGGAACCACCTTTACAAGTATATGCCTAATATTCAAGTACAAATATTTTCCCCAGTGTCACTCCTCTGATTTAGAGGCCATATCCGTAACTTGAAATTGCATAATTCGAAAAAAGGGGGATCAAAAGAGAGGTACAAGGATCTGACTCTCCTGAGCCCAAAGACAGCTATTGTGGATATGGTGGACAATGATGGGAGAAAGTAGTTTAAAATAAGATATAGTTTATTAAGGTAACATGTAATAAAATTGGCAATGATGAGACCAACAAATATACAAATAGAAAAGATCCACCATTCACTTATGTACGTGCCTATCAAGTGCTATTTGCACATGACATGCTCGTTGGCCAGATACACACAAATATAACAGACAATAACAGACATATACACATATAACAAATAAAGTGCAGGCGCCTAAAGTCCCACGGATGCACAAGGCTCCTATGGCGAACAGCCAAATACAAAAATGCAAAAAAACAATGTCTAGGGGAGGGGGGAGGGGGAGAAGGAGAATGTGGGGGTTCAAAAAACCTCTGATGTATCCCATCAAAAGAGATCCCATTAAATATATCATCAACTGCTGTAGATGACAAAAGGAATGAACTAAATAAAATGACAAAAATTAGTAACTTGCATGCACATGCTTAAAGCATATAAAAAAAAAAAGGTCCATTCCTGCAGTGTAAATCATAGAGACATGTGGAAAGCCTCAATGGGGTATTAGAGGATAATTGAAGTCATATGCAGTTGTTGCAATCACCACTAGGTACTAATCACAAAGTATCCCAAGCTTCCTGGAAATTTCCTGGTAAAACTTTATAATGTTGTTTCAAAGGCAGTCATTGAAATCAATAAATGCTTAACCATCACAGCATATTGTCACAAGGTCCGCATTAGTCTAAGCACAACCACTAATAGCAATGCAAGGATGAAACCTGAGACTGAATGGTTACGTTACCGCCTCTTGTTGTATGAGGATCGGACAGCGTCTCCTAGGTTTCCATGGCAACTCTGCTTCACCATGGTTCCTCCTCCTGTATGTAGGATGCCGTCTTTGGCTTGCTACATCTCGCTGTATCTACCTGGGAAGTGGTGTATGACAATCCAACTCTTTTGAAGTTCAAGCTGCCGCTGTGGCTCGTGACAAATAGACTGCTAATTGCGGTTCCTCTGGAGGGATACAGTGTCTCCTGTCTAAGTTTCCCCGTCTCCCATTCGGGTGGGGGAGATGGCTGAATAAGCGTCTGCACAACGTGGTTACATCAACGCGTTTTGCAACGTCATTGTTACGTAGCTTCAACTGGACGTAAAGGGGCCCGGCCAGCATCTCTCCCTCTTATTGCTCCGAGATGCTGTCGCCCCTCCCTCTTTGATCTAACTGATAACTCCAAGTGGGGACAGGCTAAAGCAGCAAACATGCCAGTAATGCCAAGCCTGGGTGAAAGTTCCTTTTCTTTGTGTGTCTAACTTTGGTCTAAACTTTCACTGATCTTATTGTGAGAACGGTCATGTTTGAGCAGTTGTTTTGCATATACAGAGAAAAGAAAAATATATAAAACAAATATCTAAAATAAATAGCATTTATTTAGGTCATGTATTCCCGCTACATTTCACCAAATCTTTCCAATCATTTTCCACTTTCACACAACATCTATCTTTATTCCGCTACTGGGAAATAGATATATAGGTATACATATTCAGGTAAATCACCTGTAGTACACTATGTTGCTAAAGGATATATCTAATCAGGTGATAAGCTAAAAATAAAAATAAAAGTGAAAATAAACGTAAAGATAACAGTTCCAGTTGCTGTCCCTAAAAGGGAAGAATTTCCAAGAACAGTTGGACCTGGGGTAGGGACATATGTAGTGGGGGACCAGTAAGATACACCGAAGGGGATAAGGAAGATAAATACTTCAACAGATTGGGAAGGGGAGAAGGGAAAGTGTGTGGGGGGGGAGAAAATGAAGAACAGGGGATGGGGGGGGAGGGGGGAGGTATTTAAATTAAGTTATAGTAGCATACCATCTTACTCCAAAAAAGGTTGCATACTCAGTTCCGTATTCATTCCTATGGGTATGAGGGACTTCAGAGTATATATCCACCATTTTTCTTTTTGGAGCAAGATGCGGTTAAAGTCACCTCTTCTTGCTGGTAATTTTAGGACATAGATACATTTAACCCTCAACCCCTCCGTTTTGCCCTGATGATACCGGGCAAAATGTTTCGCCACTGGTCTCTCTTCTTTCTTTTCCTTCCTCTCCACAATCCCATCCTTCTCCTTTTTAATGTCCCTCAAATGTTCCCCTGTTCTGGTCCTGAGGGCCCTTTTGGTCTTGCCTATATACATTTTTGGACATGGGCAAGTGATCATATAAATCACTTTAGTAGTGGAACAGTTGATCAGATCCTTGATTACATATTCTCCTTGTCCCAAAGCGTCTTTAAAAGTCTCCGTTCTGTCCACGAATGGACATATCTGACATCTCGCGCAAGGGACCATGCCCCTGCAATGAGGGTAGTCGGATAGCCAGGTGGGGTCCTGATGTCTAGTGAACTCGGAATGGATAAGTATATCCCCCAGGTTCCTAGCTCTCCATGCCACCATCTTGGGTCCGTCACCCACGATGTTCGCCAAATTCTTGTTGTTGGTTAGGATTCTCCAGTGTTTCTTTAGAATTCTTTGTACCGATTTCCATTGGGTCCCATATGTGGTAATTAGTCTAACTGGACCCCATTCCACAGTTTTGGATTCCGTTTCTCTTCCCTGGTGACCCAAGGATAATAGGCTTGCTCTACTTCTAGCCGCCGCCCTACGTTTGGCATTGCGGATCTGCCTATGAGAGTATCCCCGGTTCCGGAATCTCATATACAGCTCCTTGGATTCCCTACGTAAATCCGTGGCGTTTGAACAATTGCGTTTGATTCGCATAAATTGTCCTGTAGGGATACCGTTCTTCAGCCAATGGGGATGATGGCTATCTGCTTGCAATAGGGTGTTTGCAGCTGCTTCCTTACGATAGGTGCAGGTACTGATCCTCCCTCCCCTCAGACCTATCCAGAGGTCCAGGAATGATAGTTGGGATCGATCATAGGTGTAGGTGAGACGTATGTTACGTTCATTGATGTTGAGCTGGTCAATTCATTTATGGAGGGTGTGTAAGTCACCTGTCCAAATGACCAGTACGTCATCGATGTACCTCAGCCACGTGTGCACATGGCTGAGGTACAGCGGACTGTTGAACACCTCCTCCTCCTCCCATCTACCTAGGTGGAGGCATGCATAGGCTGGTGCCCATGCTGCCCCCATCGAAGTGCCCTTGATTTGCTGATAGAATCGTGAGGCAAATTAGAAGTAATTATTATGCTAAGCAAAAACAAGGAGCTCCAATAGAAACTCATTCTGAGGGCCAAAGAGGGGGAAACTCTTTTCCAAAGAGCTCCTAACAGCAGAGATGCCACATTCATGAGGGATGGACGTGTATAGTGATTCGACGTCAATGCTAACCAGCCATGCCTCCCCCTCAACTGAGATGTCAGCTATCCTGGCTAGCACATGACATGTATCCTGCACGTATGATTTAAGTTCACCAACCATCCCTTTAAGGAGTGAGTCCAGGTATTTCCCTATTCTGTCAAGGGGTCCATGGATTGCTGACACAATTGGTCTCCCTGGTGGCTTCTCAAGAGATTTGTGCACCTTCAGTATGCAGTAGAAGGTGGGTATATTGTAATCCTCCACGGATAAATATTCACATTCCCGTTTTGTCAATAATCCCGCCTCTACTGCATCATCCAATTTGCTGTTAAGATTACGTACTACTTTGGGGAGAGGGTCTACATCCAATTTCCTATACGTGTTGGTGTCTCCCAAGAGGCGTTTAGCCTCTTTCTCATAATCAGTGTCGTTCATAAGGACGACGTTGCCTCCCTTATCACTTCTTTTTATTATAATATTCTTGGCTTCCTTTAATTCTTTAAGTGCTTGACGTTCTATTTGAGTGAGGTTATCTTGGTCACCATGTTTCCAAGAAATCCCACTTAGGTCAATCTGAATCATGTCAAGGAACATCCCTAGCCATTTGTTTTTATTTAGGGGAGGCATTTTCTTAGATTTGATATTTAAGTTTACAGATCTTCTTGTTGGGGAGTATTCACTTCCGTCCGCTTCATTCTCCTCTAACAGAGAGTTAAGAATGTCGATTGCATTTTGGTCATCCGCATCAGGGTTTGATCCTGCCATTCCTAATGATGGATCCTGTGTATATAAGGATCTAAAGAATATTTTCCTAAGATATAGTACCACATCTTTATAGACAGTAAATTCATCCATACTGCTTGTGGGTGAAAAAGACATACCACGTTGTAGTAATTGGATGTGCCTAGGGGCCAAATGAAATGATGACAGGTTAATAACAGTCATATCTGATTTATTTATGGGATCGTTCTTAGCTAATCCTAACGATTCTGGCTTCTCGTTCGTGAACATCCTTTTCTTTGTTTCGGGTTTTTCCCTTTCTGTGATCTGTTTTCTTTCTTTTTTGGATAAGAAGGGGGGTTGACCTGAGGGGGGGGGGGTGTGGGATACATTCTCCCCCACCCCCTCCTTCTCTAAAAAAGTTACTGTTCTATGGGTGTCACTTTCATCTGCAGAAGGGGGGGGAATGTCCTGTCTGTTCCTAGATTGGGATCTAAAGCCCCTTCTGGAAGAGTTACTCCTTCCTCTCCTAATTGTCAGGTCGAAGGCTAGATCCTTTTCAAAATCCTGTGTGTCCCTTCTATACTTTGATTGTTTCGTCATTTTAAGATTTTGTTGTGCCTTCTCTATTTCCTTTTTGAGGAACTCGTTTTGTCTAGTGAATTCCTCTTCTTCTTTCATCAGATCTAGTCCTCTGGCACTCTCCTCTATCTTATCTCTAAGTTCAGACATCTGAATCTTCTTTTCCTCCACTATTAGTTTCATGACCGAAATGCCGTGATTAACGCACAGTTCCTTCCATTTAGGAAGGAATCTGTCGTTATGAAGGTGCTCTGCTGGGATAGTCTTATCACGTAGTCCACAAGGGACTATCTTATGTTCAATGTAGGTCTCCAAAAAGGAGACATCCCATTTTCTGTTGAGATGTTTTAATAGTAGCTTTTTATGTTCCTTGAACCCTTATCTCCTCATCTCTATTCAGGGATTGAACTGTATTTTTCTCAAATGTCTCTCTTATTTCTCTATCAATATCTTCCCCCAATGTAAAGGCCACAGTGGGGCTAGATGTTGATTACTATAAATATATGCTCAGACCTAAACAATAGACCAATAGGTGTCAGATGGATCATATAGGCAGGAAATACAAGGTGGTCCAGATGGATCAACTAGGATCCCAAAACAGCCAAGTACAAAGGAAAAAAGGAACCACCTTTACAAGTATATGCCTAATATTCAAGTACAAATCTTTTCCCCAGTGTCACTCCTCTGATTTAAAGGCCATATCCGTAACTTGAAATTGCATAATTCGAAAAAAGGGGGATCAAAAGAGAGGCACAAGGACGTGACTCTCCTGAGCCCAAAGACAGCTACTGTGGATATGGTGGACAATGATGGGAGAAAGTAGTTTAAAATAAGATATAGTTTATTAAGGTAACATGTAATAAAATTGGCAATGATGAGACCAACAAATATACAAATAGAAAAGATCCACCATTCACTTATGTACATGCCTATCAAGTGCTATTTGCACATGACATGCTCGTTGGCCAGATACACACAAATATAACAGACAATAACAGACATATACACATATAACAAATAAAGTGCAGGCGCCTAAAGTCCCACGGATGCACAAGGCTCCTATGGCGAACAGCCAAATACAAAAATGCAAAAAAACAATGTCTAGTAAAAAAGGAGCATTGTGCATGCGTGGTTCCCCGGGGGAGGGGGGAGGGGGAGAAGGAGAATGTGGGGGTTCAAAAAACCTCTGATGTATCCCATCAAAAGAGATCCCATTAAATATATCATCAACTGCTGTAGATGACAAAAGGAATGAACTAAATAAAATGACAAAAATTAGTAACTTGCATGCACATGCTTAAAGCATATAAAAAAAAAGGTCCATTCCTGCAGTGTAAATCATAGAGACATGTGGAAAGCCTCAATGGGGTATTAGAGGATAATTGAAGTCATATGCAGTTGTTGCAATCACCACTAGATACTAATCACAAAGTATCCCAAGCTTCCTGGAAATTTCCTGGTAAAACTTTATAATGTTGTTTCAAAGGCAGTCATTGAAATCAATAAATGCTTAACCATCACAGCATATTGTCACAAGGTCCGCATTAGTCTAAGCACAACCACTAATAGCAATGCAAGGATGAAACCTGAGACTGAATGGTTACGTTACCGCCTCTTGTTGTATGAGGATCGGACAGCGTCTCCTAGGTTTCCATGGCAACTCTGCTTCACCATGGTTCCTCCTCCTGTATGTAGGATGCCATCTTTGGCTTGCTACATCTCGCTGTATCTACCTGGGAAGTGACATATGACATATGACATATATGACATATGACTTCAATTATCCTCTAATACCCCATTGAGAATTTACACATGTCTCTATGATTTACACTGCAGGAATGGACCTTTTTTTTTATATGCTTTAAGCATGCGCATGCAAGTTACTAATTTTTGTCATTTTATTTAGTTCATTCCTTTTGTCATCTACAGCAGTTGATGATATGTTTAATGGGATCTCTTTTGATGGGATACATCAGAGGTTTTTTGAACCCCCACATTCTCCTTCTCCCCCTCCCCCCTCCCCCGGGGAACCACGCATGCACAATGCTCCTTTTTTACTAGACATTGGTTTTTTGCATTTTTGTATTTGGCTGTTCGCCATAGGAGCCTTGTGCATCCATGGGACTTTAGTGGCCTGCACTTTATTTGTTATATGTGTATATGTCTGTTATTGTCTGTTATATTTGTGTGTATCTGGCCAACGAGCATGTCATGTGCAAATAGCACTTGATAGGCATGTACATAAGTGAATGGTGGATCTTTTCTATTTGTATATTTGTTGGTCTCATCAATGCCAATTTTATTACATGTTACCTTAATAAACTATATCTTATTTTAAACTACTTTCTCCCATCATTGTCCACCATATCCACAATAGCTGTCTTTGGGCTCAGGAGAATCACGTCCTTGTGCCTCTCTTTTGATCCCCCTTTTTTCAATCAATGAGGAACACACTGGCTATAATGAAAATTAGAAACAATTTATTACAAAATATATAATAAAAATAGTTTCCACCCACAAAGTAGAAAATGGAACCAACCTCCACCACTAAGAAAGTGACAGTGCAAAAGGACAGATACACCACCTGGTACCCACTACATACATGTCAAATATCCCCATACATTGCAGTAATACACAAAGACCAGCTGAACCTGCTCCTGGGACCAGTATGGTGGCCTACAACTGCACACCGCTGAAGTGGGACGCTCCGCAGAGCCAGCTCAGCTGGACGTGTAGATGATGGGATCATAGAGTCTCTGATGAGATCACAGCTGGGAAGGGCGTGAAGGAACCGGAAGACCATTGTTACCCAGTGTAAACATACATCCTGGGAAAGATCTTCAAACAGCGTGTACTCGGGGGAAAAAAGCAAACCATGAATAAAGTAGGGGATGAAAAGTGCAATCCAGGTGGTGGCTGTCCAAGAGTGGGGGCGTCTAGCTGATGCGTTTCAATCGGCTGACCGATTTTCTTCAGAGCTCTGAAAAAAAATCATCAGCTACACGTCCAGCTGAGCTGGCTCTGCGGAGTGTCCCACTTCAGCGGTGTGCAGCCAGCGTTGACAACTGCTTTCTACGCCCTACGGCTGTGGTGCCTGGCGACTCCGTTGACATACTTAGAGATCAGCTTGTGGGACCCCGCAGTTACTTCTCCCTTCAAGTGCCGATCACCACAGACCCGGGAATCGGGTCGGCGCGGCCATCCTATTGAAGATAACTCTGGGAACTCCGGGAACGTTACAGGTCTTCCACTACCTGGCCAGCTAGTTTCCGTATCCTGAGATCAGCTGTTTCTCCCCCCTCCTTCATACTGCACAGCAGAGAGGGCAGAAGACTGAAGGTATGTGTCTGGCTGCACTGTATTTGTTCTACACAAGATGCTCTCTACACCTTGGCATTTGACTATTACATCTCTATGTAAGTGCAGCAAACTACAGAACTGTTATCAGTTGCTCCCCTTACAGGAATATCCACATGAACATTTTTTATGCTCCCAGTGATTTTTTACCCAAGTTTTAGGACCGGCAATTTCCATACAGGCTGTTCTTCATAAGTGATTTCATTATTGTCACTCAGCATTGTTCTTATTATTACTCCATTGATCATTTTGTTGTCCCTTATAGGCCACCATACTGTTCCCAGGAGCGGGTTCAGCTGGTCTTTGTGTATTACTGCAATGTATGGGGATATTTGACATGTATTAAGTGGGTACCAGGTGGTGTATCTGTCCTTTTGCACTGTCACTTTCTTAGTGGTGGAGGTTAGTTCCATTTTCTACTTTGTGGGTGGAAACTATTTTTATTATATATTTTGTAATAAATTATATAGCCAGTGTGTTCCTCATTGATTGACTCTGTCCCTTGACCCCCTGGTCTCCCCTTTTTCTTATATATGCAATGGTCTAGAGGAGCACACCTGCTTCTGCTTTTTATTGACAGCAGGTATTTGGCTTTGTTTCCAGTTATGGGTTTGTGATCTGACTTGCTACATGTATCTACACACATTACCCACCCTGGAATTACATATTATAGGCATAACCCCCTTCCAAATTTTTTTGTTTTTTTCATTATGGGTGCACTGTATGGTGTACACCACCAGAAAAGTAGTAACAAATGCACTAGGGGTGCATGGTACTGTGTACACCAACAGAAGTGTAATAACAACTATGGGTGCACTGTATTGTATACACCACCAGAAAAGTAGTAACAACTGCACTAGGGGTGCACGGTACTGTGTACACCAACAGAAGTGTAATAACAACTATGGGTGCGCTGTATTGTGTACCCCACCAGAAAAGTAGTAGCAACTGCACTATGGGTGCACGGTACTGTGTTCACCAACAGAAGTGTAATAACAACTATGGGTGTACTGTGTACACCACCAGAAAAGTAGTAGCAACTGCACTATGGGTGCACAGTACTGTGTAAAAAAGTATACCAGGAACGGCCTGCAGTCAGATATAGCTAAACTGGATAGAGTGGAGATATATATATATATACAAGACTGTCTATATATATATATATATATATATATATATATATATATATTACACTGCAGCTAGCTGAATAACCTGCCTGCCTGCTCAATCTAAATGACACTCTCTCTCCATCCACGCCAACAACACATTACACGGGGCCGACGTGCAGGCAGCCTTATATAGTGTGCGTTCCCGCAGTGCATTATGGGCCATTATGAGACGCTCGAATTTGGTGCGAGCAGCCGATAATGTCCGGCTTTCGACAAACGGGCGAACAGCCAATGTTCGAGTCAAACTCACGATCGACCTGAACAGAAAGCTCATCCCTATCCTCTATCAGTCAAAATTAGAAAATCTCCTTTCACAAAAAATTATAACATTCAAATAATATAGAACCTAGAGTAATTAACAATTGTAAAATCAACAAAATTAATAAAAGCAAAAGCAGTTCACACATGACTGCACAAACAAACAAAAAATACATAATTTCTGTTTCAAAAATAATCTTTTTGTTCTTTGCCCCAATGGGCGATACAGCCTACTGGTAGTTATTTTAAAGGCTAACTCCACTCTCGTGGGGAACAAAAAAATAGCAAATAAAGAAAGAATAATATAACATATACAATTGCGACACAAGTCATATTGTAATTGAATGGTATTAAAATTTACCTTTCCTTTTCAATCTGCAGCTCTTTAATCTTCTGAAAATGCAATGCAATATGGCTACCTGGAGGTGTTCTGTACACAGAATGTGTACAGAACGCCCCCCAGAAACATAATTTTCTGCTTGTGTGATTGGTTCACCAATTTTCCCAGAAGTCTGCCCTTTTGTTGGCCATACGCTATATGAAAAATCGGCCAACATTCGTTCGTTTTTCAGCCAGGTAATGGGCACAAATCGGAAATCGGTTGTAGCATTTTTGAGCCCAAAAAATGAAGGACAAGTTTGGAAATTTTCTGCTGAACGAACGATAAATTGAAAGGTTAATGTGTTTCTCGTCCAAACTGTTTGCACTAGGTATATATGAAAAAATGAACAAAAATTGAATTCATTTATTTCCATTGAATGATTTATCGGTCATTACATGATAGCACTATCAGTTGCTCTCACGGCCGAGTGTTCGTTTTCCTGAAAATGAGTTTGAACGATTTTTCATATAATGTATGGCCAGCATAAGATACAAGTCAGATTTTAGGCATCGCTTGCAATAAAAATTAATTTTTGGTGAGATACTTCCAATAGGAAATCTAAAGGGATGCAGACTGTGCCGCTTTCCTCATTAGAGCCCTGCAGGTGCACAGCTGATTGATAATTATGAAACCACTCCCATTAGACTGACATTCCCACATGGACACAAACAAACACACAAGTACACAGGGATTTCTTCAGAATAACAAAAGGGAGGAATCTGCAACAGACTCTGTTAAAACCCCTGCAATGTACAGAGATCACGCAACGGAGAATGTTTTTTTCCCAACAAAAGTGGAGTTACGCTTTAAGTATCCCCAGTGGGCCGCAGACCAGTGGCCGAAATCCAAATATCTCATGGTTAGTGTTTGGCTGAAGCCATTTATCATCAATCAACTGTGTTTATTCTTTTTAAATCATAATGGTAACACAAACTACCCAAATGACCCCGATCAAAAGTTTACATACCCTGGTGATTTTGGCCTGATAACATGCACACAAGTTGACACAAAGGGGTTTGAATGGCTATTAAAGGTAACCATCCTCACCTGTGATCTATTTGCTTGTAATTAGTGTGTTTATAAAAGGTCAATGAGTTTCTGGACTCCTGACAGATGTTTGCATCTTTCATCCAGTGCTGCACTGACGTTTCAGGATTCTGAGTCATGGGAAAGCAAAAGAATTGTCAAAGGATCTGCGGGAAAGGGTAGTTGAACTGTATAAAACAGGAAAGGGATATAAAAAGATATCCAAGGAATTGAGAATTCCAATCAGCAGTGTTCAAACTCTAATCAACAAGTGGAAAATGAGGGGTTCTGTAGAAACCACGATCAGGTAGACCAACTAAAATTTAAGCCACAACTGCCAGGAAAACTCTTCGGGATGCAAAGAAAAACCCACAAATAACTTCAGGTGAAATACAGGACTCTCTGAAAACCCCTGGTGTGACTGTATCAACATGCACAATAAGGAGGCACTTGAAGAAAGATGGGCTGCATGGTCGAGTTGCCAGAAGAAAGCCATTACTACGCAAATGCCACAAAGTATGCCACTTACAATACGCCAAACAGCACCAAGCTTTAAACCTTCTGGCACAAAGTCATTTGGAGTGATGAGACCAAAATTAAGCTTTGAAGACCTATGTTGAAACACGGAGGTGGATCGCTGATGTTTTGGGGATGTGTGAGCTACAAGGGCACAGGAAATTTGGTCAAAATTGATGGCAAGATGAATGCAGTATGTTATCAAAATACTGGAGGAACATTTGCATTCATCAGCCAGGAAGCTGTGCACGGGACGTACTTGGACATTCCAACATGACAATGATCCAAAACACAAGGCCAAGTTAACCTGTCATTGGCTACAGCAAAAAAAAAAGTTAAGGTTGGGGAGTGACCATCTCAGTCTCCTGACCTCAATATCCTTGAGCCACTCCGGGGAGATCTCAAACGTGCAGTTCATGCAAGACAGCCCAAGAATTTACAGGAACTGGAGGCTTATTGTCAAGAGAAATGGGCATCTATACCATCTGAGAAGTTAAAGAGCCTCATATACAAATACCACAAATTACTTCAAGCTGTCATTGATTTCTAAGGGGGCAATACACGGTATTAAGAACTGGGGTATGTAAACTTTTGAACAGGGTTATTTGGGTAGTTTCTGCTGCCATTTTGATTTAAAAAGAGTAAACACAGTAGATTGATAATAAATGGCTTCAGCCAAACACTAACCATGAGTGAAAGAAAAGCTTTTGTGTTATCATTCATATTCGCTGAAAAATGGCCAAGAAATCATAAATTCTGCCAGGGTATGTAAACTTATGAGCGCAACTGTATATTTATCTATATATATAGAGAGAGATATATCGATAGATATATTGATATATCTATCTATATATATTTTTTTCATTGTAGAAATGTAGACAGAGACATGTACTGACTAATTTGGTGACAAGTATGGCAAAAACCATAAACACAAACAGCCTATTACAAAATAAGACTATGGGCTACACGAAGAGCTTGCTTGATATAAACAATGTGACAAGTGCGGTTTAAAAGCTTAAACTAATACTTGTGAGAATGGGAAAAGTTGGATTGAGAGACTCTAAAGCAGGAAAAAATAGTGGGTGAAAATAAATTGTGACGACAAGGAGCTTAATATGTGCTCCAGAGATGTAAATTTTAGGCTTTAACTTTAGATACGCTGATTCTAATCTCAAGTAACCATATGATACTCATTAAGTATAATATTTTCCTCTCATCAAAACAAAAAGTTAAGTGATACTACTCTGAATGCAGAAATTCCACATTCAGGTCATACATCCCTGAATGCATATGGCCCTAAACGAGTGCAGAGTGCAGCATATAGCTGCTGTGTATTTTAACCTGTCATAAATTTTGAGAGGCTGAAGGCAGTGGGATCTATGCTTCACCCATACCTCCCAGGCTTTTGAGAAAGAGGGGTTGTACACTGTATAGACTTAACCGCCCATGTGTATGAGGACATAAAACTTACAGTACCAGCTGTTTTTTACACAAGAGGTCTGGCAGACTGCCAAGTCCCTGCTGTGAGAAAAAAATAAGGTTTTATTCCAGTGCCTCTTTTGTGCATTTTAAAGATGAATTTCTCTACAGTGCCTACAACTACAAGGGTCAGTGGGGTCTTAGTTTAAAGTTCTTTTGCTGTTTGTTAAGAATAAGTGAGCTACTGCAATATCCATAGTTCGGGCACAGGAGCACTTTGAAGAAGCTTCAAGCATATTTTTGTTATACAGTGTTTTTATTTGTAGTGAAAGACATGTTAAATATGAATTTTACCCAATTTTCTAGCTGTGAGTGAAACTACCCATAAAGTATTCATGGAATAGCACATTAGTATTATGAGCGCTTACTCACTTCAGAAATGAGACAGTTATTGAAGCTACTCCATAACTCAGCCACACAATGTAACAAATCAACTATACAATGGAATGGGATGGCAGGACCAATTTGTAAAAGTATGTGGTCCAGGGTAAAGATCATGAGAAGGAGCTTTTAGACTACAGTTTTTAGGGAAACGCATTTTTAACTTTAGGAAGAGAACACAGACTCTATCATGATTAAGATATTCCCAATGTAATACTGCAGGTAATTGCAGCAAGTCTACATTGCATGACTTCACATCAACTTTCTTTGCAAACATTCTGCAAGTCTGCTGCAAGTTCTGGTTTAGTTATGTTGTGCAATAGTCCTCCCACCACAGGGGTCACTGTGGCTGAATTTTCATGCTGTAGACTTACAGAGCTCTTGCTGTAGACTCATCACTGCAACTTTGCTCTTGCTAGAGAGCCACCCAAATTTGCTACAAATTGGAAAAGTGTCAACTAGAACTTGTACTTCAAGTGCTCTGTAAGTGTACAACTTGCCAGTAAAAATGTGCAGCAAGTTAACAGACTTACAATTCAACACTGCCACAAATTTGTAGCAGGTTATCCTTGCTGGGATAGAATGCTGGTCATAATACACAGAGTAACATCTTGTGGGGCATTGCCGAGTACATGAGTGACAGCTGCAATTGGAAGTGACGTGGGAGTGGCAGCTCCGATGTCATTGTGATAAGCTTGAATGTTGTGTAGCGGTATGTTCACCACTTGGTTACTTAGCAATCCGCCAATCACCCTGTCCCCAGACCCCCACTTATCAGTTAAGACAATGAACAGTCATTTGCACAGTTTTGTTACGTTTATTGCAGGATACAACTTGGATTGGAGAAAGGACGATATCAGATGCCCATAGCATTTAGCACATTACCAGAGGTTATCCATTGGCCTTGGCCTTGCAAAACTGGATGCACACCTTGCACCCCAGTCTCCTTCCTTTGAATAACTTTTCTGCAGACTGTTGCTCCTTCTTTACTTGTACAAATCCTTCACTGCAAAACTACTCACATTCTATTTCTTCACTTCCATTGGGACAAAATAGAATCACTCTGAATAATTCCTCCTTGCAGACCATAATGGTATTGCCTATGCGAATCAAAGAGCCAGAAGCCTACACAGCCTCTCCCCAATGGCCCAAAGAATCAGACAGCCACACAGTCTTTTGGAAGGTATTACCATTGTGTTAACCAGACCAGAGATACACGGTACCTCTCCACGATGGCCTGACACATGGTAATGGGCGGACTACTGCTCTCAGCCAGTCCATGACTATCAATGCTGTGTTCCCCGGCCACAGCATTCTGCACTGACCTTTCTTTAAAAGGGTAGTTCTGTGTCCCTGGTCACAGAACGCTGATCTACTCTCCTCCGCTTGGCTGCTACTTCTTCCGTTCTAATCCTCTCCAGCATGCAAGTCCTGTGTTCTCTGGTCACAGCAGCTTGATACTTCTTAGAGATGGATATCTTTATATAGGACTCCCTCCTAGCGGTTCCTCCATCCCTCCTCCGCGCTTGGCGCATCCCCACGTGGGGACGCCCAGAACAGCAACTCAATACTCCATTCTGTCTGTTCCTGCTCTCCAGAACTCCTCCCTGGCAGCATGTGACCTCAGCTTATATGGAAGGCCTGCCCCCTGCCAACACCATAGGGTAATTGGTCAGAGCTCCTCACATGAGCTGCCTGCCACTCAAACATTAGCTCCAACCCCTCTTGAGGGAGGCACCTCTGAGTCAGAGCACAGGTGGCCACACCTTCCAATACACTAAACACTCCCAGTCCCAAATCAAAACAACCAGGCCCAGCCTAAAGCACAGGCCTGGCTAAATTTACCTGTACTAGAACCCTAAGCTATAGAAAAATACTATTCTAGAACCTACCTTCAGGTAGAGGGTGCTACAGCTGTAACTTATTGTAAGTGCAATTCTTATAAATAAAAACTTTTATTTTTAGCTTTATCACACTACAGGGGTTCCCTGACTTTTGTGAGTTCAGTTGAAGAACCAAGGGTGGTATGACTTCTTAACAATCACTTTAAGAAAGCACATATGGAATAGGCACCATGGGTAATGCTTTTGAGTGTATTGTATATGTAAATGTGCTTATTTCTTAAACACTGAGTAACGATTATAATAGACAATCTTTGTTGTACAACTAAGCATTTAATTCATGACAAACTAAATACATATAGTCATTGTGTTGTCGGAAATTCCGACCGTGTGTGGGCTGCATCGGACATTTTCCATCGGATTTTCCGACACACAAAGTTTGAGAGCAGGCTATAAAATTTTCCGACAACAAAATCCGTTGTCGGAAATTCCGATCGTGTGTACACAAATCCGACGGACAAAGTGCCATGCATGCTCAGAATAAATAAAGAGATGAAAGCTATAGTCCCGACGTACATGTTTTACGTCACCGCGTTCAGAATGATCGGATTTTCCGACAACTTTGTGTGATCGTGTGTATGCAAGACAAGTTTAAGCCAACATCCGTCGGAAAAAATCCTAGGATTTTGTTGTCGGAATGTCCGAACAAAGTCCGACCGTGTGTATGGGGCATTAGAAACACCCATCAAAGTGATCCACCACCACCTGAAATGCACGCTTACCAAATAGCAAGCTGAATGAGCTTGATCAAATTAACTGGAGGTCAGATGGACATGGATCTGCAGCGTCACTCTGTGTGTTGTACCAACAGCAGGTGGACTGGCTGGAATAGAGACCTGGGTACCCAGCTAGCATTGAGACGTTCCTCTAGCGGCGTGGCCGCGGGCGGATTTAGGAAAGTACCAATCCCCGAATTACCACCATAGGAATGAAAGAGAGGTATCCATAGTGTGACTCCGTAAAAAAGATTTATTAAAAACGTAAATAAAACACTTACAATTTTGTAGTGAACAGAGA
The DNA here is from genome assembly GCF_042186555.1 of Aquarana catesbeiana. NCBI lineage: Eukaryota > Metazoa > Chordata > Amphibia > Anura > Ranidae > Aquarana > Aquarana catesbeiana. Next base: position 566,540,014 of record NC_133327.1, read on the forward strand.
GCAAAAATCGCCGGCCGGCTGGCGAGCGCCTGTCCTATTGTGAGGCGATGACGTCAGAGCGCCACAATAGGATGGGCGCTCGCCAGCCGGCCGGCGATTTTTGCTCTGTGTTCACTACAAAATTGTAAGTGTTTTATTTACGTTTTTAATACATTTTTTTTACGGAGTCACACTACGGATACCTCTCTTTCATTCCTATGGTGGTAATTCGGGGATTGGTACTTTCCTAAATCTGCCCGCGGCCACGCCGCTAGAGGGACGTCTCAATGCTAGCTGGGTATCCTGCTGTTTGGGTACAACACACAGAGTGACGCTGCAGATCCATGTCCATCTGACCTCCAGTTTATTTGATCAAGCTCATTCAGCTTGCTATTTGGTAAGCGTGCATTTCAGGTGGTGGTGGATCACTTTGATGGGTGTTTCTTACTCTCTCCCTCCGCACATTGATCCCTATGAACGGCAATCAGGGGCTTCTTCCCACTACCTAGTGGACTATTGGTTTATTTGATTTATGGACTTGTAAATTTCATTTTTATTTTTGTTTCACTATATAATTTGTGGTAGTGGCTATATGTATTTAGTTTTATACCAGTGTGTTTTTCACAATAGCACTTAGGTACAGAGTTCATATCATTTGTTACATATATTCACATATATGCTTTTAAGGTATAGCGCAGTTCTTTTTTCTTTTCCTTTCTTTATATTTATGTGGATATCGCACATTAGAACTGCAGCTTAGTAGTATTTACACATTTTTTTTGAGCGCTGTGTTTTTTCCTTTTCCATATTAATTCATGACAAACGATTGCCAAAGCACCATGGAGTAGCTAAATACATCAGATGCTCCCCTTATCTAATTAAAACTTCCTGCTGACCTTCCTGATAATGTGATAAGTCAATGGATTGTAAATAATGAGAATTTGTCAGCACAGATGAAAGTTTAGATAGATTACTACATGCAAAGGACCACCAGAGCTCCTTCTGTTTAGTGGAACTAAGCTTGGCAAACAAAGATATACCAGCAGATAGAGTTTTTTTTTTGCTAGAACAAACTTAGTCTCTTTTCTTCTAAATATTTACCCATTTGATCCAAGTTATCTGAGCACTGACCGTACAGTGCAGGGTCCTAGCCTACTGCCAGTAACTGTAACATGCAGAAAACCAAGGTAGGTCCCAAGATGACTTAACCCCCAACAGGCACGTGCAGGCGCTTTATTCACACTGGCCATCCAATGACGAAAAGAAGAGTACTTTGGTCATGGAAGAAGATCACGGCAGTGACCGAGTGCAGGTGTGGAGCTTTGGACCTCGCATCACTGGAGGAGAGCACACCTAGAGGTAAATGTGCTGGTATGCTATGTACATTTGCACATTTTAGAAAATGCTGCCTGGCCACCCCCACTAGAGTAACTATACGATATTTTATATTTACCAGACAAGGAAAAAAAAAATTTTTTTTCTGTCCTAATAAGAAATAAGATATACAACAATGAAAACCCAGAACAGAGTAATGGGACTTTTAAAATGCTGAAACCTCCTAATGGAATAATATCTGACAAAGTGATGTATAAAAATACCAAAGTTTTATTAAATACATAAAAATGTCTAATATCATTTAAGACGTGTAACAAAAAATATGAAACAGCAAACTCTGTATACACCCCTAACTAGCCCCTACAACAGGGTGAACAATTTCCTCCATAGTCACATATATGTGTAACCATGAACCATGATATACACCTAGGACCAAGTTATGAGAAAAGAGACACAGCCCAACGTGCTTCATATGGAAGCTTCTTCCGGGGTTTTTTGTTAACAGAGAGGTCGGTGCACTGGAGCTGCTGTTAAAGAAACATAGATACAGATAATATATATTCATATACAATAGTACAACAAAACATCACTGTTAATTATTAATTTCTATGTTCATTTAAAAAAACTTACATTCAGGAATTAGTAGTTCTGGGAAACCTCAAAAGAGGCATTGCATGTTCCCACTAGAGCACTGCAGAATGGGTCAAATGTCTGTCTCAATCATGTTGGTCTGGAACCAGCTCAAGAGAAGCTGTCCCACAGAGCGCATCAGAGATAATACACAGGTAATGACGATTCCAAGCTAATTTGATCAAAGTTCTGCCATGCTGCACTACAACAAAAAGGAGAGGGTAACTAATATCTCTCTACTTGAAATGAATCAAATGGTGCAACAGCTTATTTAATCACATACCTGGGAGATATCTCCCCAGTATAGTCACAAACAACTGCAAACGTAATAAGCAGCTTCCAAATGCTGATATGGTCACAATGTTAAATCTGAAATAGCATAAAACAGATAAATAAGAATCTGTCCTCATCGCCTAATGATTACATATACCATATCAGTCAAACTAAATACAAATTACCTTCAATCATGGCAGAAAACATAATAATACACAAGACGGCGGCAGTGAGTATTCTCAGTGATGTTTTGTTGTACTATTGTATATGAATGTGAACTACTACTTACTGATTGTAAGTTTTTTGAATGAACATAGAAATGAATAATTGACAGCGATGTTTTATTGTACTATTGTCTATGAATATATATTATCTGTATCTATGTTTCTTTAACAGCAGCTCCAGTGCAAGAATCTCTCTGTCAACAAAACCCACTGAAGAAACTACCATGTGAAACGCATTGGGCTGTGTCTCTATTCTCATACCTTGGTCCTGAGTGTTTATCATGGTTCATGATTACACATATATGTGACTATGGAGGAAATTGTTCATTTTGTTGTAGGGGCTGGTTACGGGTGTATAGAGAGTTTGCTGTTTCATATTTTTGTTACACATGTCTTAAATTATATAACATATTTTTATGTATTTAATAAAATTATTTTTTTACATCACTGTGTCAGATATTATTACATTAGGAGGTTTCGGCATTTTAAAAGTCCCATTAATCTATTCTCTTTGTTCTATTTAACCCGGGATGTGGTGCTGTATTTCAGCTGATATACGTTATTATAACAATGAAAACCCAACAGAGGTTCTTACTTCTTCCTACTCTATCCAAAACAACAAAAAATAGTGCTGCCTGAAGTTGGCCTTTAATTAGAAACAAAACATATTTTTTTTTTCTTCTCATCACTCCAAAAACTCCCAGACATATTACTCCAAAACATCTGTTTATTATTGCCAAGAATTTAAAAACACTGAATGAAGAAATGTGATCCCAATAATTTTATAAGCAGCATACACAGATGTCCTTCTCATTCAGTTTGCATTGCAATCACAAATTTTTAGAATCTACTGCAAACAAACTACGTGGAAAGATATAAATGGGAATGAACATCCATGGAAATACCGGTATTTAATAGAAGTTTTATGTCATTAAAACTGTTCATATTTGGAGAAATATTAATTGAGAGAGAAACAGTATGATTAAAAGAAAATTAATTTAATGCTTAAATTGTTACTAGGCCCAGGACCCTGCATTCACTATATCTGGTCTCCCACAGTACACAGAACATGGAAATGCAAATATTTTAGTAAACATAAACTGCTAAATACCTTTTCTCAGTGTATATATAGCAGTCTTGTGACTTCTATCAGTGTCCGAGCATTGGTTAAAGCTTGTAGTTTTCATTCTCCCCTGACTGTCCTATGAGGCCGCATGACTCCTGATCCTCTGTCTGAATAGTGCTGATTGGCTCTGTGCCAATCACATGCACCCTCCCCCCCCAAAAAAAACTCTCTAGCAATACACACCAAACAGAGCATGTGCAGAGTGCCCCCCAAGGCTCTGTACTATCAAGAGATGGAAAGGGGACAGTAAAAAAAGGGTGAAGATCAGAGAAGACAGGATCAAACAGCCTTTTTACACAATGCAGAGGATTAATCGCTTAGGTACCACAGTGAGTATAACCAGCATGCTTTACTGTATATACAGACTGATTTTACTGTTGTGAGTCTAGTAACACTGTAAAGGAAAATTTATAAAGGTTTGAAGAACAGTTTTAGGTTTAAATTTTCTTTAACATTTGTACATATGAATCTGGTGTTTTATCTCTTTTAATAGATGATATGTTATATCATTTATTTGCAGTGGCTGCCCATCCCTACGGGGCGGATGGGCTCCGCCCCTTCCCCGAATCCATGTGCCCAGCCCCTAATCTACATGCAGGGCGCTGGACGCACGGATTCCAATGGGCTCTAATTGGCTCTAATTGGCTTTAAAAAGGGTGGGCTCAGGGCGCAGTGCTCGGTGGACAGACAGACAAAAGTGGTTTGTTTGCCACAATGAACAGAGCACCAGCCGCCACTGTTCATTTGCAAAAATATACAATAGTACATGGTACAATCATGACATGGGATTCAGAAAGCTTACAGCTGATGTCCTGACGAAGTTCCAGGAGGAACTAAACATATGTAGATAGACCTACACAGGAATCAATCCCCCCACCCCCTGATGCACCAAATCCGTAGCCATCTGAAAGGAACTCAATGAGATATCCAGTACGACACCTACTTATACTAGATGGACTGAAACTGCTGAGCTGCTGGTTGCTGATATCTGCGTGGAAGTCACAGACTACCTGCACCCGCTATTCACTGCACAGATGCATAATGCTCAATTCAGAGTTTAAGATGGGAATAACGCACCTGCAGGATTTACACAGGATTACCATCTAACCTGTATTACCTGCCTGACCCATGGGATAGCCGCTTCTATCATCTCCATTCAGCCACGTGTTGATTTCAACCTTTTGGAGGACTGCCATAACTACAACTATCTAGCTGACACTTGAGGAAACGGAGTTGTGAGTACACTCATACACATTACCGATACATCGGCAGTTTTAACGGAGTACCCATTCACTCACTGGCCTGATTGGATGTATGCATTTATTTGCACATTTAATCTGTCTCACTGTTCCTGTTTAACATTGTCTTACTGTGCAACAGAATTAATAAATGTACTGCTATGTGCTTAGTATAGAGCGAAACGCTGTTTCCTTTTAACCACTATATAGTTTAAATTATATACAAAGCCCCTGTGTCTCATTTACTTAAAATCAGATAATCCTCTTTTTATCTATGATTTGTTACAATCTTTCATGCTCTTTCATTAGGTATATGCTTTCCTGTCCAAAAAGTTGGTGATCACCAACCCCTTTCCCAGAACTATTGCTCCAATCCAACTCACTTGTCTTTTTTAAATTCCCTTTTTTAATTTCTTATACTAAGGGACCAGAATACCTAGATTCTTTACAAGCAAGAGTATCAATATGCATTGTGATAAAAACACTCTTGCATGCAAGGCCTGCATTTCTATGGACAATGAATTACAAGTTCAGAATGTAAGCATCCCTAGGGAATTAAATCCAACATTTGTAATTTATGAAGGTAATCTGGAATCTCTGTTATTGTTGGAGAAAGCTAAAGAAACTCCAAATGAGAAATTCCTGTGTGTGCCAGGTCGAACCTGTTTATCTTGATAAAGTATTGATCTTTCATTTTCTTAGATTTAATTATTTTTTCTGCATTGTGCATGGCCTTCCTTGCTGGGTGGGAATTTGAGCATTCCTTTTGTTGTATTTTATACAGTATTATAAGTTGTTCATACCTTTTTGAAATGCAGAAATTATATATTACTAGTAAATGGCAGAAGTTGTCTCATGTAATGAAAAATCATGAAAAGGCAGAGTCCACTTATCTTTCAGACCTCCCACTGGCCTGGAGTCTAAGTTTCAGGCAAGATCCATTTTAAGAGGTTACAGATATTGCCTATAGTCTGGATACATGCCCCATTTAAAGAAAAAAAGGGGGAACTGTTGTGACATGCTACATTAGGAATCACTGACACATACTTCATGTTATGCCAACCTGTACCTGAAGTGGTAGGAATGAGTGATGACCAATAAGGACCAATAAGGACCTGTCACATTTTGAGACTGGTACAGTTAAAATGTTTAACTTTTTCAGTATTAAACTATTACTAGCAAAAGTGTGCTCATTCATTGAACAGGGTGTATACAGCAATGTGCATCACTAACACACTGCCTGTGCGGAATAATTTCAGCAATATCTGTTGTCCTTACAACTTACACAGATTAGTGCATGTCTGCATTGCACACTTGTGGCTCTTGGACTGTAAGCTCTGGATCTGGGAGCAGATTTTCCCTTCAAAAGGAAAACTCTGGATTGAGTCGTATCCAGTATCAGACCCAGATGTACCAAGCTATAAGACAGCTCCAGAGACAATTTCTTAAGGTTCAGGATCCATGAGTGGGAACAGTCCAGCTGACATTGTTCTACAAGGTCTGTGCTGACTGGTCTATTAGTAGGGGATCATCCAGGTATCCCACTATGGGGATGCCCTGTGAGGGTAACAAAGCTAGCACTGAAGTTTAAACCTTGGTAAACACTCAGGTTGCAGTTGACAGACCAAACAGAAGGACACCAGGCTGATAGCGTTGTGTGCCAACAGCTAACTACAGGAAGCATTGATGCACTGGAAAGATGGGGACATACAAGTATGCATCTTTGATGTCCACAGAAGCCAGATAGTCTCTCGAACGGATGGAGGCAATAGCCGACCTCTATGCAAAACTTTTACAGTTGAATGAAGACATTGAGTGCTTTCAGATCCAAGATAATGCAGTTAGCCCCTTTGTCCCAATGAGAGCCAGCTAATACTGACAATTAGGCACTAGGTACTTGTAGTCACCTCCAGGGGTACCCCTTTGTCAGGAATGTATACACTATGCTGTATACGTAGTGCACAATCAAACACCTTTATTTTTGGGTTAGTTGATGCACATATTTTTTAACCTCGTTTACACCAGTGAAAATATAGTTTAGTATCACAACAGTTCAGTAGATTGCCAATTTATGAGTCAGTGCTCTCTTTTTATCCAGTACAGCATCTTTAAACCTGTTGAATTGCCTGTTTATTGATTTATGTATTGTTTAACTGAATTACCATAATACACTGTTTCCTTTCAGTCTAACATTCAGGTGCTTAAAGCCTACTTTCTATGAATTATTATAGAGTGGTAGAATACTAACTTTTTGGTTAGACAGATTTGTCAGTGGTTTATAAGCGGCAGTCCTGGCAGAACAGAGAACCCATCATATCTTGTGGCTCTTGTGTGGGTAAGTGCTATAATCACTTTGTTGTTCCACAGACCAGTATTTGAGCCAGAGAGTCCTCTACATATTAATAGACCCGAGACGCATTCAGGAAATGAGAGCGCAACATTCGCTAACCCATACAACACAATACAGCAATGGATCTGACATTGAGGCTGTAAACACTCCATAACTGAATGATCAGTAAGGATGCCATTGGGTACTTTAGATATGTCCTTGGACCACCAGCCGGTGACCAGCCTGCCCTGCAACCAATAGCTGACCAAAAACAAAGACTTAGAAAACATTTTCAGTGCTTGCCAAAGACTCTGAAGGAGAAATACACTTATAGCCCCTTCATTCTGAATCAGAAATCATGGCAGAGATTTTGAGCATAAAATCCTGAATAGCTGAAAAAAAACTCCTCTCTGGATAGAGTGGTGGAGGAGCCACATCTAAGGGAGCTAGGGAAGGCTCAAAGGAGTGAATGATAGCCATTTTCTTTGTTCTTAGGATCTGACATACCTCAGTAGAATTAAGGGAAAGTAAGACACAACCAGGGTACCAACTGTGATAGCTGGAGAGGTTTTATTGCTGTAGGTGACTGATACACTATAAGGCAGCAGCAAGCACAAACTGAGGTAAACCCATAACCCTTGCGAACAGAGCAGTGGCAGGAAATTAACTTGCGCCGCAAGGCAGAAGGAAGCAGTGTGAGGGACGCAACACTTTATTCTCCAATGTGATAACACTTTCAGGGAATAACAGGAAAAAATAGTGATTATGTCATATGCATACACAGGGACAAGCCCTAAACTTACCACAGTCCCATTTCTGGAAAACATTTTTGTGGCTAACAAGCACAGTAACTAGTTGCCGAGGAATGTTACATGAAGATTCCAGTGAAAATGTCATATTCTAATTTTTGCTGCTACTGCCAGCCTACATCGCTAGGGAGCCTTTAGGGATCAGGGTCATACTAGAAGCTTCATCATGACCTGGACCTGTAAAGCACTCTGTGGCTAGCAAACCAATATTATAGGTATCTGGGGAGTACCACAAGCAAAGCCCAATACTATACTACAGATCACAATACAGGCTGGCCCTGAAATTCTCAGTCCAGTGGGGTCCAGGTATTGCCTCCAATCTGATCTGGATAGGTGCATAATGAGTCACAGCTCAGCAGCTTAAAAACAAAGTTCACATCTGTGAAAAAATAATATACTGTATGCACACATTTTTGCAGGGAAAAAATGTTTGTTTTTTTTTCACTGGAGCCTGGAAAACATTGCATCCGTCATCAGTGGATGGAGTACCATTTCAGACTCCTGCACACACTGTATAGAGCTTTCTCCCCATACAGTGAGGGAAAAAAGTATTTGATCCCCTGCTGATTTTGAATGGTTGCCCACTGAAAAAGAAATGATCAGTCTATCTTTTAATGGTAGGTTTATTTTAACAGTGAGAGACAGAATAACAACAAAAGAAATCCATAAAAAAAAAGTTATAAATTGATTTGCATTTCAATGAGTGATATCAGTATTTGACCCCTTCGCAAAACATGTGCTTAGTACTTGGTGGCAAAACCCTTATTGGCAATCACAGAGATCAGACGTTTCCTGTAGTTGGCCACTGGGTTTGCACACATCTCAGGAGGGATTTTTGTCCCACTCCTCTTTGCAGACCCTCTTCAAGTCGTTAAGGTTTTGAGGCTGACGTTTGATAACTCGAACCTTCAGCTCCCTCCACATATTTTCTATGGGATTAAGGTCTGGAGACTGGCTAGGCCACTCCAGGACCTCCAGGACCTTATTGTGCTTCTTCTTGAGCCACTCCCTTGTTGCCTTGGCTGTGTGTTTTGGGTCTTTGTCATGCTGGAATACACATCCACTACCCATTTTTAATGCTCTGACTGAGGGAAGGAGGTTCTCACCCAAGATTTGATGGTACATGGTCCCGTCCATTGTCCCTTTGATGCAATGAATTTGTCCTGTCCCCTTGATGGAAAAATACCCCCAAAGCATAATGTTTCCACCTCCATATTTGACGGTGGGGATAGTGTTCTTTGGGTCATAGGCAGCATTCCTCCTCCTCCAAACACCGCAAGTTGAGTTGATGCCAAAGAGCTTGATTTTGTTCTCATCTGACCACAACACTTTCACCCAGTTCTCCTCTGAATCATTCAGATGTTCATTAGCAAACTTCAGACGGGCCTGTACATGTGCTTTCCTGAGCAGGGGAACCTTGATGGTGCTGCAGGATTTCAGTCCTTCACAGCGTAGTGTGTTACCAATTGATTTCTTGGTGACTATGGTCCCGGCTGCCTTGAGATTATTGACAAGATTCTCCTGTGTAGTTCTGGGCTGATTTCTCACCGTTCTCATGATCATTAAAATTACATGAGGCGAGATCTTGCATGGAGCCCCAGACCGAGGGAGATTGACAGTTATTTTGTGTTTCTACAATTGCGAATAATCGCACCAACTGTTGTCACCCTCTCACCAAGCTGCTTTGGTCTTGGCCATGGTGGGGAGATTGGAATCTGATTGATTGATTGCTTCTGTGGACAGGTGTCTTTTATACAGGTAACAAGCTGAGATTAGGAGCACTCCCTTTAAGAGAGTACTCCTAATCTGGGCTTGTTACCTATATAGAAGACATCTGGGAACAGAAATCTTTCTGATTGCTAGGGAATCAAATACTTATTTCACTCATTAAAATGCAAATCAATTTATAACTTTTGAAATGCGTTTTCTGGATATTTTCGTTATTCTGTCTCTCTCACTGTTAAAATAAACCTACCATAAAATTATAGACAGATAATTTCTTTGTCAGTGGGCAAATGTACGAAATCAGCAGGGGATCAAATACTTTGTTCCCGCACTGTACCTCTAAACGAGCAGACGTTTCCAGAGCTGTAGGCAGTGCCAGTGAACTATGAGCATGCTGATCAGAGCACTCGCAGTTCATTGATTTTTTTTTTTTTTTTTTCACCACAGGTCCATTTGCTGCAGTGGCAAACGGGACTTGTAGTTTATTTATTCACAAATACCTGTGAATGAATGATGCAGCTCTGTGCGTGGAGACTTGTACAGGCGTGCCGATTTCAAAATGTGATTGTGAGTGCAGGGAGAGGATCCCCTGCCTGCTGTCACAGAAAAAGGAGCTCTGGCAGCAGGATGCAGGTGCATAATATGGATGTAACATTCTTTAACAAAAATGTCTACAATGAATAGGCATACTTTTTTCTGAAGATAAAAGACTTTCCTAAAACACTAGCAAAAACTGAAGCATCACAGAAGTGGGAGTGGTTATATTTCAATGGTCAATGGCTTTTTTGCTTGCCAGTGTCTGATTCCTCCTAAAGCCAGCAGTAGAACCCAATGGTCCCAATTTCTGATCTGTTCCAAAAATAAGTATATTGTAAGAGGCAATTCTATTGCAACATGGATTACAAATTTGAGATCACAACAAGGGGTTGCAAAGGGGCTATGCTCTTGCCAAAACAAGTATTGATATTTATTATTACTACCTTGTCTCTGCCATGGACAAGATAAGATATGTAGGGTTTGTTACCAAGTTTTGTAGCTTCCAAAATCCTCTACTGCAGTGCATAGATAGTTTAAATAAAAAAACTGCCATTAATATTCCACCAAATTAGCGTTCATAAAGATGTATACAAACATTATAGAAAAAAAGTCATGAGAGAAAACCAAGATGGCTGCCGTTCCTTTCCTTTTGAAAATGCTACTTGCCTCAATATTATATGACATTTTTGTTTTATTATCAAAGTCACTGGGGGCGTGGTTTCGGTATGCAGCGGTGAAGACGTGTCTCCTTTGAGCTCCGGCGCCAGCGCCATTAATTATCGCCTTAACCCAGTATTTTACTCTGCTTCAAACCTGCATACCATGCGGAAGAGGTCAGGCAAGTCCCTGCCTAAAAAAGGAACCTCCTCTGGATCTATAAAACGCTACCTGGCCGCAGATCCGGAGGACACTCTCGGCATGGACGAGCTAGGCCGCTCTCCACGCGGCTCGTGCCCTGCCTCCTGCCATAGGCCTGAGCCAAGGAGACACTCCCCAGCAACCTCGGCCTGCTCAGAGGGAGATGAAGGCGCCTCCAGGCACTCCGAAGTCGCAGCGCTCGTAAGTGACCTCTCTACTAAAACGGAGTTGGCTTCCTTGTTCTCGGGGCTGGAGCGCTCTATTAAAAAGGAACTCTCTGCGGTGAGGTCGGATCTCGCGCACGTGTTAGAGCGGGTGGAGGAGTCTGAAAATAGATCGGGCTCACAGGGCTCTGCGTCCCCGTAATTTATCATCAGAGGTCCCGCGTGATGTTATATGCAGGTTGCATTATTTCGAGGAAAAAGAGATAACAATGAAGAAGGCCCGTGAAAAATCACCATTGGACTTTGATGGGGCATCCCTCTTGTTCTTCCCAGACCTGGCTAGGGAAACGCTGGAACGGCGCAGGGCTCTGTGTCCCCTGACTGAAAAGCTCCGCACTGTATCGATTAACTATCGCTGGGGATTCCCTGCATCACTCATTGCGCACAAAGAGGGCAAGACAGTGACACTCCTCTTCCCAGAGGACCTGGAAAAGTTTTGCTCGGATCTTAACATTCTCCCACCAGAACTTCCAGGCTGGCAGGATCTCATTCCCTCCCCCACTACCTCCTCAGAACCGCGTTGGCAAAAAGTGGATCACAAGCGTAGATCGGGCTCTTCTGGATCACCCCCCCCTCAATTGGGGTGACTTGCGCTCTGATGCAGTTGTGGCTCTAGCCTGCAACCTCTCGTTCCTCTTGGTGGCTGCAAGTGTTATGTTATCAGCTATGATGTGGTGGATCTTTTTTCACTCTTTCTTTGTTTTGTTGTTCGTTTAATTTTTTCTAATTTTTGATGTTATTAAGCCTCCTAGATTCCATGTCTAGAGAAATACAGCATTGGGCTACTGAGAGAGTTATTCTAGTGGGTTTACTGGGATTACTACCATATAATCTAGCCATGTGTAAAAGTTTTTTCTTGGGTTTCGCATATCACGTTTTGTACGCGCTGGTGACGGGGCTCGGGGACAGACACAAGCGCCATATTGGTTGCTCACTGTTTGTCGCTCCCGGGCGACGGACCCGTCCCTCACGGGGGGTCCCGTGCGCTCAGGCGCCTGCCCCCACGGGGGTCGGGCGTCTGGGGGTGCGGGATCCGCGGTCTTCCCCTATATCGCTCTGCAGCTCTCTACGTGCGGGTAACCACCTGCAGGTGGAGTGGGTGTTGATTGTATTGAACCTGTATGTTAATTTACCCCTTTTTTACTCTGCTATTTTTCTTTGTTTTTCTCAGCACTACCCCACCCTTCCTCTTCCCTCCCTTTTGGCTGTCTGCCTCGGATCAGATGGGTTCGGAGACTGTATGGAGCGGGTTCCCCCTGTCGGTGCCAATGGCTAAGCTCACTTTATTTTCACTTAACGTTCGAGGACTATATGCTCCAGGTAAATGACACAATTTATTCAGGGAGTTGGATCGCATGCGGGCTGACATTGTCTGCCTGCAGGAAACCCACCTTACGCACACAACCTCAGTGAAACTCTTCTCACCACTGTACCCCACATGGTACTACAGCCTATCTGATATACATAAGGCAAAGGGTGTGGCCACTGGCTTCCGCAGGGGTACCTCGTTCACGTTTGATTCTATGGTAAGTGACCCTTCGGGGCGTTTTTTGTTCATTAGAGGCAAATTGGGTAATATGTCCTGCACCATAGCTACGTTGTATGCTCCCAATCATGACCAAGCAAGTTTTTTAGCCACCACCCTTACCAAATTGGCGGATTTTGCTCAGGGCTGTGTGCTGCTGTTAGGGGACTTTAATGCTCCTTTGGAACCCCCTCTAGACACATCCCTAGGCACATCCTGCATCTCGCACAGGCGCTTAACACTTATACGTAAACGGTTACATGACGCCCAGCTGATGGACGTTTGGAGAAACCTACACCCTAAGACGAGAGATTACACTCACTTCTCACATTTACATCATTCTTATTCGCGCATCGATTATTTTTTTATTGATCATCATCATCTTCCCCTTATCACAGACTTGAATATAGAAACATCAACGTTATCTGATCAGGCACCAATTATACTTAAGATACAAATCCCGTCCATCCCAATTAAAAGTGTAAATTGGAAACTGAATGATCATTTACTAACGGAAGACATTGACATCACCGCGATTAGCACTATCTGAAACATTACTTTCGGGACAATGCTGGTCCAGAGATTTCCCCAGGCACACTCTGGGAGGCCCACAAGGCCTTCATCCGTGGGAAATTCATTGAATTGGGCACTAGGAAAAAGAGAGAGAGAGCGACACAGCAATTAGAACTTATCCGGGATATAGGCGCTCTTGAGCGACAGCACAAAGCAGGCCTCGCAAAGTCTGTGCTAGAGGCTCTGACCAAAAAGAGAGAGGATTTGAAGAATCTATTTCACACCGAACAAAAACAACAATTCCATATCATAGCTCAACGTACATATAAATGGGGCAACAAACTCGGTAGATTGCTGGCTCACTCTCTGCAACAAAAAAAAGCTGCAACCGTTATTGCTAAAGTTAAGTCCAAAACTGACGAGTTAGTTCATCACACCCCTGCAATAGCGGCAGAGTTTCAATCGTTTTACCAGCACTTATATCACGTTCACCATAATATACCCGACCAGGTGACCCGCTCACAGGCCATACAAGACTACCTAGCACAGGCCAAATTGCCTAGGTTGCCAGAGGACATGTTAACTACCCTAGATGGTGCATTTACCATGGAAGAACTACGTAAAGCACTTAAGGCCATGGCCATGGGTAAAGCACCGGGACTCGACGGGTTTACGGTCTCACACTACCGTTCCTTCGCTGATATTTTACTCCCACGGCTAGCTAACTACGCTAATTCAATCCCGACTGGTGATCCCCTAAGACCGGAAACACTACACGCACACATTACCATTATCCCCAAAGTAGGGAAGGATCCTAGTATTTGTGGTAGTTACCGACTCATTTCCCTTTTGAATTTGGACGCTAAACTCTATGCAAAGCTCATAGCCAATAGACTTCTCCCCTTAGTCCCGAAATGGGTCTCAAATGAGCAAACAGGCTTCATCCCTGGAAGAGAGGCACGTGACAATTCTCTACGTACTCTTTCCCTCATTGCACATGTCTGCGGTATCTCCCAGCCCACCCTGTTGTTGTCTACAGACGCTGAAAAGGCGTTTCACCGGGTGGACTGGGAGTTCCTAATGGCGACCCTAGCTCACCTGGGTATAGGCTCATCTCTCCTGCGTCAAGTAGCAGCCCTTTATAACTATCCCACTGCCCAACTCAGAATAAATGGTACTCTAAGTGACTCATTTTGTACTATATAATGGTACCCGACAGGGCTGTCCTCTTTCCCCTATTCTATTCGCCCTCTCACTAGAACCCTTCCTGTCCACAATAAGACATAATCCGAACATACATGGCATCACTGTGGGCACTTTTGAACATAAAAATGCAGCATACGCAGATGACATCCTTTTTTACATCCAACAGCCCAGAATCACTCTCCCTAATTTAATGCAAGCCTTCTCGGTATTTAATCAAGTCTCAAATTTTAAAATTAATAAGTCAAAATCAGAAATTTTGAATATCTCAGTCCCTAAGGAAACCGCTAGCCATCTGCAGAAATCTTTTCCATTTAGTTGGCAAAAAAAAGCCATGAAATACCTAGGTATATTCCTCACCCCCACCTTGACATCTTTATTTCATGCCAATTTCATGCCTTTACTAAACACAATTAAATCTGACCTTCAAAAATGGTCACAAATAGCACACTCATGGATGGGGAAGATAAACGTGGTGAAAATGAACGTATTGCCCAGATTGCTATTTATGTTTCAAATGATACCTTTTCAAATACCAGCGGGGTATTTTACACGTTTAACAACTATGATATGTAGATATGTATGGAACAGACGTCACCCCAGGTTGGCCAGATCACTACTTATAAGGTCAAAAGCAGATGGAGGTCTCGCTCTACCGGACATTAAACGATATTATTTGGTAGTCATTTTATCTAGAATATCAGACTGGAAATACCACAAAGACTCGAAGCTTTGGGTGTCATTAGAATTAGCACTGGGGGGCTCTGACCTTTATCCCTTAATTTGGATACCAAGGAAATTCAGGCATCTCTCTAAGGATGCATCCCCACTCACATGCTACACCCTTAAGACTTGGGACCGGCTCTGCAAAAAACATGACTGGCAATACAATTCTTCTCTTATGCCATTAACTGGCCATATGTGTTTTCCTCCTGGGAACATTGATCCCAAACTCCACTCCTGGAACCTCGGGAACTCTGTTTTATTACACCAAGTTATCAAGGACTCTGACATTGTACATCTTTCCACACTAACTGCCACGCAAAACCCATCGCCCATGGACCAATGGAGATATCTACAACTGTCAGATTTTATCAAAGCCCTCCCAAAACCATTGCGCAATATATCCAACTTAACATTGATAGAAGCAGCATTTGTTGATGATCAACCGGTGGAGAAACCCCTCTCTTATTTTTACCAAGCTTTAAGATCACTCGCCACCAAAGGATACCCTAGCTTTCTCCGCAATTGGGAGAAAGACCTCCACAAGAATTTGACAGAGACCCAAAGGTCATCCATCCTTCATTTATCTCACTCATCTTCTATGTCCTCAAAAACTGCTGAGGTTAATTACAAACTTTTGACCAGGTGGCATTACACACCCGCGGTACTTCATAAATTCCTCTCTCAAAATTCGCCACTCTGTTGGCGGGGCTGTGGTGAGAGGGCGACGCATGCCCATATTTGGTGGTTCTGCCCACTTATCAGGCCCTTTTGGCTTACTATTCTCCACTGGATAAAAGAAATCCTGGGATCAGAGGTGCCCAATGATCCCTGGCAAGTATTATTGCAATGTACGGTCGAACCAGCAGGATCATACAGATGCACTGCAAAACATGCCTGAAAAACGCATCAACTTAGGGTAAAAGGTCATCAATGGCAGGCTCTTTATTCACGTATGACAGATTTTTTTTAAATCTCACATTAGCTTTTACAAATATGCAAACATTTTATGATTGCATTCAGGTAGAAACATAAGTTCAGAGTTCATAAACTTCTTGCATACATTTCTACGTTAGGCAAATTCCTAATATAACTAGTATCAAAGCAAATACTACTTTTGACATTCATTAAAATTCCACACTGCTACCTAGGATTTTAACTGTCTCACAGTATATAATAAATAGTAATATCAGCAATTCCTTGCTCTTTCAAGCTTAAAGTATAAGGCAATTTTTTTTTTTTTTTTTTTGACAGAGTAGAGAGTAATTAGAAAACCGCTAGGTTTTATTCCTCTCTGTGTCCCTGTTAGGAAGATTTACTTTCTCTGTTTGCTCCGTTAACTGTTATCACCAAAAGTAAAAGAAAGAACAGGAATAGAGGGGAAATTCTAGTTCCAATGGCCCTGGTAATAATCAGGGATTCCCTTACTATGGTGGGATTTCGTTTCACTTCTTGTTTCAGTTATAGAACAGGAAGTGAAGAGGAATGTCCCCAATGGGACACAGATGGCAAAAAAATAAACTTACGAGGTATAACCCTCCCTTACTCTATCCAAGATAGAAAAAAGGTTTGCCTTTAGCTCTACTTTAATACAATGTTGCAATATATTGCAACAAATAACCAAAGACTGAGTATAATATGAATCCCATATTAACGTAGTATCAGTATTGTTTTCTCAATATTTTTTTTTGATCAGCATATTTTTTCTAGGTCAGTGACTCAAAAGGCATTGAAGACAAAGGGTCTATAAGCAAGGCCTATAGCACTTCATAAGGAAGATAACAATGGCAGCCCCTGCATCTCACTCAGGACCATAACTAGAAACTTTAGGGCCCCAGTGCAAGAAATCATGAAGGCCCCCCCCGGAGGTGGGGTGGTGGCGGTGGTACTGGAGGGGGGTGGTAGCAGTTGTACTGGAGGGGGGGTGATGGCAGTAGTACTGGAGGGGGGTTGGTAGCGATTGTACTGGAGGGGGGGTGGTGGCGGTGGTACTGGAGGGGGTTGGTGGCGTTGGTACTCAAGGGGGGGTGGCAGCAGTGGTAGTGCCATCCTCTCCCACCACCACCTCTGCCTCTTACTGATCCCACACCCCCACAACTGATCTCATCCCTATTCCCGCCCCATCATCACCTCTGTTGTAGTGGTGATGGGGGGATAGATAGAGATGAGATCTGCGGTGGTGGTGGAGGGATGGGATCAGTAAGAGGCAGAGGTGGTGGAGGTTGTTGGGATCGATTGTAGTGCAAAATGTCACTAGACTTACCGCCAATCAATCGATTCCCCCTCAGAAATTCTTCACCGTGCCTCCTCCAGGAATGCCTTGCCTCATGGGTAGACCGTAGATGGGACAGCAGGTACTCCACACAGTCGCAGAGGGGAGAGCTCCTCCCCCACCATCACTCAATTGGTGTCAGCAGATCTGCTGACTTTATTTTTCAATGTCCACACAGTCTATCAGCGCTGCGCTGCCTCTGCCTTCTCTCTCTCTCCCCTCAGGGGGCGAAAGCATGGAACGAACCACTGACACATGACGAATGGCGGTCTGCGGGCCCCCCCCTGAAGTGGCGGAGAACTACAGGGCCCAGTCGCAAGTGCGACTGTTGCGACCCTTATAATTCTGCCAATGCTCAGGACAGGTTTCCTTTAAAGCATACCTGTACTATGTCTGTGCAGGGCAAAGCAACAGGTTCACTTTAATCATGGCCCCTCATACACCCTCACCTTAACTTTTCGGTCTTTGATCCACTGTTGCTCTGTTTAGCTACCAGAAGCAAAGAGGTACTTCCAGGTATGGAGGAGCATGTTACTTGCTTCCCTTTATGCCATGAAACAGAGCTAATGCTAAGGTTGGCCACAAAAACCAAAATTTTGATCATTGTGCGGGTTTTCCTGCCTAAATTCGTTTTTTTTTTTCACCCTGCTGAATGAAAAAACAAACTTCGTATGGTCAGCTCTAGTGATTGGCTGGTCAGGCACCAAGCGCTCTCACAAAGTCATCATTCCCATGTAATCGCAAAGTTGTAATTTGGAGCTTAAATGGTACTTCTCCTACTTCTCCTTTTCATTCTCAGTGGCCAAATGGAGCAACAGGGAGTGAAAAAAGGCCGGTTTCCCCTGCTTGGGCAAAGCACAGGTTAACTTTAACGGTATTGTACACTTTCAAATGTTTTAGTTATTAGTTTAGTTATGTCCCCTGTGTTATTTGTTTGCCTATCTTGTAATTATGGGCTCACATGTTGTGGCTGCAGTGAGTGGTGTAATGGCTGGGAGTTTCCATTATGTCCATGTATTCATTCCCCTAGCTTGTCCCTAGTCACAAAAGGGACAAGACCACCTAATGTGCCAGGTCAAGCAGCATCCAATGCATGTGTTGCAATCTGCTCTGTGTTGCATTACAAATATGAGAGTGCTAATGATTTAAAACAACTAAAAACATCCCCCAGCTGCATCAGTGAGCTCTCTGGGGGAAATAGCAAAGAGTTACATAGTTACATAGTTACATGGTTGGTAAGATTGAAAAAAGACACAAGTCCATTAAGTCCAACCTGTGTGCACGCTTTTATGTCAATATTACATTGTATATCCTTGTATGTTGTGGTCGTTTAGGTGCCTATCTAGTAGTTTTTTGAAATTATCTATGTTCCCTGCTGAAACCACTGCTTGTGGAAAAGAATTCAAGCAGGTTAAGGTTAAATTGCTTCTCTTCTAATTTTAGTGAATGGCCATGTGTCTTTTTAAATTCCCTTTTCACGGAAAAGTTTTATCCCTGTTGTGGGGTGATCAGTACGGTATTTGCACATTAAAATCAGAGACAGAATAAGTTCAGTGCTTGTAATCTTTCCCATAGCTGAGGTCCTCCAGTCCCTTTATTAACTTTGTTGCCCTCTCTGGACTCTCTCCAGTTCAAGCACATCCTTCCTGAGGACTGGAGCCCAGAACTGGACGGCATACTCCAGGTGCAGAATCTTGTAAAGTGGGATTATTATCGTTTTATCTTTGGAGTTAATCACCTTTTTAAAGCATGCCAATATTCTATTGGCTTTGCTTGCAGCAGCTTGGCATTGCATGCCATTGCTGAGCCTATCATCTACTAGGACCCCCAGGTCCTTTTCCATTCTAGATTCCCCCAGAGGTTCTCCCCCTAGTAGATTGCATTCATGTTTTTGCCACCTAAATGCATTATTTTACATTTTTTTACATGAAACCTCATTTGCTATGTAGTTGCCCACCCCATTAATTTGTTTAGATCCTCTTGCAAGGTTTCCACATCCTGCCGAGAAGCTATTGCCCTGCTTAACTTAGTATCATCTGCAAATACTGAGATTGAGCACTAGCTTGCTTCCCTCTTCTATACTACCAAAATGGCAAATGCTGTTGCTAATTTACAAAAAGTGTGCAAGCCCCTTTGTTAATTAGGACTGGTCTGCTTTGTGTCCTATGCTGTGTCTGTCACAGGCCGAACTGCATGATCCCTCTGCCTGTGACCGTGACCCTTGTCTGTTTAATTTTGCTTATGGCTTTAAAAAAATTGTCTACCTACGGGTAAGTCCTTGATATTTTGGAAACAACATAATATTTCGATAATTTACAGTGCAATAGTTACATATACTTTGTTGATGGTTTATTTCCATATACTGTACTTCCTTTTTCACTTGATAGGTGTCCACATATTGTCATGTTTTTGTGCTCCACAAAACTAAAGGCACCAACCTGATTCCGTCCGATCTATGGTGTGACCATTGTTTGGGAATACCAGTGTGTAATCAAGACTTTAATTTCTACAAAAATGTATGAACCATAAAATATTGCAGATAAATTACTCAATGAAATATACAAATTCTCATAAAAGTCAGGTGCACCTCAGCATGTATACAGAACAGCTCAACACAGAAGCCATGTGTTTGATGTTTGGCCTGGGCAAGTCACCTGAAACCATCAAAGCTGCCACAAACATCTTCTTAAGAGCACATGATGAATGTTCCTGAAAAGATTAACTGTATAATTATGTAGCATGAAAAGATGGGCAGCTAATAAGGAGCTGCAGCTCTCACTGTACACTACATGCATTGTATTCTAACATATCTGGAATCATGCAGGTGTAAATGCTGAGAAATTGTTAGTTAACTACTAATGTTCCATTTTGTATCTTTGTGTTCAAATAATTTTGTTTGCCAAAAATTATAAATAGTGTACCCCAGAGATACTCGGCTGGCCATGCACAAAGGCAGCCCTTCTACAAAGCCCAGATTTAAAGCTAAATTCCAATTAATACATCTTAGCACACAGTTGATATTCAGATATGTCTTCGGAAATGTCTTGCAAAAGAATATGCAGTTCTGTGCAATCATCTCTGTGATGAATGTTCGCTTGCCAGACAGACAGCACAGCCTGGTCCTGGACTTGCACTTCCAACATGGTCAAGAAAAATGGTCAAAAACACTCCCAGTTTGCCAATTATACAGTGAAGGAGCAACAGCATATTAGAGTCTGCTTTGCTCACTTTGCTTTCTCCTTCTGTTAGCATGTTCTCTGCCAAGATGTGTATGCTGCAGAGCTTGAATATTTCCCAGAGTTGAACCCGCTGCTTTCAGGCTCCTGTGTAGGAGATTATAGAAAATGACACCAAGACAAGTTCAGCTACAGTACTTACTTTAATTCAATTTAAAGTTAAACTCTGGGCACAAATTTAATTCAAATATATTACTCAATAGCCACAGAGGATATAAATCTCTTTTGCATGCAATAATTACCTTTGTGGGAGGGACCCAGCATGTCCACCTACTACAGGCTGCCTGCAGAAAATTAAGGGTTACAAGACCAGTCATCCTGCACAAGGAGAGGAATCAGCAGTGACCGGTATGTATTACAGGAAATCTCTGCACAGAGGTAAAGTTTCACATTAGATTACTGCACAGATCTGGAAGACCAGCACAAAGTATACCAAAATCCAAGTAAAAATGCCTCTTGTAGTTAGACTATATTTGCTTATCCAGATAGAGTTCAGATAAAGTTAATTTTTATTTTTCTGGTGAACACTGACTCCTCAATTTGCTGAAGACCAATGCTAACAGTAGAACCTTTACATCTGACTCTTTGGGAGTGTTAGATGCCTTTTTCCCCACCCCTCGCTGCGTGCTCTGGTTTACTCCCCCAGCCTTTACATCACTCATTGCACAAAACAGATAAAGTTCTACATTACCATGCAAGTTAATTAAAGCGACTTTGTAACCTTAGAAGAGCTGCTAATAAGTAAAAAGTGCAGGCATCCAAAGATGTAAACTGCAGTCCTCACCAATACAGCTGATTCATAGGTGGGACAATTTCTGGCAGTGTTTAACCACTTCAGCTCAGAAGATTTGGCTGCTCAATGACCCAGCCATTTTTTGCGATACGGCACTGCGTCGCTTTAACTGATAATTGCGTGGTCGTGCGACGCTGTACCCAAACAAAATTTACATCCATTTTTTTCCACAAATCTTTTGGTGGTATTTGATCATCTCTGCATTTTGTTTTTTTTTGAGCTATAAACAAAAAAAAAGAGCGACAATTTTGAAAAAAAACACAATATTTTGTACTTTTTGCTATAATAAATATCCCCAATTTTTTTTTTTTAAAAAGCATTTTTTTTCCACAGTTAAGGCTGATATGTATTCTTCTACATATTTTTGTAATAAAAATCGCAATAAGCGTATATTGATTGGTTTGCACAAAAGTTATAGCGTCTACAAAATAGGGGAAAGATTTATGGCATTTTAATTTTTTTTATGTATTTATTTTTTACTAGTAATGGTGGTGATCAGCGATTTTTATCGGGACTGCGACATTATGGCGGACAGATCGGACACTTTTGACACATTTTTGGGACCATTAACAATTATACAGCGATCAGTGCTATAAAAATGCACTAATTACTGTGTAAATGTCACTGGCAGGGAAGGGGTGAACACTAGGGGGCGATCAAGGAGTTAACTGTGTTCCCTCATGTGTGTTCTAACTGTAGGGGGATGGGACTGACTAGAAGAGATGACAGATCGTTGTTCCTAGCTAGTAGGAACACACGATCTGTCTCTCCTCTCTTTACAGAACAGGGATTTGTGTGTTTACACACACACACGTCCCTATTCTGGCTCTCGTGTCCGTGATCGCGTGTGGCCGGTGGTCATCGTGACCGCCGGCCACGCACATTGGCACCCCCGCAGTGCAGCTGTGCGCGCGTGCGCCTGCTATCCCCACTTGAAGGGAACGGCGAACAGCTATGGCGGTTCATGGGAACGTGCCGACCTGCCACAGTATAGTGACGGTTGGCAAGTGGTTAAAACTTAACGCCAGGTTTTAGAGAAGTTTAACTAGTTTGTTTGGACCAGCTTGGTCCAAACTAATTATTTACTATGCTAACAGATGCAGCAGTTGCATGCGGTATATAAACTGTATCTTTTTAGAATGACTGGAAAGTGAGGTTTACTTGGCGTTGGTATACTTGGTGACAGCCTTGCTGCCCTCAGAAATGGTGTGCTTCACCAGCTCTCAGGGCTGCAGAAGACGGATGGTGGTCTGGATCTCTTGGGAGGAGATGGTGGCACGGTTGTTGTAATGAGCCAGGTGAATAGCTTTAACAGCGATGTGCTTTAAGATGTCATTGACATGATGCTTATAGCCTTGGACAAGATTCCGATGTCAGGCTAGACCGGCTTGGACACCTTGTACACGTATATGGCGAAACTCTCATTCCTGCTCTTCCACTTTTTGCCATCTTTCTTCTGGTTCTTGGTCATGGCTTTCTTGGAGCCTTTCTTGGGCTCCATGGTGGACTTGGCTGGTTCAGCCAATAATAAGTAAAATATATTTCCACTCCATGCATGAATATGAATGAATACAGAGCTTATTCTGATTGGCTGAGATGGAGATTGTGATGTAATTTGCACACCTCTCTGTCTCTCAGAGGAAGCCTTTTATTCATTCAGAACTTACAAATCTCCCTGTGAATGGCTGAGCAGCGCTCAGGCCAACTCGTTTTTGTTCCAGGAGTGGGACAGGAAGTTCCACTGCCGGAACACAGAGCTGTATACTGTATAAAACTTCACAGAAAACCGCACTTCTAGTCAATCAAAACTGAGAAAAGTCAACTTGCCTTTTATTCTGATACCAAATATAAACATATAGATAATCTGAAGGCAGTGCTAGATCTCATATTGTAGAATGTGTGCAATATAATATAATCAAATTCACACAAAGAATTATTAATACATTTGCAAGTAAAATAGAAACCATATACATGCTCCACTAAAATGTGGTACTAAACAAACACAATTCATTAGAAATGTCCATGTTTAAATGCATATGCTAAAGATTAGACTTCCAAATAAGATACTGAAGTAAAGCATACATAAGAGCTTTGAAAACCTCAGTGACTATAAAACAGAACATTCAATTTTCATAGAAAATGTCCAAAGTCTAATGTTCCAAGTCTCCAGTGCACATTACATACGTGCCCAAACCTGCGTACACCACAGGTCCAATGAAGATGTTGATCCAGGCTTGTTCCATCCTGTCTCATGTACATTCCTAATAGCCAGTGAAGCAGCCAACCACACTAATGAGCCAATAGAAGCGTGTGGGACATGGCGGGTGGCAGGAAAGTTTTACCACTTCCAGAAGGTGTCAGAGTATTACCTGATCACAACAGTCCAGGATTTGGTGCAACTGCAGATATGTACAGTAACCTAATAGGGTCCTAAACTTTACACTGGTAAACAGTGTTTTCCTTTTAAACGAAGGAGTCAATTTAATACTTACTAACTTACTTCCCAACTGCCTAATATTGGCAAGACCTTTCCAGTTTTAGGCCTAATTAATAAAACTGTGTATGTGTGATAATACCTTTCAAATGTGGCATATTGAGTGTTACTGTCACCTATGAAAATATCTTTTGGTTGATCAAAAATAGAAACCTTTATGCATTATTAATGAGTGAAATGTTTCCACTGGAATGTATCACTCAATTCTGAAAGGTTTTTTTTCTGTAGGTAAAATAACTCTAAGTTTGGATATTAAGATGCTTTCATCTTTTCACTTGATACTGGCTTAGTAAAATGTGGATGCAGTGACTTAGTGGATGCAATGAGAAAGGTGAAGTCCAATGGGGGTAAGAATACCATTTACAATAATTGTTTTTTATGGATAAAAAACAAATCAAAGTAATTATAGTGTGTGGTTCCTCCAGCAAAATAAAACATAACATACAATTTTATAGCATTCATTTTAAGCTGGTATCTTCTACAATAAAAAGTGATCAAGGAAGCGGTGCATAAGCAGTAGGACATAACTGTATTCCATTTTTTTAAAAACCTTTTGGAGGTAGAGTAATAACACTTAAAACATGTAACTGTACATTCACTAATATTGTTTATTTGCACTTTGTCCCGGCACTTTCGGAAAAAAAAAAAAGCATGGTAGTTTACCCTCTGAGAAGTTCTATCTCCAGCAATTATTGCCTGCAATATACAGTACATTATATATGAAACAATCCAACAAGACCAAAAAATAAAATAAAAATTTAGGTTGTAAGCTATGACACCTATAGTAATTTCACCTCACATAAAAAAATGAATAAAACATAAATCATAAATCCAAAAAATGTCCATCAGTGTGTCCATTAACCAATACTTAAAATGAACATGTTGATAAGGATCAAATCTTTTTCCTTAGCTTTCCTTTGCATTCATACAGGCTATGTGCAAATGGACGCTCACCTCCTTAAATGACCTCTCTGTACAAATGAGGTCAAACAAGCGTTTATTACCTAAAGCACAACAAATACTCACAAAGCGCACCTGATGATGTCACATATGTCGAAACGCATGAGACGGAGTTACGCACACACGCTACTGCGCATGCGCAACCGGAGTTTGGCCATTTTACTCAAGGGAAACTGATCAGCCCTGGATATGATGTACATACATGCCTTTTAATGCCGTTTTTCATGTACGTGCACTACGATTTCATTTGATGTGAAAATTCTACAGTATTGCAGAGTGTGTTGCGAATGTGGAATTTATGTTTTTCCCGCACTACGGGTGTTGAGCATTACGGAGTGTTTCTGAAAGTTGCTTCCTGATCTATTCGGGATTTCTCCATTGCATACTGCTCGTGGCTATCCTAGAGGACTCACAGGATGTACAGGCTCCTACTGAGTGGATCTGTGATCCAAATAAGCGCTGTATGACCTCCTGTGTAAGAATGGTCTCTGGCTTTCTGGTAAGTCTTCAATTTTTTAATGTGGAGGGTGACACGCTGGTGACTCCTTTGTTTCAAACTTACCACACGGATCATTTATCCTCAGCGGATTCTTGGGACTTTTTTCCTTATAGACTTTTGTCTTGATCATTTTTGAATATATTGATCATATTGACTTATGCACCTTATAGCACTTTTTGCACTTTCATTTATGAATTTGCACATTCAGCGCTGCACTTTGTTTATATATTTTTCCTGTGCCTGATATCTGGGTATAGTGTACAGCTGCTTGTTTTTTTTTAATTTGAGCGCATATATATACATTTTTCTCTTATTTTTTGCAAAATTGTATTTTTATTAAATTTTTGATGTTTTAAAGTGAACAAGTACAGCATTGTTGCACAATTTAGAATACAAAAATATTGAAAACATATTGATATCAAAACAGAATAGGTACAGATGAACAAAATTCACAATTACAGAGCACAGGAGTGTTCTGCATAATATGTCCAGGATATATAAAGTAAGCAGTCCAAAATTAGGTAGTATAGATTCGAAACCATAAGTCAATCACATAAAGGGAAGAACAAAGATTCCATGAAGGGTATGTGATACGGGATAAGAAACTCTAAATGACATACATAAGAGTGAAGTAAGTGGGGGGGAGGCACCATGATCACAAGAAATACTTATGCCAAGAAAAATTTTAAGAAGCGATAGTTGGCATAGAGGTCCCAAATTCCGACCGATCCCAGAATTCCCACACTTTTTCAAATTGGGGGATAGTGTCATGTACTGAGGCCGTTAGATATTCCATCCTCCGAATTTCATTCACTAGTTGTAATAATTTGGGCCAAGGAGGAGGTGCGTTGGACAGCCAGCAAAGGGGAATAAGTCTTTTGGCAGCCAGTAATATGTAAGAAAGAAGCCGGTTGGTTCTTCTGGTTAAGCCAGAGAAAGGAAGGCCCAACAGATAATGCAAGGGATCGAGTGGGAGGGATTTATTCAACACTTTCTGTATCAGGAGCCTCACCTCACACCAAAAAGGTTGGATCATTGCCAAAATATATGGATTAAGGAACCCGTGTCAGTCCCACAACGCCAACAGCGTGGCGAGACTGAAGGATCATATTTATGAATAACGTCAGGGGTTCTATACCAAAACATGAGAATTTTCATGGATGTCTCCCGCTGGGTCACACACTTGGAAGACTTGGAAACAGTGGACCAAATCCTATCCCATACCTGGATCGAAATAGGTCTGCCTATTAAATGGGACCATTTTCCCATATAATGATGTGTGGTCTCAGTAAGAGGTGTCGACTCATGAAGGATACGATGAATGGAGGATTTTAAATGTAATTGATGGGGACCTTGAGCGCATATGTACTCAAAGGTAGTTGGATTGTCAAGAATTAAGGTTGGGGATTTAGAGTGAAAAAAATGTCTAACCTGCAGGTAAAAGTGGAAAAGTTGGGGGGGATATCAAATTTCTCACGTAGAGTATCGAAGGTATGTAATCTTCGTGTGATAGGGTGTACTAGATTTCGAAGTTGGAAAAGGGAGGCATTGAGCCATGAAAAGATCCTGCTCAGGGACATACTATCTGGTATAAGTGGGTTAAACAATATATTGACAAGCGGGGAACAAGGCGAGGCAAGGCGATAGACTTTGAGGCATTTACGCCAGATGGTTAAAGTAAAAATCATTGGAGTAGTGCATTGGCATTTGAGAATGGGTTCCAGGGATGAGGGACCCCCCCAAACCAAGGAACTCGGATGGACTGGATATAGCACACCCTTTTCAATGGCAGTCCACTGATTTGGTGCGAATAAAGAGGACCAGGAAGCAATAGGCCTTAAATGTGAGGCATAGTAATATTTAATAATGTCTGATGCACCCATTCCCCCCCTGGATCTTAGGGCAAAAACCACAGAACTTGCTATGCGATGAGCCCTATCCCCCCATATGAACTTTAAGAAACTCAGTTGAATTGCCTTTAATTGGAAGGAGGGCAAGGCAACTGGTAATGTTTCAAAGTGGTACAGCAGTCTAGGTTAGAATAGACATTTTTAGGACATTAATCCTACCCAACAAAGACAAAGGGTATTTTGCCCAAGCCAACAGGGATTTATTGATGTCCAGAACCAGGGATGGAAAGTTAGCGGAGTAAAGAGAGGAATAGGAAGGGGTGAGAAGAACACCTAGGTATTTAAGGGAAGTTTTGCACCACTTGTAAGGATATGACTCTTTGAACTGTGATAATATGGGTAACGGGATGTGTATAGGCAAGGCTTCAGTCTTGGAGGTATTGACCTTATAACCCGAGATGGCCCCAAAGGAGGTCAGCCATTTATGTAGAGAGGGAAGAGAGATCAATGGATTAGTGATAGTGAGCAAGATGTCATCCGCGAATAGTGATAACTTATATTCCCCCGTCGCATCACCACCCCACGAATATCCGGATGAGTGCAGATGGACTCGACCAGGGGCTCTAAACATAAAATAAAAAGTAATGGTGATAAAGGGCAACCCTGCCAAGTACCATTAGTCATGGGGAAGCTAGGCGACAAGAAGGATGACATCTGTACTTGAGCTGTAACTGTCGAATATAGGGCCTCTAAAGCTTTCAGAAAAGGGCCCCTGAAGCCATACGTCTTCAAAACATTAAACATGTAAGGCCAACTCAGTCTATCGAAGGCCTTTTGTGCATCTAGACTTAAGATTAATGCCTATCTGGAAGTTCTATTCAAAAGATCTATCAGGTCGTTTGTACGACGGGTATTGTCCCCCGCATGTCTACCAGGCACAAAACCTACCTGATCCTTATGAATCAGTTTGGTTGATAAGTCTAGATAATCTGGATGCAATAATTTTAGTAAAAATGTTATAATCCGAATTTAAAAGGGCTATAGGCCTATAATTATCTGGGATAGAGGGATCCTTGCCCGGTTTTGGGATGACGGAAATATATGAGTGAGAGAATTGTGAAAGAGGAGACATACCCTTGAGCATAGACTCAGAAAGAGTAAGCATGTGTGGAGACAAGATATCAAAGAAGGATTTGTAGTAAAAATAGGGCAGGCCGTCAGGGCCGGGTGATTTATGTAGTGCAGTGGTTCTCAGCTCCGGTCCTCAGGACCCACTAACAGGCCAGGTTTGCAAAATAACTAAAATACATCACAGGTGATATCATATGCTGTTCAGTGATTGCAGTATTCTAGTCTGCATCTCCCCAAGGTAATACTTAAAATCTGGCCTGTTGGTGGGTCACGAGGACTGGAGTTGAGAACCACTGATGTAGTGGGAGTTTCTTAACCATAGTCAGAAGTTCTTCAGTCGTTATGTTTATATTCAAACTATCTAAGTCCTCTGAAGACAGTTTCGGGAGTTTTATGTTGGAAATTTTTTTTTTAAACTTCTCCTGAGTGAAGTTAAAATGGTTCTTTGGGGTTAGACAGTTGTACAATTTATGATAAAATTTGCCAAAGGTGTTTGACATTGCAAGGGGGTAATACACTCTAGATCCATCCGCCTGTTGAAGGAAATCAGGAAATGAGTTAAATGGGCGTGGATGTAGTTTGTTGACTAGCATTCTAAGTGGTTTAATTGAATATTCGTAACATTTTTGTTTTGTCCATAATAAAGACCAGGCTGCCCTGCCCAGTTGTATTAGTTTGATTGGCTCTCCGAGGGAGGTGACCCTGCGTAGTTTCGACACTGTGGGGCCACTCAATAGCCTCTGCTCCGCAGTGACCAAAGTGGAAGTAAGGGACTGTATAAGACTATTTCTATCTGTCTTGTGTGCCTTCCAAAGTGTGTACAAATCTGAGACAGACCCTATGTTAAGCTGGAAATATTCTTCTAGACTTTTTGCTAAGATGGTACGTGAGACCTCAGATTGTAGGAGGTGATCGTTTAGGCGCCAGTGACATGACTTAGTGTAGGCCTGGGAAAGCATAAGGTTCAATCTGATTGGAGCATGATCCGACCATGTAATAGGTGATATGTCAGCCTCAGCCACGTAAGATATGAGTGGGGCTGATAAAAAGAAATGGTCAAGACGTGAGTACATTTTGTGAGCTGAGGAATAAAAAGTGAACTGTTTAGAGGAGGGGTGTCTGATCCTCCATGAGTCGAACAGTTGATGAGACCTTATATATTTGCGAAAGGAGTTAGCTTGGGATATAATCTTTTTAGAAGGCGTAGTGTTAAAGAGGGTTTGCCTATCTCTAGTGGGTGACATAACCAGATTGAAATCCCCGCCAATGATCACGAAAGGCTGTGATGAGTAGCGAGGGGAGTCAAACAATTTATTGAGGAAATCAACTTGGCCTGTATTAGGGGCATAGAGATTGATGAGGGTAAAAGATGTAGTCATATATTCACAATCCAGTATAAGAAATCTACCAAGAGGGTCGGCATGAGAGCTTTTAACCTTAATAGGGCATGATTTTCTAACCAGAATCGCCACTCCTGCCTTGCCCGAAGGATCCGAGGCAAGGAAGGAAGTGGGGAAATACCTTGAGGCAAATTTAAGCGAACCGTCTGACTTAAAATGGGTCTCCTGGACTACACCACATCTGCGACTGAGGCCCTGAAATCCTTCAGGGCCATCCAGTGCTTGGGGATGGAATCCAGGCCTTTCACATTATACAACATAATTTTCAAAGCCATGTGTATGGACCAGTTAGATAAGCTTTTGTAAGGGCATAGACATCAAAAAGTACGAAAACATAAGAGACAAAAAAAATACAAATATGATCACAAACATTGCCTGTAACAGCATTCCCTTGGTACCCAAATATTAGCAGACATATCCTGTAATAAAACTGCATTTGGTTAGAGAGATATGGGTAGGACATTTTCTTCCTAAGCATCTGATTAATATCCATGGACAAAGTAGAAAACAAAAACCAACTGGAGAAAAAAAATAAAAACAAAAAAGAACTGAAATTCTGTAAGACCTGAGAGGCAACTGCGTCTCAAGAGGCCCTGAACAAGTGTCAAGGCCAGGTAGGGGCATGTATGGACTTCCGTCAGGAGACTCTAGGTAAAGAACTGGGAAGCACCCGCCGCTCGCCTTTTTTTTTTCTCTTATTTTATGATTTGTTGCGCTGCACCTTTTTGTTTTGTTTAATTATTGCCTGAAGCCTCCCAGCTCTGAATACTTCCTTCTGTGCTTTGCTAAAAATGCTCTTGGGTGAGGATCTCCCAAACAGAACCCTGTATTAGTGGCAAGGAATGGCTTGTTAATTGTAAAGATAGATGCAAACACAGGCTAGGAAACAGGATTTATCTTTAGTGAAGGTAACCCATAATGCTTTGCGCAACCGCTGGCACATACCTATGTACAACCACATCTTCTTATTGCTGTCAAAGTATTTACAGAGGCTCTGGACCCTGTTGGGCCCTTACAGCTGTGTGCATGTATATGTCCTTAAAAAAATTGTGCAAAATAATTTAGGTAGACAATCACGTGTAGTGAGCATGGACATCACTCTGCACTTAAATACATTTGGTTGTGATAAAAGATGTCTCATTTGTTTTTCAGGTTCTTGTGATGAGTTTTTCATGTAGTTGATAAAAGTATTACTTCCCATAGGCTTCAGCAGTAAAAGCATGTGATGTGACACCATTGAAACGTTGACAGTTCTTATTTCCTAGAAGGAATATTTATTTTTCTTTTATTTCTTTTGAGAACTTTCAAAAAAACTTTCAATAAAGAGGCCAGTTAGGATTAAGATTATTACAGTGCATTCATTCCAAAGACTTGACTGAAATTAAACTCGCTGGATGAGAAACCGTGCAGGTAAACGCTTACATGATTTATTTTAAGACAAGGCCACTTACAGTATCTCACAAAAGTGAGTACATACCTCACATTTTTGTAAATATTTTATTATATCTTTTCATGTGACAACACTGAAGAAATAACACTTTGCTACAATGTAAAGTAGTGAGTGTACAGCTTGTATAACAGTGTAAATTTGCTGTGCCCTCAAAATAACTCAACACACAGCCATTAATGTCTAAACCGCTGGCAACAAAAGTGAGTACACCCCTAAGTGAAATTGTCCAAATTGGGCCCAAAGTGTCAATATTTTGTGTGGCCACCATTATTTTCCAGCACTGCCTTAACCCTCTTGGGCATGGAGTTCACCAGAGCTTTACAGGTTGCCACTGGAATCCTCTTTCACTCCTCCATGATGACATCACAGAGCTGGTGGATGTTAGAGACCTTGCACTCCTCCACCTTCCATTTGAGGATGCCCCACAGATGCTCAATAGGGTTTAGGTCTGGAAACATGCTTGGCCAGTCCGTCGCCTTTACCCTCAGCTTCTTTAGCAAGGCAGTGGTCGTCTTGGAGGTGTGTTTTTTGGTCAATATCATGTTGGAATACTGGCCTGCAGCCCAGTCTCTGAAGGGAGGGGATCATGCTCTGCTTCAGTATGTCAGAGTACATGTTGGCATTCATGGTTCCCTCAATGAACTGTAGCTCCCCAGTGCCGGTGTTCTGCCGAGAAAGTTCCTCTCGGCGGATAAGGACCCCCATCTACTGCGCAGGCGCTGCGCCTGCGCAGTAGGAGTCGGCGGAAATAGCCGAAGCGAAATGCAGAAGAAATCAGCTGTACACGGCGCCTGTAAGGGGGCCCCTCGTCACGCTTCGGGCATGGCCTCGCTTCGCTCGGCACTTTTTTATTCCCCCTCTAGGTCCACCTGGATGGTGGGGCTTCAGCCTGGACCTAGGGCGCAGGCGCCGTGCACAGCTGATTGAAGATTTTCGGCGGCTCCTGGTCATTCGTACTGCGCAAGTGCAGCGCTTGCGCAGTACACAGGGGAACTTATCCGCGAGGGAACTTTCTCGGCAAGACACCAGCAGCACTTATGCAGCCCCCAGACCATGACACCATGCTTGACTCTAGGCAAGACACACTTGTCTTCGTACTCCTCACCTGGTTGCCGCCACACACGCTTGACACCATCTGAACCAAATAAGTTTATCTTGGTCTCATCAGACCACAGGACATGGTTCCAGTAATCCATGTCCTTAGTCTGCTTGTCTTTAGCAAACTGTTTGCGGGCTTTCTTGTGCATCATCTTTAGAAAAGGCTTCTTTCTGGGACGACAACCATGCAAACCAATTTGATGCAATGTGCGGTGTACGGTCTGAGCACTGACAGGCTGACCCCGCACACCTTCAACCTCTGCAGCAATGCTGGCAGCACTCGTCTATTTCCCAAATACAACATCTGGGTATCATGCTGAGCATGTGCACTCGACTTCTTTGGTCGACCATGGCGAGGCCTCTTCTGAGTAAAACCTGTCCTGTTAAACAGCTGTATGGTCTTGGCCACCGTGCTGCAGCTTAGTTTCAGGGTCTTTGCAATCTTCTTTTAGCCTAGGCCATCTTTATGTAGAGCAACAATTCTTTTTTTCAGGCCCTCAGAGAGTTCTTTGCCATGAGGTGCCATGTTGAAATTCCAGTGACCAGTATGAGAGGGTGAGAGTGATAACACCAAATTTAACGCACCTGCTCCCCATTCACACCTGAGACCTTGTAACCCTAGTGAGTCACATGACACCGGTAAGGGAAAATGGCTAATTGGGCCCAATTTGGACATTTTCACTTAGGGGTGTAATCACATTTGTTGCCAGCGGTTTAGACATTAATGGATGTGTGTTGAGTTATTTTGAGGGGACGGCAAATTTACACTTTTATACAAGCTGTACAGTCACTACTTTACATTGTAGCAAAGTGTCATTTCTTCAGTGTTGTCACATGAAGCGATATAATAAAATATTTACAAAAAATCTGAGGGGTGTACTCACTTTTGTGAGATACTGTACATTATTCTTAGTCAGAACAAGGCAAACAAGGCTGTCAAACTATTTTCCATGATGCGCCAAAGCAGTACTTTTATTTGGTTGTGCCCGCCAGTGGTCTGGTGCAGTTAATCCATTTCTACCACTGTGGTCAGCAGCAGCTGGAGGGCACTACATAAGAGTATCCACAGAATGAATGAAGCTTGTTGACGCTAGTGTGCATAACACTCAGACAAAACCATATTGAACATGCACATGATTAGGAAGCGGAACTTCACCTAAACGGGGTGAAACACCACTTTCCCTCCTCCCCCCCCTTCTCTACCACTTTTGGAGGCTTTTTTTTTTCTGGGAGCGGGTACCTATTTCTGACAGGTACCCGCTCCCATATCCACTCTTTTCACCTAGACCCCCCTCCCCTCCCCTCATGTCCACAACCCCCAGGGGCACATCACAAGCCTAAGGACACTGTGGGGTTTCTTTACTAAAACTAGAGAGTGAAAAATCTGGTGCAGCTGTGCATGGTAGCCAACCAGCTTCTAACTTCAACTTGTTCAATTAAGTTTGACAAAAAAAAATTGGAAGCTAATTGGTTTCTATGCAGAGCTGCACTAGATTTTGCACTCTCCAATTTTAGTAAATCAACCCCCCTGTGATCAGTCCAAATACACAGCATGTCTCACCCATGCACAGTGGGGAGCCAGTTGTGAGCAGCGGAGGACCTGAAGACCAGCGAAGAACTGGCCCAGGGGGTGACAGAGCTGGATTCCTGGACCAGTAAGTATCAGTTTTATTAAAAGCCAACAGTTACAGTTTTTTGTAGCTGCTGACTTTAAATTTTTTTTTTTTACAAAAGACTGTAGCTCCTCTTCAAAACAGTATTAAACCCAAAAGCAAACATTTATTATATTGCAGCTTTCCAATTCTTAGATGTGGTGCCTGATTAGTTTTCTTTTTAGGCGTCCTTTCTGCTATTTTCGCCTGGTGATCTGGCCAGTAAGTCTGCTGTTTTTCAAAAGAAAAGGCTGTCTTGCAGATATATCAGTTATAGAGATGAGACAAACCATTTACCACTGACAGGGGTGCTTATAATGATCAGTTTTATTTAATTTATGTAAAACCTTTATCCCGAAAGGAAAAAAAAATAGTTTGATGTAACTGCTTATAAAGTGTGACTTGGAACATGGCTTAAATTTGTTAGTGTATCTAAATCTGCTAGTCCACCTAACAATCCCCTCCCATCACACTGACAATGCTGTTGCATAAAGGTGCCCTTG
This sequence comes from Aquarana catesbeiana, assembly GCF_042186555.1. NCBI lineage: Eukaryota > Metazoa > Chordata > Amphibia > Anura > Ranidae > Aquarana > Aquarana catesbeiana. Next base: position 566,574,603 of record NC_133327.1, read on the forward strand.
TGCTCATTCACCCAGAGTGGGGGCACTCTAAAGTCTCGTACACACGATCGGATTGTTAGCCAACAGAGCGTCAGACTTTTGTCCGAAGGGCGTGTGACAGGAACTTGTCTTGCATACAAACGGCACACAATTGTCGGCCAACAAACGGGAACGTAGTGATGTACTATGTGGAATTTCAGCTCTTGAGTGCCACCCTTTGAGCACCTTCTGCTAATGTTGTGTTTGGTGAGCATTGATTCTGAGCATGCGTGTTTGTACTTTGGACTTTTGTGTGACGGACTTGTGTACACACGATAGGAAAATCTGACATCAGACCGTTGTCCGCCGAAAATTTACTAGCCTGCCATCCAACATTTGTTGGCCGAAAGTTGGACAACAATTGTCTGATGGAGTGTACTAACGGTCGGATTTTAGGCAAACAGTCTGTCATCACACAATTCCCTGCCAAAAATCCGATCGTGTGTATGAGGATTTATACAGGAGGTGTTTTACTGGCCAGGTCACCAGGTGAAAACAGAGGGAAAAAGATAACGAATGCAGCCACCAAATCTAGTGATTGATAAGTACAATATATTACATTTTTGGTTTTGGGTTTAATACCGCTTTAAGCACTGCTCACTGTTAAATTTAGCGTAGAACTAATTATATTTCTGAACCACTGGCACCCCTGCTTTAGAAAAAATATAATAATAAATAGCTTATTTTAAGTAGAACTCCAGTCATAAGTTTTTTTCAGAGGTTTAAATTTGTGCATTTCTATAGACTTGTATAGGAGTTTAAAAACCCCATTTGAAGCGAGCAAAGGCCCATCAACACAAGCCCTGATAGGAATACATTGCTGCTCCATTCTGCACCAGGATACAAAAGAAATATGCATCCTGTACTTCTAAGTATAGAGGAGAAAATGAGAGAATATTGCCCCAGGGATTTTTTGGGTGGGGGGAGGGAGGTGAGTAAATATGCAGTAAGTATTTGGTTGGTATGGAGTGACTAATAAATGTTTGTAGTAAAAAATGTATACTTTATTCAAAAAATTACACAAAATGTTAGGTTAAAAACAATAACAATAACATGATGTTAGTGAAAGATCTGTATGAGCTATCTATTGTTTTTAACCTAACATTTTGTGTAATTTTTTGAATAAAGTATACATTTTTTGCTACAAACATTTATTAGTCACTCCATACCAACCAAATACTTTGCATATTTACTCACCTCCCCCCCCCCCACACCCACCCAAAAAATCCCTGGGGCAATATTCTCTCATTTTCTCCATTATCATTTTTGGGATGTGGTGAGGGGTCGAATATACTCAGATTAAATCAATCGATATATTCGGTAGTCTGCCATTCTATTAATCTTCTAAGTATAGAGAAGCACATGACTTGCCCCATATGACAGTGCCATTACAAACAGTGCTGTCACGCAGGGAGTTCACAGCTCTGTGCTTTGACCTGCCTTGACTGGCAACTTGTAATTTACGTACCGTAAGTCTTTTCATTGCTCTATGAGGGGGAAGTGAAAAGAAGGTTAGTATATGCTGTTGGGGAGAGGCGAAGGCTAAGTAAAAAGTTACAGTGCCCTAAACAGGTTCACCCTAAAGTGTTACTAAACCCTTATATTTAATTAGCAATTCTAGTAGCTGACCTAGGTACTTGTTTGGTGCTTTGTCTTTTTTCAAATTTCCTCATTTCTGGTGGCTCCCTTCTCCTGCTGGTTGCTATAGAGCCACCCTTGCATGCGCAACCCCAGCAGAGAAAGTGTTACTAAACCCACAAGAGTAAAACCAGTATGCAGTAAAGAATGCTTGTTATACTCACTGTGGAACCTAAGGGGGTTAATCCTCAGCATTGTGTAAAAAGACAGTTTGATCCTGTCTTCTCTGATCCACCCAGGGGCGGACTGACCATTCGGGCGCTCGGGCACTGCCCGAGGGCCCCATGCCACTAAGGGACCCCATCGAGGTGTCCAGCTTCAGTAAAACCAGGGACAGTGAAATGTAAAAATCTGTGTTTTTTTAAAAAATCCCAAGATTATAACTGCCCCGCCTCTCCAGTGCCTTTTCAGTGTGTGTATGTGTATTCTGTGTGTGTATATTGGGTGTCTGTGTGTGTATACTGTATGTGTGTGTGTGTGTGTGTGTATATGGTGTGGCCCCATAATCTATTACCTGGGGGCCCAATAATCTCCTATTGCCCGGGGGCCCCATAATCTTCTCCTATTGCCTAGAGGCCCCATAATCTCCTATTGCCCGGGGGCCCCATGAGTTGTCAGTCCGCCCCTGGATCCACCCTTTCTTTTACTGTTTCCAATCCATCTCCTGATAAGACACAGCCCTTGGAGTCACTATGCATGTGCTCAGTTTGGTGTGTATTGCTACAGAGTTTTTTCTTCCTTTTGGGAGGGTGCATGATATCAGCACAGCCCAATCAGCACCGTCAAGCAGTTTTAGGGGTCCTGCAGCCTTATAGGACAGTCAGAATAGATGAAAAAAAAACTCCTCCTACAAGCTTTAACCTGACACTGATAAAACTCACAAGACTGCTGCATACTGTTAATGAGAAAAGGTATTTAGCAGTTTATATTTACTAAAATAATTGCATTTCCATGTTCTGTGTAGGGTGGGAGACCAGATATAGTGAATGCAGGGTCCTGGGTTTAGTAACAATTTATGCCTATGCTAGCAGGCTGCCTGCGCTAACATTCACAGGCAGCCAGAAAGGACTGGATGGGGTGTGCATAGACGGTGGCAATTTTAGGCAAAATGAGGACAAGTGTGACCTGTCGCAACTAGCACCTACAGGCCTCCATCCCTAGTACATAGATATATAGAAGAAAGAGGGGATAGTGGGACTTTGCATGAGGCATGTCTGTGCATTTAATTATTAAGAATAAATAATATCTATAAGTTGATAAAGATTGATATAAAATAATATGAACATAATGTGATGCAGCAAATACGCAATTTATTACATAATCGCTACACACAATTAGTCAATTCATGATTATGAATCATTCCCTCTTTCATCTATATATTGGTGTCAATTTTAACTATGTAGCCCAGGGGAGGAGGATTAGGGCATTTTCTGTGGAGCTACGAGTGAACACTCCCTGACCGGAAGTGCAGGAATTTGCTGGAGACTGTGGTGTATATAACCATCTGAACTGTGTTTCTTGCCTGTACCAGAAGAAAACATAGGGGTATATTTAAAAAAAAAATGTTCAGTGTGAATGTCTAAGCATTTACAAAGCCATCACAAATAATCCCTGTAATATGTCTGAAATGTTTATTTCCTATGATTGCTAGCTCCATCTAGTCGCCCCTGTGTGAACCGGCACTAAGACTTTAGCACAGCTCATTTAAAAAAAATAAAAATAAATTCAAAAAGCACTTACTGTCCTCTGCTAAGCTGGTCTAGCCAGATTTATTTATTATATAAAACGTTTGGCTTTAGTACTACTTTAGGGGGTTTTGCTGATTTTGGTTTGTATTAATATACAAATATATCATTAGGTGGCAAAGAATATGTTAAGTGAAATGCCTTAGATGAACTGTTTTGAAGACCTATCTCATGCCAGATGAGCACTTCTAAATGTTAGGACTGAAAAGGCTCATTGAACAAAATGGCAAGCTTTGCCAGTGGGAGATCATCGCCAATTGAATCCCAGCACTGGATCATCCAACACTTCTGTGTACCAAGCACAAATGCTCCTAAATGTCAGAGCCAACTATCTAATGAGAATATGGAAATCTCATGAGTATTTGTTGTGACTATTTACTATACTTTGCTCCTGGACTAAAAGGCTTTGTTATTTTTACGTTTGAATAAAATCGTTTGAATTTCCTAGCATCGAATGTGAGACGTGTGAAAAAAGAAAGGTCGGCTGAGTTTCTAAGTATACTGTAGTGTAACTTCATAATAAGCTCTCTGTTAAGGAACTATGTTTAACTTGATCACTGTGTAGTTTGCCAGGAGTCCAAGAAGCCATAATAAACACCAACCTGTAAAATGAAGCAGAATTTACTACAGAGCTGACACAAAGGAAGCAATGATGGTCAGCTCTCCACTGGATTCATCTGTCAAAGCCGTGCCAATGCACTTAAACTATTAGTAGACAAGCATTCTCATTTCATTTGAAAAGTGAGGACAATGCAAAGCTACCAAAACAACCACGTTAGCTACCCAATCACTGGTGACAACCCAACAGGATCATTAGTGACCTAGGGTCCTTTCACGCGGGCGTTCAGTTTTTTTGTTGAGTTCAGTCACTGAACAACGGATCAAAAACTGATATGGATGTCAATTTTTACATCCTTTTTCATGTCCGCTGACATCCTTTTTTTACAAAAAAAGAAAAGTGACTAAATTGAACTTCAAACACTGTATATACAGTAGCTGGTTGTTAAGGAGGGGTCGGGAAGCCTGCCGCCGCGTCCTTAACAATCCATGAGTCATCAGCTGTCAGAGTGGTTATAATACTATCCTGCCTCCAGCTAACAAATAAATCTTCTACTCCCCTCATCAGTTCATCCCTCACAGTCCCTTTTGTTTCACCAGCCCCTCCCTCTTAGATTGTAAGCTTGCAGGAGCAAGGTTCCTCTAACACTCTTGTTTTGAATTGTACTGTTGGTGTAGTGTCTCCCTACTTTGCAAAGCGCTGCGCAAACTGTTGGCGCTATTTATATCCTGTATAATAATAAGACTGCCTTCACACTGAGGTGCTTTACAGGTGCTACAGCGCTAAAAATAGCGCCTGCATAGCGCCTGTAAAGGGCCTCTCCTGTCTCTCCAGTGTGAAAGCCCGAGTGCTTTCATACTGGAGCGGTGCTCTTGCAGGACGGTAAAAAAAAGTCCTGCAAGCAGCATCTTTGCAGCACTGTAGGAGCGGTGTATTCACCACTCCTAAAGCGCCCCTGACCATTGAAATCCATGGGGCAGCGCTGCTACAGCGGCGGTTTGCAGGCGGTTTTAGCCCTTTTTTGGCTGCTAACGGGGGTTAAAAGCGATCCGCTAGCGCCCGAATAGCACCGCTAAAATGATGGTAAAGCGCCGCTAAAAGTAGTGTCGCTTTAACGCCACCGACGCTTTGGTGTGAAAGCACCCTTATAATTACATTAAAGTGTAAGTACACCCCCCCCCTGTCGTTTTAAGCCTAGGAAGCTGCCATCTTTGCCTCTGTTTAATCTACAACTGCCATGATGCTGCACATGTGATCAGTTATGACACCAGCCATTGGATGGTTTGACAGTTTGGTTGAGAACACAACCAATGGGAGTGTTACATTTCTGGCACGTGCCAGAAAAAAAATATTTTATGGATGGGTTTACTTCTATTTAAAATAGTTACATATGCTTAAGAAACAGCAGTTTAGCTCTCAGCAAGCCCTGGCTGTCCTTTTTAGCTGCAGGCACTGTGGAGCAATTCATTCTCAAGTTCAACAGAACAGAAGTATTTGTCTTAGCCAGCTTAGCTTGCCCTGCTTCCCCTTCCCATCAGAGATTTGAGCAACTTTTCACCCTTCTCAACCCAAATGTAAAGCAGGAGGTTTGGAGTTCTCAGAGCTCCTGAGAAAAGTTGAATGTTCTCAGTACCTTGGTTAACTATGAGGATGCATTTTTCCACAATGCCTGCGCAACAGAGGTCGGTGAGCTCATTAAATGTGCGCTGAGAATATGTAAATACTTGAATGTCCATATTCTGGCGACATTTACACTTTAAGCTTTAGAGCAGGGGTCTTCAAACTACGGCCCTCCAATTGTTCAGGAACTTCAATACCCATCATGCCTAGTCATGTCTGTGAATGTCAGAGTTTTACAAAGCCTCATGGGAAGTGTAGTTCTGCAACAGCTGGAGGGCCGTAGTTTGAGGATCCCTGCTTTAGAGCCAAGTTATAGTGACATGTCATTTCAGTTGGAGGTTCCCCCCCAACCCCCCCCTGCACCGGATTGGGCTGTGCTGAAATGACACAATGCCAAGGATCCCAGCTCTGGAAATTAATGTGTTTTTTTTTTTATTATTGTTATTATTTGTACTACTATATAATGTATAGATTTTGTTATTTTTGGTTATTACCAATAATTGTGAAAAAATAACAAAATGAAAGTCAGTAGTTAGCTAAGAACTTCTAAGATAAATAAAATCCCCTAATGCTCAGGTAACAGTAATTTAAAAGGTACATAACTATCTTCAAAATAACCAACACCAATTCACTGCACACCAGTAGCTATTTGCTATTATTTGTCCATTTAAACCAGTGTTTCTCAAACTTTTTTGTCTTGCGACACACCAAAAAGATCTAAAAATGTTCATGGCACACCTGAAAAGATTTAACAATTTTTGTGGTGAAGAACTTAAAAGTTAGTACAGGACTCTCGGAGAGCTGGAGATAGGAGCGCTGCAGCCTCTCTATAGATTACCGTGCATGCTCTGAAATGGTTGCGTCATTTCCACCTAGTGATCCACTTCCGGCGGGCGCTGCGTGTCGCGCCGGGCTCCAACATTTGCAGACTGCCATCAAGTCCTCCGACCCTGGCCCCGTGGGTCTGACCGCTGTTACAGTCTTTGCTGACGGCTCCCCTCAATATTTTTCAAAACTCCCACAGCACACCTTCAAATCTCTCACGGCACAGTTTGAGAATCACCAGTTTAAACATATACGGTACACTGATGGACCGCCACTGTTTTTGAAGTTGTGGAAATTATTTAAATGACTGTGCATACCTTCCCAAGAGAACCAATGACCAACTTGTGCATAGTTGTTCATGCAAAAACCACTTGTTGACCAATTACACCTAGTGTAACCTCTGACTAACATAATAATATGAGGGGAGTAAAAAGTCTAAAATGACATAAAACATATGGATTCTGTCATTTTCCACAGTTGTTAATGCTAACCTGTCTCAAAGAGGTATTAAACCCACAACTAAAAACTGTGATATTCTGTATATTGCAGCTTACCAATGATTAGATCCTGTGGCTGCATTAGTTTTGTTTTTTTAGGCTTTTCCCCCTCTGATCACCTTGTGATCTTGGCCAGTAATACACCTCCTGTATTAGAGTGCCCCCACACTGGATGAACAAGCACAGAGGGCATCTTTGGACAGCTGTCAGTCTGGGGGGAGGGGCGTGTTAGATGTGTTAGCAGATTGAAATACACTAACAAATTGAAGCCAAATTACAGTTATTACTTTATAATCAGTTACAGCAAACAGTTTTTCTCTTTTGGGATAAAGGTTTTACATAAACAAATAAAAGCTGATCATTATAATTGAGCACCCCTGCCAGTGTTAAATGGTTTGGCTCATCCCTGTAACTGCAAAAGAAACTAATGCAGCCATCACATCTAAACAGTGATTAATAATATTATTATTATTATACAGGATGTAAATAGCGCCAACAGTTTACGCAGCGCTTTACAACATGGGGGCAGACAGTACAATACAAATCAATACAGGAGGGATCAAAGGGCCCTGCTTGTTAGAGCTTACAATCTAGAACGGAGGGATTGATAAACTGCAATATAAAAATATTTGCTTTTGGGTTTGATGCAGTTTTAACACACAAATAAGAACAAAGTTGCAGATGGACTATGTGTGCATATACAGTATATAAGACTGGGAAGGGAGTGCAGGGGCCCTACAGAATATTTATAATTACACCAAAGAGGCAGTTACATTTTAAGGCCCGCAGTATAATATGGAATTACAGGAATCAAGATTTCAGCATTTTTACTACATTGGGAGTGTTCAGTCTTGCCTAAATAGGTAAAAGAATATTAGCCAAAGCCTTTTAGTGCCGGTTCACACTGCTGCGCTGCGAATTTGTTCTGTTTTTTTGTCCTGTGTGAGGTGCGATTTTACCGCGAATTTACCGCGATTTTAACGCGATTTTACCACGAATTTCAGGAGTTGGTCATAGCTGCGATTGATGTTCTAGCCAATGGAATCATAATGGAAAAAGAAAAAAGGTGTTAACTTCCTGTGTATTTCCTGGTTTTTGTGGAGAGTAGTGTGGTGGAATTCGCACATATGTGAACCATCAATGCGATTCCAGAACGATTTACATTGATGTCTATGGAGGCTAAATTCGCAACGCAACGCAGTAAACTCGCACAAGACCCTTTTTTTTATCGCATTCGTAGGGGAATCGCAACGCATGTATGTGAACGACGGTCATTGAAAACAATGACTTTATGGATGACATGCGAATTTAGAATGTTTTTGACAAATCAAATTCGTCATGAACTCGCATCAGTGTGAACCGGCACTAAAAGTCTAAAAAACTGTTTCTGTAAAACAGTAGTTACAGTGCCTTGAAAAAGTATTTATACCCATTGAAATTTTCCACATTTTGTCATGTTACAGCCAAAAGCATTAATGTATTTTATTGGGACTTTTTGTGATAGACCAACACAAAGTGGTACATAATTGTGACGTGGAAGGATATAAATGGTTTTCAAATTTTTTTACAAATAAATATGTGAAAAGTGTGGCTTGCATTTGTATTCAGCCCCCCTGAGTCAATACTTTGTAGAACCACCTTTCATTGCAATTATAGCTGCAAGTCTTTTTGGGTATGACTCTACCAGCTTTGCACATCTAAAGAGTGATATTTTTGCCCATTGTTCTTAGCAAAATAGCTCAAGCTCTGTCAGATTGGATGGAGAGCTTCTGTGAACAGCAATTTTCAAATTTTGCCAATTCTCAATTGTATTTAGGTCTGGACTTTGACTGGGCCATTCTAACACATGAATATGCTTCGATCTAACCCATTCCCTTGTAGCTCTGGCTGGATTTTTAAGGTTGTTATCCTGCTGGAAGGTGAACCTTCACCCCAGTCTCAAGACTTTTGCAGACTCTAATGCCCCGTACACACGATCTGACTTTCCGCCAACAAAACCGTAGATTTTTGTTCGAAGGTTGTTGGCTCAAACTTGTCTTAGATACACACGGTCACACAAATGTTGGCCAACAATTACGAACGTGGGAACACGGTGACGTACAAGACTTTCGATGAGCCGAGAAAAAGGAAGTTCAATAGCCAGTGCGGCTCCTTCTGCTTGATTCCGAGCATGCATAAACTTTTGTGCGACAGACTTGTGTACACACGATCAGACTTTCCGACAATAAAGTTTTGTTGGCGGAAAATTTGAGAACCTGCTAGAAAACATTTGTTGGCAGAAAGTCCGACAGCAAATGTTCAATGGAGCATACACACGGTTGGACTTTCTGACAACAAGCTCACATCCAACATTTCCCGTCGTAAAATCTGACTGTGTGTACGCGGCATAACAGGTTTTCTTCTAAGATTGCCCTGTATTTGGTTCCATCCATCTTCCCATCAACTCTGACCAGCTTCCCTGTCCCTGCTGAAGAAAATCATCCCCACAACATGATATGTTCAGGTTGCTGTACAGTATTAGTTTTCCGACACACATAGCGTTTTGCTTTTAGGCCAAAAAATTAAATTTTGGTCTCATCTGACCAGAGCACCTTCTTCCACAAGTTTGCTATGTCCTCCACATGGCTTCTAGCAAACTGCAAACAAGACTTCTTATGGTTTTCTTTAAACAATGGCCATTCTTCTATAAAAGTCAGACTTGTGGAGTGCACGACTAATAGCTGTCCTGCGGACAGATTCTCTGACATAAGCTGTGGATCTCTGCAGCTCCTACAGAGTTACCATAGGCTTCTTGGCTGCTTCTCTGATTAATGCTCTTTGCCCGGCCTGTCAGTTTAGGTGGACGACCATGTCTTGGTAGGTTTGCAGTTGTGCCATACTCTTTCTATTTTCTGATGATAGATTGAATGGTGCTCAGTGAAATGTTCAAAGCTTGGGACATTTTTTTATAACCCAACCCTGTTTTAATCTCCTCCACAACTTTATCCCTGACCTGTCTGGTGTGTTTCTTGCCCTTTATGATGCTGTTTGTTCACTAAGGTTCTCTAACAAACCTTAGAAGGACTTCACAGAACAGCTGTATTTATACTGAGATTAAATGACATACAGGTGGACTCTATTTACTAATTTAGTGACTTCTGAAGGCGATTGGTTCCACTAGATTTTAGTTAGGGGTATCAGAGTAAGGGGGGCTGAATACAAACGCACGCCACACTTTTCAGATATTTATTTGTAAAAATTTTTGGAAACCATTTATAATTTTCATTCCACTTCACAATTATGTGCCACTTTCTGTTGGTCTATCACATAAAATCCCAATAAAATACATTTACGTTTTTGGGTATAACATGTGGAAAATTGACTTGGCACTGTATATTTCCCCAAGCACTCCATTTCTGCTCACGAAATGTATTATTTTACATCTTTTACTTGGTCTTAAGCTATAGTATTCCATCTACAGCAGAAAGATTTAGTAGCTTTGATGAAGGTTTCACTGGGTTATTCTGCTGCTAGTAACACAATGATGCCGCCTACACACGATCGGAATTTCTGACAAAAAATGTTCGATGGGAGCTTGTTGTCGGAAATTCCGACCATGTGTAGGCTCCATTGGACATTTTTTGTCGGAATTTTCGACAACAAAAATTTGAGAGCTGGTTCTCATTATGCACATTGCTGTATTGGGTTCGGGTTCAGGTAAGTATAAGGGGGGGCTGTGGGGGTCCTGAAGCACAGAAGGTCTTTTACCTTAATGCATAGAATGCATTAAGGTAGAAAACCTTAAGGCTTTAGAACCACTTTAATATGACTCCCTTTTGTTTGGGTTCCTCCTAGTACCTCCCCCAGGAAGTAATGTTTCAAGTCTGCCGTCTTTGGTAGGACTCCACTAAAATACCGGGGTCGAGTTTGGTTGCCTGTTGAACAAGATGTTGCATAATGGAAATGTATTGTGCAAGAGTTGAGTAAAGAGCATGGACTTTGCTTCTCACCAGAGTTATGTTTTTCAAAGGTCATGCCTGAATACCTGATTGGAAGCAGGCGAACTGGACAAGTGCATCCCATAATAGGTTACACTGATGAGGTATACAGGATCCAGAATACAAGTGATAAGTGTAAGCCTGGAGGGGGAAGGAGTTGGTGGAGGCTTATGGAAAGAGGTTTACCCGCCTGCTGCTAACATCCGCTGAAACGGAACACGCGGCCGGTGACCTCAGGTGTGCAGTGAGATCATTGGAGCAATAACCTGCAAACACAGAACCCAAAAACAAGGCATTGTGAAGGTGTAACTCCTAACCACCAGAGGGTCAGTGCTGCATAGTACTAGGGGGGTGGCGCTAAGGGGGATATTGGCTCACCATCTGTACACACAGTGAACAGCAGTCATGGAAAGCAGTCCTGGAGAGCCTTGTACTTCTGCAGGCCTCCTAACTTAGCAATGACTACATGGGATGGATAGGGACCTGCCTACGAGTGTTTTGGGACTACAGAAGTCCCCCTTCATCTCCATAGCATAGGGGAACAGTATTCTGCAGTTCACAGAGGTGCACTTAGCAATAATAATATGCACAGAGCCTAAGGCAGCACTGGATTTTTGGAAAACAGTTATGTTGGTATAAATACATCCAGGGTCCACTAAAGGTAATCAACCCAATTGAAGAGACATTTCCACTTTTCCTGCGGGGGTGTCTCAGGACAGGAAGCCACAGGAAGCCACAGGCATAAAAAAATACATTGTTTGAAGTTTAATTCTTTGCTTTCTATACTAAAAATGTGTTTTTGTCTATGTCCCCTTTGGAGAGATTTGCTTGTACTTTCTGTCTTGACAAGAAGAATATACAATTGAAACATCTATATGAGAGTGGTCTGACCTAAAAGTAGGTATTTCTATTAGTCCTGTCTTGAAATTTACACAGCCCTGCTGGAAAGCTCAGCCATTCTGGTGACCTGGCATGCTGCAATTAAGAAACACAGCTAGGTCACCTCCCCACACTCAGCCTGTGATTGGACAGTAAAGGAGCAGCAAAAAAGGAAAGAGGTCATCTTTCTGCACATCTCTCTTGTCAGCATGTTCCTTGTAAGCACATTTGAACGTGAACACTAAATACTACCCCTTTCTGTCCCAGTATCACAGAATTTTGCATTAAATGTATTTATTACTTTTAATTAAAGGACTATTACTAAAGCCGAAAATGTAATATAGTGCAGCGTACAAATGATAAGGGATGATAAGGGACTATATACAAGATTTTAGTAATGAGAACGGTATCATTAGCAGTAATCAGCATGGATTCATGAAGAATCGTTCTTGCCAAACCAATCTATTAACCTTCTATGAGGAGGTGAGTTGCCATCTAGATAAAGGAAGGCCCGTAGACGTGGTATATCTGGATTTTGCAAAAGCATCTGACACAGTTCCCCATAAACGTTTACTGTACAAAATAAGGTCATTTGGCATGGACCATAGGGTGAGTACATGGATTGAAAACTGGCTACAAGGGCGAGTTCAGAGGGTGGCGATAAATGGGGAGTACTTGGAATGGTCAGAGGTGGGTAGTGGGGTCCCCCAGGGTTCTGTGCTGGGACCAATCCTGTTTAATTTGTTCATAAACAACCTGGAGGATGGGGTAAACAGTTCAATCTTTGTATTTGCGGACGATACTAAGCTAAGCAGGGCAATAACCTCTCCGCAGGATGTGGACACCTTGCAAAAATATCTGAACAAATGAATGGGGTGGGCAACTACATCGCAAATGAGGTTCAATGTAGAAAAATGTAAAATAATGCATTTTAGTGGCAAAAATATGAATGCAATCTATACACTGGGGGGAGAACCTCTGGGGGAATCTAGGATGGAAAAGGACCTGGGGGTCCTAGTAGATGATAGGCTCAGCAATGGCATGCAACGCCAAGCTGCTGCTAACAAAGCAAACAGAATATAGGCATGCATTAAAAAGGGGATTAATTCCAGAGATAAAACAATAATTCTCACGCTCTACAAGACTCTGGTCCGGCCGCACCTAGAGTATGCTGTCCAGTTCTGGGCACCAGTCCTCAGGAAGGATGTACTGAAAATGGAGCGAGTACAAAGAAGGGCAACAAAGCTAATAAAGGGTCTGGAGGATATTAGTTATGAGGAAAGGTTTCAAGCACTGAACTTATTCTCTCTAGAGAAGAGACGCTTGAGAGGGGATATGATTTCAATATACAAATACCATACTGGTGACCCCACAATAGGGATAAAACTTTTTCACGGAAAGAGAGTTTAACAAGACTCGTGGCCACTCATTAAAATTAGAAGAAAAGAGGTTTAACCTTAAACTACATAGAGGGTTCTTTACTGTAAGAGCGGCAAGGATGTGGAATTCCCTTCCACAGGCAATGGTCTCAGCGGGGGGCATCAGTAGTTTCAAGAAACTATTAGATAAGCACCTGAACAGCCGCAACATACAGGGATATACAATGTAATACTGACATATAATCACACACATAGGTTGGACTTGATGGACTTGTATCTTTTTTCGACCTCACCTACTATGTAACTATGTAACATAATGCTCATACACCTTGGGGGGGGGGGGGGGGGCACAGGCATTATCACCCTGGGCTCCAGATGACAGCAGACAATTTAATTTCCCTTTTGGGATAAAGGTTTTATATAAATAAATAAAAGCTGACCATCCTGTCAGTGTTAAATGGTTTGTCTCATCTCTATAACTGCTATCTCTGCAGGACAGCTTGTTCTTCAACAACTGACTTACAACAGACTTACTGGTCTCACATCTAAAAATTGGTAAACTGTGATAAAATAAATGTTTGCTTTGGGGTTTATCACCACTTTAAAGAGGAACTGCAGTCTGCTCACATATTTTATAATAAAAACATCTTTGCCATCCTGAGCTTCCCTCCAATCACTTTGCCTCTTATTTTATATATACTATGATTCTGTACTTGCCAAATATGCTGCAGAAATCTCCCTCCACTGAGTCTGGCTGCATCCATTTTAACTGTGGGCAGCTGCCTGTTGACTTCCTGGATTTACACAGACACACAGAGGCAAACCTCCAGCTCTGCAGCTCTCATTGGCCCTCTTATGACTGATCCCCCTTCCTTCCTGGCAAACTCTCAGGAGAGTGAGAGAGATCTGTGCATGATGTCATGAGCCTAGGCTAATGACCAGACAAGAAACAGGAAGTGGGCTGTATAAGGTATTTACTGGCAGAAAAAAATGTTTTACTATCCAAATTTAAAACAACAAGAGCAGAAGATTTAATAGATGGAAAGTTGAAAAAATGACTGAAGGTCCACTTTAATACATAACTGCATTCATTAGTGTTATTAATATCTACATGGAGTTTAGCTGTAAAGCTTTGTTTTCTTTGTTTTTTTAAATAACAAACAATCATACTTACTGCCACTGTGCAGTTCATTTTGCACAAAGTGGCCCCGATCCTCGACTTCTGGGGTCCCCCAGTGGCACTGGTAGCTCCTCCCCGCATTGTATAACCACCTAGGAGAAGGGCTCTCCCGGGGTGTTACCTTGCGGGTGCATTCCCGAGTCCAGCATTAGCGTCCATAGACGCAGAATGCCGAACTCAGCCCCGCCTCCTGGCGGCCGCGTCATTGGATTTGATTGACAGCAGCGGGAGCCAATGGCTGCGCTGCTATCAATCTATCCAACCAAGAGCCAAGACAATGGGCAGAGGGGAAGAGCGCGTCTCCAGCGTGGGAATTATGGGGCTCAGGTGAGTAAAACGGGAGGGCTAGGGGGCGGTCACTAACAGAAGTTTTTTCACCTTAATGCATAGGATGCATTAAGATGAAAAAACATGAGGGTTTACAACCCTAACTAAACGATGTGTGCATGCCATCATCTCTATAATAAATGCATTAAACTATACTAAACACAGAGCTTTGCGGCTGGTGAATGTACCAACATGGGCTTCAGCCTAATAAAGTGAAGCTGCCATAAAGCAAAATACCGGCATAAGGCACTTCAGATAAGAGCAGAAGCTTTCTGACAATGAATCCAGGGCAATGACATCAGAGTGAAGCTGAATAGGCTCAGCATCTCTGCCTGTGAAATAGTATGTTTAAAATGGAAAAACTGCGCTAAATGAGATCAAAGCAGGATGAATATCCACTCAGCGGAAACATAATATTAAAAGTCCATAAGAGTGAAGAGTAATAAACAGATGTTGTTGTTTTTCAGAGGAAGATCACAATATGAAATGCATCTTCTTCCCAAGCAGAGGTGACATCACACATGAAATACACCGCAGAAGATAGTGATATGGATAGGACAGTCCTTCACCTAGAAAACCGCCGCCTCTTACCAGATATTTTGATCTCTGGTCAGGAGATCACATACGCCCTTTAGCTTATAACCCAGCCACAGTCTCAGGATGAAGCGATAAGACAACAGCTCTCTTCCTCTCAAAACTTTTCTATTGGCCCACAGACAGCATCTCAAATGACAGCCACCTGTAGTCCGGGCTGCCAGTCGCTGCCAGTCTTATTGCTTCATCCTGAGACTGTGGCTGGGTTATAAGCTAAAAGGCGTATGTGATCTCCTGACCAGAGATCAAAATAGCTGGTAAGAGGCTGCGGTTTTCTAGGTGAAGGACTGTCCCATCCATATCACTATCTTCTGCAGTGTATTTCATGTGTGATGTCACCTCTACTTGGGAAGAAGATGCATTTCATATTGTGATCTTCCTCTGAAAAACAACAACATCTGTTTATTACTCTTCACTCTTATGGACTTTTAATATTATGTTTCCACTGAGTGGATATTCATTCTGCTTTGATCTAATTTAGCGCAGTTTTTCCATTTTAAACATCTTGTCTAGTGTGGGTATCTCACATTTTTAACTGCTGCTTGATTTTTGTATTTACATCTAATATATTAGACTGGTGAATAATTTCACCTTGTCTTACTATCCTTTCTGACAGCGCTGTATTTTCACATTTATTGCTGTGAAATAGTATGTTACTCTGGTATCTGAGAATGACTGAGCCCCTAGTGCTTATGTGGGGCTCCATGGGACAGTACAGAGGGCTGCCTGTCTTTCCCATTCCCCCCCCCCATCTCTTCCCCCCCCCTTCCCGTTTTCTCATTTTAGGTTGATCTGAGTAATGGCAGAATGTGGTACACCATAGCAACGGGTCACGATTGGCTGAATCGGGCAGGATTGAGCCGGGCAGAGGTTATAAAGCCGGCAGCTTTCCCTCTCCGTTCACTGCCTGAGGAGACCCCCGCTGAAGATGGAGCCCCCTGCTGCTGCAGGCAGTGTTACCTGAGACATGGAAGAGCTGAGGCCTGCGGAGGGGCGGAGTGGCTGAGGAGGTGTTTGGAAGAAGAGGAAGTTCCGTCTGTACCAGCCTCAACTGATATGGAGCAATGTCTGTGCCCATTGAAGATATGGAGAATGGCAGTCACTCAGCTCTCCCTACTGCCCAGAAAAGAGGTCGCAAAGGTAGCAGGGGAAAGAGGTTGAGAATGGAAGGTTCTCCCTTTTCTCCTGTAAGAAATGTATTAAAGCAGGTAAGGTCACACTCCTCAAACAGAGACAGAAATGGATCACCTCAGCTAGCTTGTGCGGGCATTACCAGTGAGGTGGCAACGTCTGGGCAACCTGTTAGCGCGGACCGCAGTTCTGGTGAGAGAAATAATTTAAATCTTTCTAAATTGGGTAAAGTAGCTGGTTCTTTAGCCAGTGTACTTGCTAAATTGAGTGAATCTTATAATATTGGTACTGTATGGAATGGCGGTGGCTCAGGTGGTATAATTATGTCAGATAATGCTGTTTTTTTCACAGGGTAACCCCGCCACTCCATTGAGTGTTAACCCTTTGAATACCATTGCTTCTAATTTTGATAAATTTCCTGTTACTGCTAATAATACCAGTGTTGTTTCTACTATGCCTGCTTCTGATTTAAATTCTACACTTTCTTTTCCTGTTAAAGCTTCTGTTTCTGAATCATGTCTTAAGGAGGCTCTCCCCTGTGAATTGTCTCTTCTGGGCTATGATCTATCTTCCGCTGTTAAAGAAAAAATATGGCGTGGGGAATTTATAAATATTTTATCCTTGCTCCCTTCATCAAAAGAATTCTTGTTGAAATCTGATAAAAGAATTGATGACAGGTCTGAGGAGGATAGGAGGAGGGCAATCCCCCGGACCTTTCAGAATTGGCTGCAGGCCTTTTGTATTTTTTTTCTTCTGTGATGGGTGGGTGTTTTCCTGAAAAATGCTCAAGATTGTTCCAACACCTGGATATAGTGGCTGAGGCATACCGCCACTTTGGAGGCATTTACGACAAGAGCTTTTAGACAAAAGCTCTCCGTTCACCCATTCCTCCGCTGGGGGGTTAAAGATTTAGGGCTCTGGCTGAACCTGATGCTGCCACAAAGACCTCAATATACACAGAGGCCTCAAATAACCAATCCTCAGCCTACTTTTCGTAAGGGAGTGTGTTTCTCATATAATGATTCCTAATGCAAGTTCTTATCTAACTGCAGGTACATTCTGTGCAGGTACACATCCAGCATCCTGCTGTTTTAAAAAATCTGCTAGTACATCCTAGTTAAGAGACAGTAATGTAAAAGGCGTGGATGCCAGTGAAATTGTCAAAAATGTAGTTCAGGCTAGAACAATACCCAGACCGCAAGATGGCGAATCTACTGTATGAAGGAGTCAAATTTGGTTTTCTAGTCCCTTCTTTTGTAGGTCAGGGTTGTCTTCCTGTTAAAAATTTACATTCTGTTGTTGAGCACCCTGACATAGTTAAAGAGAAGATCTTAAAAAAATTGCAAGAAGGTAGAATAGCTGGACCTTTCTCTCCCCCCCCCTTTATAAATTTCCGTTTATCCCCTTTAGGCCTGGTCCCAAAAAAGGAGCCAGGTTCCTTTCGTTTGATTCATCATTTATCCTTTCCTCATAGCAATTCCTTGAATGATGAGATAGCAGAATTTGAGTCATCTGATTCATATGCTTCCTTTGACGAAGCTTTGTACTTGTAAAACAATATGGCGAATCATCTTTAATGGCAAAAGCGTACATAAAATCCGCATTTCGCCTCTTACCTGTCAATCCCACAGGTTTTAATTCCCTTGATTTATATTTTGAGGATCAGTTTTATTTTGATAAGTGTTTGCCCGTGGGTTTTTCAAAATCTTATTTTTATTTTGAGGCTTTTTCGACTTTTGTACAGTAGGTTTTGTCACAGAATTCCCCTCAGGGTGGCGCTATCCATTATTTCGATGATTTCTTATTTATAGGTCCAGCTGAAGTTCAGGTTTGTTCTGATATGTTGAATTGTTTTTTCAACATCTGTGAATCTTTTGGCCTTCCCCTAGCCCATGAGAAAACGGTGGGCCAAGTGAAGGTCAGTTTCTGGGTATCACAATTGATTCGGTCGCAATAGGTTCCGTTTGCCAATGTCTAAAATTATAAAAATGAGGTTACTCATTTCTAGTTTTCTGTCAAAAAGAAAGGTTATTTTGCGTGATGTTCAGTCCTTGTTAGGACTCTTTGCGTTTGCGTCTAGGGTAATTCCTATAGCCAGAGTCTTTTCCCGGAGATTTGCTCTAGCCACTAGGGGGCTTAAAAATCCTCTTTTCCATGTTTCTATTACCCGTCCCATTAAGGAGGATTTGAAGGTTTGGGACCAATTCCTGATCAATTTCAATGGGCGTACTTTATGACAGAGAGATTTCATTAGAGACTTTGACATCCGCTTATTTACTGATTCATCGGTTGGCTTCGGCACTTTCCTGGACGGTCATTGGTGTGCTGATGAATGGCCTGAGTCTTGGAGATCTCCATATAATAACCGTAATTTGGTTCTGTTAGAATTCTTCCCTGTAGTGGTAGCTATTACTATCTGGCATCAGTTCTTTGAGAATAAGCATGTTATCCTTCATACGCATAATAAAGGGGTATTTTTTGCTGTTAAAAGTTTATCATCAAAATCTGAATTAGTAATAAAACTACTCCGTTTTCTGGTTCTGCAATGTATGACTTATAACATTTGGCTTAAAGCAAAGCATGTCCCTGGTTTTACTAATGAGATCGCCGATTCATTATCTCGTTCGCAGTTCCGGAGGTTTCGGGAGCCCGCTCCAGAGGCGGATCAAGAAGGATTTCCATGTCCGGAACTTCTCTGGGGCCTGCTTTGGGACTAATTGAAGGCATTCCATCGCTCCTAAAACATGGGAAGAATACTTACAAGCATGGTCTAAATGGTGTAATTTTTGTTTAGTGTCTAATCTCTTGTTCAATTAAGTTAACACCTATACGGCTTTATGTTTCTTTTCCTCTCTCATCCAAGCTAGGCCTAGTCCTTCCTCAGTTACCAAGATTTTAGTGGGGGGCTCATTCTCTTTAAAACTTTCTGGATCTCCTGCTCTTTCTTTCTTTTTTCCAGTCAAGCAAGTTCTGAAAGGTTTCAGAAGATCCTCCCCAGCTATTGACAGTAGATGCCCAATTCCTTCTGAATTATTGGCGAAACTGATGTCTGCGCTGGAATTGCTTTTCCGCATTTGAGACTTCACTGTTCAGAACGGCTTTCGTTATTGCCTTTTTTATGCTTTTAGAATTGGGAAGCTCACGGCACCAAATAAAGCTTCTTCCTCTTTTTTAGTGTTTTCAGATATCTCTGTTATGGAAGATTCGATTAAGATTTTTCTCCGTAGATCCAAGATGGACCAATTGGAGAAAGGTCGATGGATAACTCTTTATAGAGCTCCTTTTCAGATTATCTGCCCAGTTTTTAGGATTACTCAATATCTCTCTGTCAGACCCCCCTTTCCAGGTTATTTTTTTATTCATGTTAATCTATCTCCATTAACAAGACTTCAGTTTTCATCTGTCCTGTCTTCTTGTCTTAAAAAACTTTCTAGCTTTCATTTCTCTTCACATTCTTTCAGTATAGGTGTGGCTACTAAAGCCAGTCTTCTTGGTTTCTCTAATGATGGTTTAAAAAAATTGGGACATTGGGATAGTGACAGGTTTAAATTGTATGTCCTGATCTTTTTGTTGTCTAATTTTTCTTAGTACCTACAAGCGTGTCATTTGGATAGTGGGACATACCTTTATTTTTTGGGCCAAAAGGAGAGCTTCCATCAGGAATTTCAAAGCCAATCTCGGTTTGGACGAAGGACAATTTCAGGTCTTATGGTGGGGAATCCTTAAGGATCATTTAATTTTCTTACTAGGACAATGGCCTTCTCCTGATGTACTTATTATTCACGCCGGGGGTTAATGACCTGGGCAGGATAAAAAATTTGGGATTTGATTTGTGAGATGAAGAGGGATTTATCTCTTTTTAAGCTGTTATTCCCTTTCACTGTCATATTATTTTCGGAGATGATATCACGACTCCTTTGGACAAATTCAAGTAACCTTCATTATCTGGATAGGATTAGGAAGCCTATAAATAGAACTATACGCAACTCAGTACTTTCTCAAGGCATTTTTTTTTACCGCAACATAGACCTTGAAGGTTTCCTTCTTGGTCTATACAGAGTTGATTTTGTACACCTCAGATGTCAGATGTCGGGTTAGACATTTTTGTTTTAGGCTTACAAAACATGAGTAGGCCACAGCGTTTGGGGGGCTTCAGCCACTCAGTTGCTGAGTGGTTTTCAGCTGGGGGGGTTTGTCATCCAGTTCAGTTCTGGATGGACTAGGTGATAGTATTAAATAATTAAATGATTTATGGTTATGTAACTTTAAGATTAATTATATTGCTGGTTATGGATTATTATGGTTCAATTTTGGGTTACCCCTTAATAAACGCTGTGACCATTATAGCCAACATGAAATAAATTGTGTTATGTCTCTTTATTTAATATCTTTGAGTCATTTGTGCTGTCCAATGACTGAGCCCCTCGGGCTTATGCAGGGCCCCATGGGACAGTAAAGAGGGCTGCCTGTCTTTCCCATTCTCTCCCCCCTCCTGTTTTCTCATTTTAGGTTGCTTCGATTAATGGCAGAATGTGGTACACCATAGCAACGAGTCCCGATCGGCTGAATCGGGCAGGATTGAGCAGGGCAGAGGTTATACGTTCACTGCCTGAGGAGACCCCTGCTGCTCCCACCCACCCTCCCTTTAACCACTTCAGCCCCGGAAGATTTGGCTGCTCAATGACCAGAGCATTTTTTGCAATACGGCACTGCATTGCTTTAACTGACAATTGCGCGGTCGTGCGAAGCTGTACCCAAACAAAATTGATGTCTTTTTTTTTCTCACAAATATAGCTTTCTTTTGGTGGTATTTGATCATCTCTGCAATTTATATTTTTTGTGCTATAAACAAAAAAAGACTGACAATTCTGAAAAAAACATTTTGTACTTATAGCTTATAAATATCCCCAATTTTTTTTTTAAAAAAGCTAATTTTTTTCTCAGTTTAGGCTGATATGTATTCTACTACATATTTTTGATAATAAAAATCGCAATAAACGTATATTGATTGGTTTGCGCAAAAGTTATAGCGTCAACAAAATAGGGGATAGATTTATGGCATTTTTATTACTATTTTTTTTTACTAGTAATGGCAGCTGGTGGGGATTGTCATCCAGTTCAGTTCTGGACGGACTAGGTGATAGTATTAAATAAATAAATGATTTATGGTTATGTAACTTTAAGATTAATTATATTGCTGGTTATGATTATTATTCAATTTTGGGTTATCCCTAATAAACACTGTGGCCATTATAGCCAACATGAAATAAATTGTGTTATGTCTCTTTATTTAATATCTTTGAGTCCTTTGTGCTGTCCCATGATAGCTTATATCTGAGGCTTGTCATGCAAGAATGCAGCTTTGTAAAAATATTCCTTTCATATTCCACTAAGAATAACATGATTTGAACATAATAAATCATATACAAAGGCAAGCCCAGTAGTTATGTTTGTTGTCATTTAATAACCTAGGGGTCTCTTAGAAATGTGTGTACACAGCTCAAGAGCACTGGGAATAAATGTTTAGGCATATAGGGGCACTTAGATAAATTAACATTCACGTAAAGGTACATGCAATCATCAGTTCTCATATAGGGGCAGATAACATAATGAAGCTAATGAACAGAGTACAAAATGCGGCATGTCGAGATTGGTACAAATGTCAGCCTTTCAATGGCCCTGATACATTAAGCTGCATTATAATGACATGCTTGCTAAAATAACATATGATAAGGCTGAGATGCTATTTTAGGATGCCTTAAAGTAGCTCCGCATCCTACCTGGATGACATTTAGTTTGCACTGTGTATCATGAACAATGGACTGTTGTCACCCAATTGACCACTGACAAAGGACTGTTGTCTCCCAATTAGTGCCTGAGCAAGGGTCTTCACGGCAGGATCACAAATGGCTAATTTAGACTTGTGACTTGTGGTTGCGAAGCTTTAAAAGCACATGGTTGAGACGTGTTTTTAGCACCCCCTAACTGACCCCCTTAATCTGTAATGGCAGCTGTGCACATGCAATGGATATGATACTTTACTTCCAGTTCACAACAAAAATTATATCAAGCTTTTTGGGCAGGAAGCCCGCTAAATGTGACCCATTCAAGTAGAGAAGCACCACAATCACAGTGCAATCAAGTGCATTTGTGTGGCATTTATGGTGTTAAAACAGGCAAGGAGGAGGCATCATGTTGCCTCCTCACCACCCTTTAAACAGCATTCTGAACTCGAATCCTTTTCAGAGGACTGGCACTTTAGACACAGGTCCAAACTCACATTTATGAAAAAAATGTATAGCTATTTCTACAGTGAAACTGCTTTTACATTTGTTCTGTGTGCATAGGGCAGAAATGAATGTGTACTCCTGTTTACTCTAAAGGTTGATTGTTATTCATTCATTAAAAAAAAAAAAAAAAAGACTGGTTTGGGAAAATACCACATTGTGGCCACTACATGGAGCTGGGGATAATAGGAAAAAAATACTGATCCTCAGCTCCATCTAGTGGCCATAATGCAGTGTTTTCCCAAACTATTATATATTTTAAGACTGAAATACGTGTAGCACTGAGATCACCATTGCTGACTTCTCATTTTGAAAATGCTAAACTGTTTGGTTGCCAAATTAACCATCTGATTGACCTAATGACCCAGAACAGAAGCTTATGATTATTTTTCTGACTTTCCTTATAGATCTACCCATGGCTTTTTTCTCAGAGAATATGTGCAGGTACACCCCTCTTCAAAGTCACCCGTTGTCTCCTCCCCCTACCCACCTCCTAGCACTGTTCCTTGGTGCCACCCCCTACCCACCTCCCAGTACATCCTGTTTTAGATAATACAGAACCAAGTATCATTTTGTGGTGCTAAGTAATTTGTATGGAATTTGTTAATGATAACAATAAAAGCATTAAAACTAGAACCCTTGCAGCCAGCAACAAAAGACCCTCCTCAGCAACAATAGGTTCCCCCAGCAAAAATAGACCTCCTGCAACAAAATACCCCCAGCAACAATAGAGCCCTCCCTCAAAAATTGTCCACACCCAGTAAAATAAAACCACCCCCAGCAACAAGAGATCTCCCACCAGAAACAATAGACGCTCCAGAGCAACAATAGACCCCCACAACAATAGATCCCCCAGCGACAATAGATCTACCAGCAGCCCACATAGCTATAAACCCTCCAGCACGCCCTAGCATCCCTTGTCATTCTATTCATAAAGTGCGTTTCCCTGCATTCCTGATAGACAAAAAGTCCTGCATCTATCTGTCCAGATAGCAAGGATAACTTGCCATAAATTTGTGGCAGTGTTGAATTGTATGTCTGTTAACTTGCTGCACATTTTCTTTGGAAAGTTGTACACTTGCAGAGCACTTGAAGCACAATTTCTAGTTGATACTTTTCCTATTTGTAGCAAATTTGCATGGCAAGTCTCTAGCAAGAGCAAAGTTGCAGTGTTGAGTCTACAGTAAGAGCTCTGCAAGTCTACAGCATGAAACTTCAGCCACAGTGACCCCTGTGGTGGGATGACTATTGCACAACATAACTGAACCAGAACTTGCAGCAGACTCACAGAATGTTTACAAAGAAAGTTGATCTGGAGTCATGCAATGTGGACTTTCTGCAATTGTGCAAAAAACTGGTGAAGCCTGGCAAGTCTAGCAATAGCTTAGCAAGTCATTTTCAAACTTGCAGCACAATTGCTTGCTATTGATATCTGGGAAAGCATTGATACTAGTCGGTCTCCATAATACCCAGGCAACTAACATTATTTAAAGAAGGTCAATGGCAAGCACCGCTCTCTTTACTTTCATTTCTATGTCAGCCTGAGGAGTTATGGTCTAAGTTTTCTGAAAATTTTTGCAGGATTACACAAGGATTTGTTTGCTGAGTCCTATAAATTCTACATTTGTTTCTCTACCTCTGCACTCAAATCATTTACTGCTGATCTTGATGCAGTTAGTGTAATAATCCCAGAGAGACCATTAATATCTCATATGTACAGTATATTTATAGCTGTCTACCTATTTTATATAAAAAAAAACATTTACTATACAATTATCCAAACCATTTTGGGAATATTGCTTAAAAATAGCATTTAACATACTTGGTATTCCTGACACGGATGGAAATAGCCATCAAAAAAACACTAATGTACCACAAATACTGGGAAATGCTTGCATCTGTGTGTACTTGCCAAGAGAAATATATGCCTGCATTCTTGAAATCTTGCTTCATACATCTAGTCAGAGGTTAACCTCACTTACACCTGGTATTTACTTCAAACATGTCAGCAGAAACCAAACTGTTCTAAGTACCACTTGTGACATTTTCCATCGTTATGGCAAGCCAGCCTCGCTAAATGCACATGACTAACATTTTGACAACACTGACAATTGCAACATCAGCATTTACTGAGGCCTTTGTATTTTACTGCTTTGGTTTTATTTGCTTTTTGTGTTTCTACATTCAAGCTACTAAAAATTGAAAAATAAACTATAGGGAAAACATCAAATAAATAGTTTTTTTAATCACTGCTCTCAGAAAAGTAGATTTCTTTAGCCCATTCTTGTAAAGCAAGCCTGGCCAGGGCCAATACAAGGGGTGGGCAGAAGGGACACATGCCATGAGCACAGTGTTAAAATGTGAAGGGGGTGGGGGTTAGCTGGGAGCTTCATCTGCTCCATTCTCCTGCACCTCACAGTGAGAAGAAGCGAGCACTCCCATAGCTGTTGGAGAGAGAATTCTACTCTCTTCTCCCACCAATAGTAACCAGCTGTGGGCCGAAGAGAGCCGGTGCCTGTTGAGAACACACCTCTATCTCAGGGTACAGCTGAGAGTGAAGTCAGACTGCCTTTCTACCTATCTCTCCTTGTTATTTGTCATGTGACATATTACATAACCAGATACAGGAGGAAGAAGCTCCAAAGCAGAAATTCAGCCAATGCTGACATGTTTCAGCCATTACAGCTTTACTCATAGCACATGAGTAAGGCTGTAATGGCCGAAACATGTCAGCATTGATCCTGTGTATATGATGTAACCAAATAATGGATAGAAATAAGGAGTTATCGAGTTTCCAGCTGAATTTCTGCTTTGGATGTTTGTATAGGGGAGTGGGGATCCCCTCCCGCCTGAACACCAAATCTCAACAAGTATTTCTTAATTGTGCGGTTGAGCTTCGGCATTTTCTGCTTGTAGGAGGAAGAAGCTGTCATCATTACCAGAGTTCTGAACTGTGAGTACACAGATGGGGGGGGGGACGACTCAGCTCCAGACCTTCCCTTTCGTCCTCATAACCCCCCAAAAGTCATATAGCCACCTCCCTACCTTCAAGCCCATGGGCCCCTTCTTCCTCCCTCAATATCTCCCCAGATCCTTTTAGTTCCACACACCCCACATAGCCAAGCTCCTCTCCCTGCCTGCATTCCACAGACATAGATGCCAAATCAGTTCTCCTCACACTGACACTACCAACGCAGGGACATTTGTTCCTTTCCGGTGACAGCACTGACACAGCGACAACTATCCTTCAAGTGAAACCACCAACACAAGGACATTTTTCCTTTCAGTGACACCATGAACACAGGGACATTTTTTTCCTTCTAGTGACATCACTGATGCAAGGACATTTTTTCCTTCCAGTGACACCACTGATGCAAGGACGTTTTTTCCTTCTAGCGATGACACTGACACAGGGACATTTTTTACTTCCAGCGACACCACAGACACAGGGACTTTTTACTTTTGAGTGACATCACCAACACAGGGACATTTTTACCTTTCCGCAACGCAGGGGCATTTTTCCTTCCAGTGACAGTAGCGATGCAGGGACATTTTTCCCTTCCAGTGACATCACCCATTCTGGGATACTCTTTTCCCTGTGCTGTTGTTAGGCCCATATTTTAAACTCTTCAGTTCACTGTGGCGTACCACGACTATTGGTACTATTTTAGCGCATTCCAAAAACAGTTACATTAGCCCCATTCTCTCCTTTACCCAAGGGGGAAGGGTCCCAGTTTGTCATCTTTGCCCTGGGCACTGGATGACCTTGTCCCAGCACTGAGAATGCTAATCTGTCACTCACTTGCTATGGGGGGGGGGCTACAATGGTCC
Organism: Aquarana catesbeiana; assembly: GCF_042186555.1. NCBI lineage: Eukaryota > Metazoa > Chordata > Amphibia > Anura > Ranidae > Aquarana > Aquarana catesbeiana. Next base: position 566,601,090 of record NC_133327.1, read on the forward strand.
GTTTAATATACCATTGAAAGCATTTTGCACTAGCCACATTTTCTTTTGTCACATACAGAACATCACCATATTGTTGAGGAGAGGATGTGGGGGTTGTTTCTGTAGTCCTAACACATTTTACTCCCCATAGTACAGTGATCGAGAATTGTCACCCTAGAACAGAAAGTGGCAGGATCACTAGGTCACAGTATAGGAAAAAAATGAAAACAAATGCAGTCCCCACATCTAAGGAATGACAATCTAAAATATATTACATTTTTGGGGTTTTTGTTTGAAAGGCCAGGGGTTGTTTCATTTGCACAGGAGCAGCTCTTTCTGCTCATGTGCACAATAAGAACATTATTTGCAATGTCATAAGGAGTTACGATGTGGCAGTGTTTTTATTGCTTCATTGTAACCTCTCTGGATCATTCCTAGCAGCTGAAATTGGTGACCTTTGATCTACATATGATGTCAGTTAAAGCAAGTGTGCAAATTAAATAAATAAGCTGAGTTTAACCCCATAATAATCCTTAGTTAACCCTCATCATCCTCTGTTTACTACTGTTTTGCTACTGATGATTTTTTTATTTTTTTCCCATTCCATTTGTAAATAATTGTCCTATGCTTTGTAATAGAAATAGAATTTCTGTATTGAAACAAATATAAATTAATCATTAAATATTTTGTAAACACAATTTAAGCCAGTTTTACCTGTCTATCGTTTGCTGAGAAAAAAAAAGCTTGTGTTTCCTGAACTCAATAGCTAAATCTAAAAATGTGCACACAGAATTTAATGAGTCAGTCTCAGATTTCCCCACTCCTGCTGCCTCCACCTAAAGTTTCAATTTGAGAGAGAGAATCTGAAGACAAACAGTTTCTGCTGTGCTCTCACTTTAGAAAACCCATCATATTTTGGGAATCCTGGCCATGTGTGCACACACTATTAAGTGTTTATTTAAACAAAAACAAGGTTTTATATGAACAATATAAAGCAGATGTAAAACAACAGTTTAAAAACTTCGGAGCTATAAAACAAATATTTTAAAATAAAATTGACTCAGAACCATTATCATTTCCCTTTAACTATCCCTAGTCATATAGTAACACAAATAAAATTGGCATAATGAAGAAAAGCATGAAAATATGGCTTGCTTAGCATTAAATTGATAAAGCACAGCATGTTTTACCCCTCAGTATTTGCAGGGAATGCTGAGATATAGAGTTCCACCTTAGCTTAGAGGGCTGCCATGATTTATGCCTAACAGTAAGTAAAATGTGCAAAAGCTGCCAAAGGATTTAAATTTGAGAACACAGTTTATTCACCCATCTCCTCACCCCTCCCATGACACCACTCATTCTTTTTGCTTCTCCTAAAATTTTCCATTCAATGCAGTGCAGAGAAAATGAGTTACGTTTTTATATATTGGTAATGGAATCTTTGTAACTAGTCAGTTATGTCTGGAATGAATAAAATTTTAATAAAAGTATTTGCAGAGAGGAATGTGGGATATATACCTTTAGATCTTGAAAAATTCCTTAAAACTTTGCTTGGAATAGTAGAGTCAATAAGGGTTCAAATAGACATTTGCAGCAATATAGTTGGATGGGCTGTATTCTCTGAAGAATGAATGCATAGGGAGCTACAGTTCAGAATTATGGTGAGCACAGAATTAATGTACTACCCATGCTCCTGAAGGGAGCCCATTGAGGGCAAAATGACCCATTAGGACAGTGATGAGGAACCCCATAGCATCACTATGTAGTCAGTGATGAGGGGGTCCTATCACTGAACAATCCACAGGTTTTTTATATTAGTAAGGGTGCTTCCATATATAAAGTATTCCAATTCTGGAGCAAAAAAGATACAGGCATACAAATTAATTATTGTATATGTAGACCCAATCCATACAGTCTTAAAGTGTTGCTAAACCGAGGACCCTGCATTCACTTTATCTGGTCTCCCACAGTACACGGAACATGGAAATGTAATTATTTTAGTAAATATAAACTGCTAAATACCCTTTCTCATCAGCAGTATATAGCAGTCTTGTGACTTCTATCAGTGTCTGGCAGAGCACTGGTTAAAGCTTGTAGGAGGAGCTTTCATTCTCCTCCGATTGCCCTATGAGGTTGCATGACCCCTGACCCTCTATCTGGATAGTGCTGATTGGCCCTGTGCTGATCACATGCACCCTCCAAAGGAAAAAGACCACTCTCTAGCAATACACACCAAACTGAGTATGTGCATAGTGACTCCTAGGGCTCTGTGCTATCAGCAGATGGTTGGGAACAGTAAAAGAAGGGGAGGATAAGAGAAGACCAGATCAAACAGCCTTTTTACACAATGTGGGGGATTAATCCCTTAGGTTCCACAGTGAGTATAACAAACATGCTTTACTGCATATACATGTCAATTTTACAGTTGTGCGTTTAGTAACACTTTAAAGCCACTCTGAACTTTTCTTTAAATCAGTTAAATATTTTCCAGGTTCATCAAAATGACAGGCGCGCAACGTTCATTTTCTTGAGAAAGTAGATACAGCCTGAGTAGAATAATCTGGATGCTACCCCCTGGCAGCATGCTGTAGAAAGACCATTGCTTGCTCTAGATGCAGTGTCTCTGTGGAGGTTTAACACACCCCCTTCTGATTCAGACATGTGTACTTTGTTTATTGGAGAGCACTAGGTCTGACTCAGCAGGGGACGTGTTGGATCTCTGCAGAAAGATCACTTCTTCCACACAGAGAGCATAGGTCTTTCTCTATAGCATGGAGCTGACAGGGGACGGGCTTCTCTACTCAGTCTGTGTCTGCTTTCTAAGGAAAATTAGCTATAAGATTTTCACATCTTTTGTTTTTTGTTTGCAATTGTAATTTATTTATCTGATTTCAACTGCATGTTCAGTTGGACTATGGTCCTAGATCAATCTGAACATTTCATAGTATAATTATGTTCTTAATAAGGTTCTGTTTCTTTTTTACAATGTCTATTATACGCATCTCCAAAAATGGAGATGTACAGATGCATATATGAACATTTCATCATGGGAACATCAGGTGAGTACATCTTTCTGTTAACAACACTTTGGCACGTCTTTCCAAGCCCCAAAGGCATCTTAATTTATTAGTGTACCTGAAATGACTGGTGCAAAAATAAACCACATAGTGTTATTAACTGGCTTTCTGTGTTACAGTCCAGCACTGTGAGGATGGTTGAGGATTTAAAGAAAAATGTACAGTAAACAAAGTCACATTTTCTGTGAGCTTTCAGTCTAAATATTACATTCCTCAAATGTTTAAAGTCCTTTACAAGACTGCCATGTTTATTTTGTTCATTACAGCAGGGATAGACAACTAGCCTTTAGACAATCATGAATCCAGACACTCCCTATCAACTGAAAGCTAGGACTTGTAGCTCCTCTAGATTTTGTCTCTCACAGGCTAGTTCTGTTTGTACTACAGAGTCTTCTAGTATTAAACTGATCAAGCCCAAGCAAAAGGACCACATGAGTCAACCCACACTTAGCTTAGTTCGGCCTTCTAGAAGAGATAACAAGAAAACATCACTTCAGCGCTAAGGTGTAGAAGGCCAGTGTCAGATATACATAACACGGCAGTCATATAGCAGTTTCTCTTGCTGGCTTCATCTTTCATCAGGCAACCAAGTTGACTCCAGGCGATATTGCCCTTCCTCAGATCTGGGGGGTCCTAAGAACTAAACGACAAAGAGCAAAAAGGGTGCACCAGCCTTGTGCATTACCATTAATACCATTTATTGAAGAACACACCAATGGTTATACTCACAAACCAACTAAATCATAAACTCAGAATCGCTAGGAAACCAGTCTCATTACAGAGCACGAACAGTGATGATGGGCAGACCTGGCAACTCAGGCTCTGAGGAAGAGGGTATAACCCTCGAAACATGTTAACTCTTGCTTCTGCTGTGGAGTGTTGCCCAGGTCCGCCTATCATCGATGTTCGTGCTCTGTTTTATTTTCCAGTGATTCTATGAGCAAATGATTCAGCTAGTTTGTGTTTAACTATTTGTGTTTTCTTTAGTAAAAGTTAATGCACAAGGCTGTTTTTTCCTTCTTGCTCTTTGTCTTCTGAAAGAGATGCCAAAACAAGCTACCTCATCATACTACTTTATCATACTGTTAAAATTAAAGAGGATTTAGTTAATGATAACTTGCAAAAGTTTGTAAAAAAAACATTTGCCCTTGCTTCTATTTTGAAACTTGATTTCCAAGTTTAATGTATACAGTCAACCACTGAAATTTGTGGGGGTTACGTTCTTTGAGCACCCATGAATTATGAAAATCTGCAAATTTTGGATGTGGTAAAAAAATGCCTATAAATAGTTCACACAGGGGTGGCTTCAAAGTGACCTAACTCCCATCCGACTCTGAAGCTGCAAGTCGGGTCTGAAGCGTGCAAAACAACTTCTGTATAGAAGTCAATGCAAGCCGCTCCGAAGTCGCCCCCAAGTAGCACAGGACCCTTTTTCTAAGTCAGAGTGACTTGAGTCGCTCCTATTAGAATGGTTCCATTGTACTATATGGAGCGTGACTTGTCAGGCTGACAAGTCGCCTGACAGTTCGCCCTGATGCAGGAATGCTAGGCTGGGAAAAAATCCACGAACGACTAAGGCTGCAAACTCTGATCCGCTACTTCGCGGGGGTCGACTATATCAGGAAATGACAGAACATTTACACACCCTACTTACTATTATATTTAACAGAACATAGGTTGAAAAGTTGCCACGGTCCAAATAATCAGAATACATTTTCTCAACTTTTATTTGTACTGGATTAAATGCAATTCATTGAAAGCAGAGCATAGTAGTCATAATTATGATAGCAGTTACTGTAAATACTATTTAAAACACACCTTAGCTCTATGCCTTTTATGTATACCAATCCTCTTTCTGAATAAAGCACAGGGACGTGCAGTCAGGGAAGGCAGGTGAGGCAGAGCCTTGAACATAAAAAAAAAATTGAGCTTCGAGGTTCGTAGCTCGGCGACCTGGGGTCACAGAGACTCCTACAACCTATGGTTCCGAAGATATGGGGCTCCTTGTGCAGCCTGTCAGAAGCTACATACAGAGCAGCCAGTTTAAATATAAGCTGGCACACTCTGTTTGCAGCAGACTGAGAGGATGAGCTCACGGTGCCTCTCCTCACTTCTTGTCAGAGGTACTGAGCTCAATAGACAGCTTGGAGTCTTGGACCAATGGTAAAGTACCATTGGCCCAAACTGACCAACAAAAATGCTGCAGTGGAGGCACGCCTCTCACTGCAGTGTCATAGAAGGGGGGATGTGTCTAAAATACACATGCTTCCTTCCAGCCCAGCCCTCTTAACTACAAGGAAAAAAACTGGGTTTATGGGTATAAGATTTTCCCACAATCCCGTGTTTTTCTCACACAGTTAAGAGGGAGAATTAGAATCTTCTACTGCTGAAAAGGTACTGTTATAATCAAGTTAAATCATATATTATTTTGCTATATGTTATACATAATAATTTATTATTGATCTATTTACTGTGAAATTACTGGTTGGAAGTAATAACTTCAAAATTCAGTAATTTGTCCGTTAAGTCACCTGCTTGAGTACAGTCTTTGAAAATATAGTAAATTGCCTAAAAAACAATATATAATAATTATTTGTATATTACTTACTTTATGGTAAATAACCCCTTGCCACCTCTGACACTTCTCTCCTACATGTAAAAATCATTTTTTTTTTGCTAGAAAATTACTTAGAATCCCCAAATATTATATATATTTTTAGCAGACACCCTAGAGAATAAAATGGTGGTCGTTGCAACTTTTTATGTCACACGGTATTTGCGCAGCAATTTTTCAAACGCGTTTTTTTTCTTGGGAGAGAATTAAAAAAAAAACACTAAAGTTAGCATGATTTTTTGGGATAATGTGAAAGATGATGTTATGCCGAGTAAATAGATACATATTCCACACTTGTGGAATGGCGCCAAACTTCAAGACTTAAAAATCTCCATAGGCAACGCTTAAAAAATGTTACAGGTTACATGTTTAGAGTTACAGAGGAGGTCTAGTGCTAGAATTATTGCTTTCGTTCTAGCGATCACGGCGTATGTAACCTGTGTGTATATGGCTCTGATAGTAGCCAGTGCCTCACCAACCACTGACCTCACCTCACGTCCCTGATAAAGCACTGACCACTGAAGCACTCTTATACGACACGGGGGATTATAGAGATGAGGCTTAGCTCAGGTAATGGAACTTAAAGCAGGATTATACTGCATTTGAGCACCAAAAACGCTATTTCATTCATTTTTAATAGTCACAGCAAACTCCCCCATCCATCCTTGACTCCATGCTTTATTTTGTTGAGAAATCACTGTGAAAACCCCCCCCCCCCCCCCCAGCATTTCTGGCCACGGCCATCTTGAGTAAGGGCAGATATGCATGTAACATTTACTTCCTGGAATCCACCAGCCATGAGCTCAGGCATGAAAGCAGGAGGCTGTGAGCTGAGAAAGCCCTTCCTCTCTTCCTGAAGACTCCTGGGATGTATGACATAATTTGCCTAGACATGAAAACCAGGCAGTTACTGAAGAAATGTAAAAAAATAAGTTAAACAGGTAAATATGATATACTTTCTTATCTATTTACTAATGCTAGCAGAATAAGGAAAAAAAATTGTCAAAGTTGATTGAGAGAGTGAAGTTTCATTTTAACCCAGAGGTTTTGGACGTTGAGCCCATAGTACCAAAATTGAAACCAAGATCAGAGAGGTGTACAGATGAGGCTTCTGTGGCCCACAAAGTTAAACACAGGTGGTTCTTGCTTTGAAATATGTATACTTCCAGTCTGTGCCTCTTCCTGTCAAAATAATAACCGTCGGACTGTTATGCTGATTATTTGGCTTCAGAACATGCTGAATCACTGACTCGAAACACATAAAGAATTCTGATTTTCTTCTGACTTAAATTTTCTGCATCCTTGTCTCGGGTCTTTGCCTCACAAGTATTTAATTTAGATGTAGTTGGATTCCAGCAATAACAACCTTTGTGCATATCTGGGGACAGGTGTACTTTGTACTTTGAGGGGGAGCAAAGTGATGCAAGTATGAAGTGCAGGCACCTAGAGATACTTCTGTGTAGGTCCCTAATGGCAGTGCCAGGGCAAGGTCATCTAGAGCCCAGGGTGAACATGCCAAATTGTGCCCCCCCCTCACACACACACACACACACACACACAAGATGTATGTTTATCAGGAAAAATCCCCCCACAATGCATACTTACCCCTAAGCATAAATCCTCCCGCCTCCCAGTACAAATCCTGCTGAAATCCCCCCTCGCAGCACAAATCTTTGTTCCCCCATCCCCCAAATCCCCCCCAGCTCAAATGCCCCCCCCCAAAAAAAATTCACCCCTCCTAGCACAAATCCTTTACCCCTACAATGTTCCCTCCTAGTACCCATCTTCTCCCCCCACTCCAAATTCCCCCTCAAGGCAGCAAATTTACCCTATTCCCCCCTCCTAGCACAAATCTTTCCCCTCCCCCCATCCCATCTCCCAACAAAAATCCCCCTAAAGCAACACTCTTAGCAACCCCCCTCCTAGAACAATACTTATGCCTGCCTCCCCCCAAATTCCCCTTCCAACACAAATCCCCCCCCATCTCCTTGTGGTGTGCCCCCCCCCACTTCACATGATACCACAGTGGCCCTCCTGCCCACCCCGTGTCCCGGCCCTGCCTACTGGCACATTGCTTTTTGTTCAATACTATGTGGGCAACCTCACTGGTCTATAGGAATATGTTGGAGGTAGGAAAACAGGTAGTCTGTAGCACTACCGGTATTAAGAAATGCAGAATCTTTGCCTGTCCCAATGGTTTGGTATTCAGCATGACAGAAATTTTTTGAACACTACAGCAGGTATGTGCAGGAACCTCTGGATATCTGCACTTATATCTACAGCAATTTCACCCTCTTTCCCCAGTGACACAGACTCTTTGTACATGCTGAAATATCTGACAGATTCATTTTAATGGACTTTTCTCTAGAAAGGACTTACATACTGTATGAAATTCTTACATACAGAGGAGGATGGGGCTGGGAGGAAATGAAGGGATTTGCCACCCTAGGCAAGTAGAAATATTATAAGTTGGACCGGTGGGCCTAAGTGGAGATACTACCCTATTCAGACCTCAAGCTGCAAAGGATTCACAGTCCATGACAGCTGTTGGACTTTATATAGATATTTGCTCTCTGTTCAGATCTATGATCACACCTTCTAGCAGAGAGAAGTCTTTCAACACCAACTTACTTTGTGACTCTGAGTGTCATGTGATTGAATGCAGACTGCAGAAAAGGAAGTCAATGCTGCAAAAACACAAAACTGTAAAATGTATTGTGTTTAAATGTTTATAGGCTATAAACAGATAAACACAATACATTTTACAGTTTTGCATTCCATAAATTTTAGCTTGGTGTGGATTATTTGTGATAGTGGCGTGGCATTTTAATTATGTCAGTTAATATATATATATATATTTTTTTAGCTGCACAAGTATTTCCCTCTTTAAAGAGGAGTTCCACCCAGGGGGTCCATTAAAAAAAAAAAAAAAAAAATTAAAAGTCAGCAGCTGCAAATACTGCAGCTGCTGACTTTTAATTGGACACTTACCTGTCCCAGGGTCTAGCGATGCGGGGGATCGAAGCCCCGCTCGTCCCCCCCCCTCCGCTCGTCAGCGCCGGCATTTCAACTGTGGGCGCCAGGCTGTGGCTTCACAGCCTGGCACCCACTGCGCATGCGCGAGCGGCGTGATTGGCTGTTCAATCACCTGGGACCTGTAATGGGTCCCAGATAATTGACAGGAGGGAGGGAGCAGAGCCAAGCCCTTCCTGTGCCGAGGGGGAAGTGATGTCACCAGCCCAGGCAAAGGAAGAGGCAGACTACGAGGGACCACCTAGCAACAGGCATTTAGACATGTATCCAATTTTTTTTTTTTTTTATTTTAGAATTTTTCAGGTATTTTTGTTTTTTTGGGGGGAACCCCACTTTAAGGACTTGTTATGTCATCAAATTTGGCCAAAGACACTTGGAAAAATGTAGACACCTGGAAATGTATTTATATTTTTCTTGGTGTGGGAGTGCTCCATGGTTGGTGGTGAGTTACAAAAGGGGGAACCAGAGCATTAGGTTGGGCTTTAAAGCAACTCTGGGCCAAAAAATAAAACCTAAAATATGGCTACCCCAATAATGAAGAACTTGAGGTTTCTGTAAGTGACAGATTCCTGGTCCTCAGCTATGTTCTGTGCTTCAGTCCACTGGGTTCTACATCACTACTGTGCCTGCAACAACATGGGGATCAGCAGGACAAACTGCTGAGTGTAGTAGGAGACCAAAAAACTGACACTTCTGGAAGACCCAGTCTTTCCTAAAAAAGAAGACAGGACATGCTAAACCTTTGTGTTGCTGGTGCTGCCAATCTCTTCAATGCTTTTCTTCTGAAATCGGAAACAGATACTTTCGGGAGTGTCATTCACTATGGTCCCCTGAAGCTCCAACTGGTTCCTCCCTTTGACCTCCAATTCACTACGGTATCCTGTAAAGGGTAGAGGTCAGAGGGATGAACACCTAAGAGCTGAGGGGGACCAAGGAGTTCAACACCTCCAAAAGTGCTGGTTTCAGTGTGGATTTTGGCAGAAAATGTCTCAGTATTGGAGAGGTTATCAGCAGCACAGGCAGCAGGAAAGGTGAGTATATCCTGTTTACTTTAACAGGTATGTGCTGGAAAGCTGTGACCATTATGTACAACAAAACGACAAAACTTGATTGATCGCTGATGTTTCTGCACTTCACACTTTGCATTTTGTCTTTTTTAAATATGGTTGATGGAATTATCACAAAATAGTCAAAGATAAAATGGATGGGGATAAGCAAAAACATAAGCCTTGTGATACATCAGGGTTTCTTAGCTCAGTGCCAAAACAGTGATCTTACTCCACGCCAGATATAGTTTTCAGGGCTTTCCTGCCCACTTTTATTCAAACGAACTTCACACAGGTATGTCTTCCCATGCAGGGGGTTTGCACCATCACTGCAAAACCATAACATTCAGCCTCCTGGCTCTCTTGTGGCAGTTTTACTGCTCCAAGTACCTCTTCAGGGTCTTTCCTGAACATTAGTATTTTTGTGGTCCTCCAGACTATGTAACACATTCCAGCATTTATGCACAGAAGCTGCACCTCAGCTCTGCAACTTCCGTACAGCTTCCTAGCTGCTGTGTTCCTCATTGACTTTCTCTCAGGTCGGGCCTTCCTCTGTCCCGACCTGGACACGATGGTGCACACATGCACCCTCATCAGTGTCTCTTACAGACACTGACCCATTTGGGTGGGTGGGGCTCTGAGCTCTATCTCTGGCTCTCATATGAATGCAGCACACACCTGAGCCATTAGTGTGCTTGCTACCCAGAAAACCTAGCGTAAACCACCATTTTACACAGTGGCATAGGGTCACCATGCTACAGCCTATATAAAGTTATTATGGAGCAGGAAGCTTTATCACACCTCCAAATATGTGCAATCTCCAATCATGGTGGTTCAATATTACATCCAGACTTTACAAGTACAGAGGGCTGCTGCTAGAAATCAAGGGGTCCCGTACAGTCTACCTGACAGGACCCGCTTCCCGAAAAATATCAAAAGATATTTTTGCTAAAAATAAAGAAATCATTATTAATGGAAACAAACAGAATACAATTCCTGCTAAGTCTAAAAGATAAAACTTTATTTAGTCAATAAATAAAGTTGTGTGTGTGTGGATGAGGTCTTGGGGCTCATTCACATGGGTGCTGTGGCCTGTACAGTGTGAATCAGTGGTTTGTTTATGTGGCTGGAGCCACCTTGTGTTCAGGCAGCCCATGTTACTCTATGGGGATGCAGCAGCTGTACAAACACAGCTGTGCGTCCTAATTTGACAGGTGTGTGGGTTCAGGTGTACGGCTTCGGGGCTACTCATCCACACTTGCACACTTGTCAAATTAGGACTAGGGATGAGCTTCGAATTCGAGTCGAACTCATGTTCGACTCGAACATTGGCTGTTCGCAAGTTCGCCGAACAGTGAACAATTTGGGGTGTTCGTGGCAAATTCGAATGCCGTGGAACACCCTTTAAAAGTCTATGGGAGAAATCAAAAGTGCTAATTTTAAAGGCTTATATTCATGGTATTGTCATAAAAAGTGTTTGGGGACCTGGGTCCTGCCCCAGGGGACATGGATCAATGCAAAAAAAAGTTTTAAAAACGTCCGTTTTTTCGGGAGCAGTGATTTTAATAATGCTTAAAGTGAAACAATAAAAGTGTAATATCCCTTTAAATTTCGTACCTGGGGGGTGTCTATAGTATGCCTGTAAAGGGGCGCATGTTTCCCGTGTTTAGAACAGTCTGACAGCAAAATGACATTTCAAAGGAAAAAAGTCATTTAAACTACTCGCGGCTATTAATGAATTGCCGGTGTCTTGCCGAATAAGTTCCTTCGGCGGATAAGTTCCCCCCTGTACTGCGCAGGCGCAGGGCCTGCGCAGTACGAACTCCTGACAGCTGCCGGAGATAGCCGAAGCTCAAGATCGACAATCAGCTGTACACGGCGCCTGCGCTCTGGGTCCAGGTTCCTTCCCTACCATCCAAGTGGACCTAGAGGGGGAATCTAAAAGAGCCGAGCGAAGCGAGGCCGTGCCCGAAGCGTGGCGAGCGAAGCGAGCCCGCGAGGGGCCTTCTTTCAGCCGCCGTGTACAGCTGATTTTCAGCTATTCCGCTTCGGCTATTTCCGCCAGATCCTACTGCGCAGGCGCAGCGCCTGCGCAGTAGAGGGGGGAACTTATCAGCCGAGCGGAACTTTCTCGGCAGAACACCGGTCCAACAATACACATAAAAGTTCATTGATAAAAACGGCATGGGAATTCCCCACAGGGAAACCAACCCCGAACCAAAATTTTAAAAAAAAATGACGTGGGGGGTCCCCCTAAATTCCATACCAGGCCCTTCAGGTCTGGTATGGATATTAAGGGGAACCCTGGCCAAAATTTTAAAAAAAAATGGCGTGGGGTCCCCCTCAAAATCTATACCAGACCCTTCAGGTCTGGTATGGATTTTAAGGGGAACCCCATGCCAAAATGTAAAAAAAAATGGCGTGGGGTTCCCCCAAAAATACATACCAGACCCTTATCCGAGCACGCAACCTGGCAGGCCGCAGAAAAAGAGGGGGGGGCGAGAGAGCACCACGGGGAATGCCACAGGGAAGTCCCATTAAGTCCCCGTGCATCAGAAGGGGGCGGGGTCACCGGGTGGCCCCGCCCCCCGTTATTTAAGAACTGTCAGAAGGGGAGAAGCGTCACACAGCAGGAGCCTCCCTCCATGCCATCATGGATGTGGAGCAGCCCAAAAAGAAGATGAAGACAAGAAGATGAAGAGAAGAAGATGAAGAGAAGAAGATGAAGAGAGAAGCGTCACACAGCGGGAGCCTCCCTCCATGCCATCATGGATGCGGAGCGGCCCGGAGAAGAAGGGAAGAAGATGCCGGACGAGAACACCAGAGGAAGAACCAGAAGAACCAGAAGAAGAAGAAGAAGAAAGAAGAAGCATTTAAATAAAGGAATTGTCAAAAACTGTCTTTTGTCATTTTTAACATTTTTGACACTTTTTTAGTGAAATGGTAGGCCCTTCCTTACCATTTCACACAGGGGGAGGGCCAGGATCTGGGGGTCCCCTTGTTAAAGGGGGCTTCCAGATTCCGATAAGCCCCCCGCCCGCAGACCCCCACAACCACCGGCCAGGGTTGTGGGGATGAGGCCCTTGTCCTCATCAACATGGGTTTTGGGGGGTGTTTTGGTGGGGTGTTTTGGGGGGATACCCCAAAGCACCCTCCCAATGTTGAGGGCATGTGGCCTGGTACGGTTCAGGAGGGGGGACGCTCTCTCGTCCTCCCCTCTTTTCCTGCGGCCTGCCAGGTTGCATGCTCGGATAAGGATCTGGTATGGATTTTTGGGGGGACCCCACGGCCGTTTTTTTTTAAATTTTGGCGCGGGGTTCCTCTTAAAATCCATACCAGACCTGAAGGGTCTGGTATAGATTTTGAGGGGGACCCCACGCCATTTTTTCAAAAAACATTTTGGCCGGGGTTCCCCTTAATATCCATACCAGACCTGAAAAGCCTGGTATGGAATTTAGGGGGACCCCCCACGTCATTTTTTTTTTTAATTTTGGGGTTCCCCTGTGGGGAATTCCCATGCCGTTTTTATCAATGAACTTTTATGTGTATTGTCGGACCAGCAATTCATTAATAGCCGCGAGTAGTTTAAATGACTTTTTTTCCTTTGAAATGTCATTTTGCTGTCAGACTGTTCTAAACACGGGAAACATGTGCCCCTTTACAGGCATACTATAGACACCCCCCAGGTACAAAATTTAAAGGGATATTAAACTTTTATTGTTTCACTTTAAGCATTATTAAAATCACTGCTCCTGAAAAAACAGCCGTTTTTAAAACTTTTTTTGCATTGATCCATGTCCCCTGGGGCAGGACCCAGGTCCCCAAACACTTTTTATGACAATACCATGCATATAAGCCTTTAAAATTAGCACTTTTGATTATTCATGTTTGTGTCCCATAGACTTTAACGGTGTTTGCATGTTCAAACAAATTTTTTGCCTGTTCGCAAGTTCTGGTGCGAACCGAACAGGGGGGTGTTCGGCTTATTCCTAATTAGGACCTGTGGCTATGTTCGTACAGCCGCTGCCTCCCCTTAGAGTAACAGGCGGCTCCAGCTGTATGGGCGATCCACTCATTCACATGACCAAAGTACCTATGTGAGTACGGTAAGTCCTTAGAGATCATAAAAAACTTGAGGCTGGGGAACGGTAAAACTCCACGGTTGAGCTGTGCTTTTACCAACCACCAACTGCTACCCGCTTTAGCATGGATATTGGTGTATACATGCCACAGCCGTGATGCTATGCTTTGCAGCCATGGCAGAATTTATACCCCCGTTGAAAAAGACCCATTCTGCTCTGCAGGCACCCCGCAACCTCATGCAAAGCACATGGTTGCGGTGCACTAGTGTAGGGTTAAAGCAGGTGGTGAAGAAGCAATATGCCTCCTCACTACCTGTCAAATGAAGAGCAATCCAAATGCTAGCTGCTCTTGAGAGAGCAAAGCACATGTGAACTAGCTCATCATTTGTTTGTTTTTTCAGAAATTTTACTTACTATTTTTATTCTATTTTTACATTTTTTTAACTGCCCTGTTTGGGTGGGGGGCTTTGGTAAAATCTTAGGGGTCTTAACAGACCCCTGATGTCTCACTTTTGAGGACCTAGATTCTTCCATCCCCTTCTCTACAGCCTAAGCTGCACAGATGAATGAATAGGAAGGGCTCAGAGGCATCCTGTCAATTCACAAACTGAAGCATAGTAAATACAGTTTAGTATGCTTCAGTGATGAATGGATACAGGAACAATCGGTACAGATTGCTCACTGTATTATTTCAGGAAAGTTGGGGGCTATTAAATATGACATATTTTCCATCCCCCTTTCTCTCCATCCTACAATATGTGCCCTCAACAGCTGCTGACCGGAGGGAGGGATAGAAGGGAAGCGGGCAGTGCTGTGAGGAGAAGGGCACACAGAGGGGCCGAACAGCAAGGGGGTGATCAGAGTGCTAAAAGAGGGTGAGAGCGCAGATAGTAGAATTGATCCCCCTGCCTGAAGCAGTAGGGAGGGAGACTAGGAGGTGCAGGGGGAGCCACAAGAGGATCGCAGTACAGCTGGCCCTCCTGCTTGGCAGATGCCTGGCCCTCCCTTTCTGAACTGATAGGGGCCCAGGCCTAGTACAGGAGAGTCGGCTGTACTGCCTTATCAGCAGTCCTGCATGTACATTAGGCATGCTGTATTATTTTACCTGCACCACTTTAACACCATGTCAAAAAAATCAAGCCCTCCTGGTCCTTGGCTATACCTACGAAACCAACCTTTCTCACAAAAATGCACTAATTATGATGTAACATCCTAGTAGGAAAAGGACTATCGTACCTCTATTGTTCTTGTGGTATATGTTTTGCTCTGACATTTTGAGTCGTATATTGCCTATTTTATGTCTAGTTTTATGATGAACTCACAAAATATTCTTTTGTATGTAAATTCGGAATATTAATACCAAAAATGTAAGTTCAATTTATGACACTTATTTATCATATGTAGGTAGGATGGATTAGATTCATGCCTTATGTTTGCTACACTCCCAATTTTGTCTTAAATTAGTGCATGGTCTTTTATAACATTGACTGATTGTAGCATGTGTAGCCTTTTATGCTATACTGTATTTACTATATAACCCCTCAAAATATATTATTCTTTTTCTTATTCTATTCAATAAAACCACAGTATACAAAAATATCATATGTATTGTTGTGTTCAATGGATACAGCATTAATACATTGTAAATTGAATACCCTACCACTTATTACCTAAAGGCATACCTACCAACTATCTGGAAGAGGGACACCTTTTAGAACACAGTATGTAGGCAAATACCATGGCCCCAGGTACACGGACCACAAATATCTAATATGCAGAAAATAATATGCCTCGCTTCACAAACTTATTTTTGACCTCTATTTTTCCTAGAGATACATTGGCTTTGCAAAATACAAATCCAATAGAGGCTGGCTAATGGGTTTAGTGCACTTTTGGAAGTAAAATAGTGAATTTTGTATAGAAATGTACACATTAGACCAAGATAACACAAATGAGCCTACACGAAGGACAGAGGAATTTGGTCTCTAAAGAGGGCTAGTCTCTCCAATTGAGGATCAGTTGTTGGCTGTAAACTGTCTATAAAATCAATTTATTGGACATCTGTTCTCCTGATCAAAGTTATCTTTTAGCTTCTTATATCCATGTTTGAAACATCACTTAACTCACAAAAAAATCTAAACTTCTGATTGGTTGCTGATGATTCTGCATGTCCCAGGTTGCTTTTTGCCTTATTTAACTGCTTAAGATCCACCCTATAGCATTTTTACTGCTACAGGGCAGCACCTCTGCACTGGATCTTGTTTATACACTATTTCGAAAGGTTTTACACACACATGAACTTTATTGGCACCCCAGTCTTGGTCCATAGGGTTCAATATTGAGTTGGCCCATCCTTCGCAGCTACGGACTAAGACTGGGATGCCATTAAATTTCATGTGCGTGTAAAGGCAGGCATCCCAATACATTTGGTAATATAGTGTATACGTGATCCGGCTCTTCCGGGTAGTGAAGTATGCTCAAGTTGTTGGTGGCTGGCTCTTGCTGTGATCACACACAGCAGGAGCCCAGCGGCGGGTACCACAGACTCTATGTCCCTCAGCTCCCGCCGATCACCCTGCAGAGAGGCAGAATGGCAGTCTGTCTATGTAAACAAGGCAGATCGCCATTCTGACAAGAAGGAAGACATGGATCCTGTGTCTCTGCAAAGCAGGGACTAGGATCCATGTCTTTCCCTAGTAAAAACACCTATCACAATACATATAAACACTGGTCAGGCACACAGTTAACCCTTTGATCACCCCTAATGGTAACCCATTCCCATCCAGTGTCATTAGTACAGTGATGGTGCATTTTTTTTTAGCACTGATCACTATATTAGTGTCACTGGTCCCCAAAAAGTGTCAGAATGTCCACCGCAATATTGCAGTCCCACTATAAGTCACTGATCTCTGCCATTACTAGTAAAAAATGATAATTAAAAAATAAATAAAAATATCCCATAATTTGTAGACACTATAACTTTTGCGCAAACCAATCAATATATGCTTATTTTGATTTTTTTTTAACAAAAATATGTAGCAGAATACATATTGGCTTAAATTTATGAGGAAATTAGATTAAAAAAAAAAATATTGGATAAGTTTTATAGCAGAAAGTAAAAAATTAATGTTTTTTTTTTCAAAATTGTTGTTCTTTTTTTGTTTATAGTGCAAACAATAAAAAAAAAAAAAAAACACAGAGGTAATCAAATACCACCAAAAGAAAGCAAGGAAAAAAAGGCCATAAATTTTATTTGGGTACAGTGCCACATGACCACGCAATTGTCAGTTAAAATAATGCAGTGCTGTAACACAAAAAAAAAGGCCTGCTCATGAAGGGGGGTAAATGTTCCGGAAGTCAAGTGGTTAAATATGATTAATGAAGTCTTTACACTAAAGGCAAAGATAAAATAGAAGAACATCTTTATAAACCTATAAAAATTTAATTATGGAACATGAAGTTTTCTCACCATAGTCAAAGAAAGAAGCAATAAATTTTTTTTTATAAACCTATAAAAAGTAATTTTGGAACATTTTACAGTTACAGTGTCATCTTACAATATAAGTCAGGTTTAATTGTTGACAACATACAAAATTGTCATATTTTTAGATGCAGATTCATAACTCTACCTACTTCATGAACCTGGAAAAATCTCTGCATAAGTTAAAAAATTGCTTACCTGCGCTGCCTGTGACTCCGGAAAGGCTGTAAAACAAAGGAGAAAAAGTAGACTGTACTGAAATCCAGAGGTCATAATGACAGATCTTCAGAGCAAAATATATTCAGGCTGGATATTAATAAAACCAAGTGCTTCTTTCTTGATGTTCCTTGTGCCTGAGTTTTCCTCTAGGAGTTGTTTTTTATGTACACCCAAAAATTCAAATAAGATGGTATGACCACTAGTAAGGCAGGATCAAGACTGCATGTTAATCATGCTGAAAGAGTGTGTAGCAATCCAGCAATCCACGCTGAGCCTGCTCCCAGAATACAGCCTTCTGCAGCAACTGTTGACACCTAAGTTACTGTTTGTACCTTACTGAGTCTCGCTATATCCCTCCCACATTTTTCCTCTCTTCAGGGATATTCAGTAGGTGGAAAAAGACACCGCATGGAAAGAGTACCCAGCTCCTGACAATGCCAGTGCAAGTTTCTACCTCTCCTCTCACATCCAGCATGAAAAAAATACCCTTGGAATTCAGTTCAGTCTTCTTGCATTTAAAGAGGAGAGACCGGATGTGTTCATTCATACAATCACACTCTCTGCTGAGCACAAACTATTTCATTTAAATGCAAGGAGCAGAAACAACTATTCTATTGCCTTGTTATGCTGCAAAGTTATGCAAGACAATGTAATTCAGCAAGCTGACGAGTAAGACTTCCAAGCTAGGAACAGTTAAAACTAAGAGAAGGGTTATAGCTTACATATGGCTTTATTTGATTGGCATTGTATAGTCTTAGATTATTGATGGTGGTTGATTAAAGGCTGAAAAAAAAGAGATGGCAACTCTGGTCCATAAGGCATTCATATATAAACAAAAAGTGTTGCGCCAACAAAAATGCATAAAGTCAGTGTATAATAATCATAAATAATCCAACATGAAAAAAGTCCCACCAAGAAAATATTGAAAGATATGTCGTTCCAACAGTTAAAAGATCGAAGATGGATGTTATCTCCTTCCCTTTACCAAGGAGGCCAATCACCAACACCCTCATAAGATGTCCTCTTACCAGAGCTGGTGGACCCTCTGAATAGGTGGGTCAAAAGAGCTTTTGGGGACTCGCTCCCTCTAGCAGTACTTAAACCGAAAAGCTCAACCTCAGGGATGATGTTTTAAGTTTATTTATCCAGAAAGATATCACCAGCGCCCAATACCGTTGTACATATAAATAAAGAGCACTAGTTCAAGTCCCAAACAAAGTCCCTTGTTCCAGACAATATTCCCCTCGGAACGGTAGTAGTCCATATAGCAGGCTCTAATGGCAGTGGTCTTTATTTATACGTACAACAGTATTGGGAGATGGTGATATCTTTCTGACATCATCCCTGAGATTGTGCTGTTCGGTTCATGTACTGCTAGAGGGAGCAAGTCCTCAAAAGTCCTTTTGACCCACTTATTCAGGGGGTCTATGAGCTTTGGTAAGAGGACATCTTATGAGGGTGTTGGTGATTGGCCTCTTTGGTAAAGGGAAGGAGATAACATCCATCTTCAATCATTTGGCTGTTGGAATCACATATCTTTCACCAATTTCTTTGTGGGACTTTTTTTCATGTTAGATTATTTATGATTATTATACACTGACTTTATGCATTTTTGTTAGCGCAACACTTTTAGTTTATATACTGTATGTATTTTGGTGATAAATATCTCACTATTGTGTTTGCAGCTTTTTCATCTAAGATTTACAAAGTGCAGCCATTTTTTGATTTCCATAAGGCCTTCAGCTTTGAGTGGCTTTGGAATGCTATTTGAGAACATAAGTGCGGTACAGATGGCTGTGGCTGGTCAAAAGTGATGGGTAAACGAATCTACAACTTGTAATATCAAAACACAAATACTACTGAATCGCAGCTGGTGGATTTCAAATGGTCCATGAATTGGGGTATGTGATCTTGCTACTGGTGTGATATACAGCAGTGTTTCTCAAATTTTTTTTCAGTCAAGGCACCCTTTAAAATTATGGACAGTCTCAAGAAACCTTTAAAATTATGGACAGTCTCAAGGCACCCCATTCGAAAATGTAAAAAACTATTCTTATAGTTTTACACAATGCAGCATTGACACACGTTGGACACCTAACATTAGAGGTGATTTATTCTTCCAAAGCAAATACAATTTTGCACGTTAGTACAGTCTAGTATTCCAATGTTTCTCCTCTCCCTCAGTTTTTCTCCATCACTCAGCTAATGTGACCCCAATGCTGACGGAGAGGGGAGGGGCAAACAAGGATACTTTGCAGGTGATCAACACCCTTCTTATCAACACTGATGACATCATTGGTTGTTAGGACGCCGGTAGCTGGAAGGTTGAAATGGTGCACAATAAAAACCAATGGCTTGTGTAACTAAAAGGCAGGCTTGATCCACCTGCTGGCTTGTATACAATTTTTGGGCAATTTTTAGGCATTTAGGCACGCCTGAAGAAACCTCAAAGCACCCCAGTGTGCCTGGTCACCCTTACTGAAAATGACTGATATAGAGGGTCACCTAATCCTGGCATGTTGCATCTGTTGCATATTATGCATTACACAGCAAAATGCATACTGGGATTTTTATCTGCACACTTAAAGTGTTACTAAACCCACAATAGTCAAATCAGTGTGTATATGCAGTAAAGCATGCTTGGTATACTCACTGTGGAATCTAAGGGGTTAATCCTCCACATTGTGTAAAAAGGCTGTTTGATCCTGTCTTCTCTGATCCTCCCCAATTCATCTGCTGATAGAACAGAGACTTGGAGTCACTCTGCACATGCTCAGTTTGGTGTGTATTGCTAGAGAGTTGTTTTTTGGGAGGGTGCATGTGATCAGCACAGGGCCAATCAGCACTGTCTAGAAAGAAAGTCAGGGGTCATGCAGCTTCATAGGACAGTCAGAGCAGAATGAAAACTTCTCCTACAAGCTTTAACCAGTGCTCGACCAGACACTGATAGAAGTCACAAGACTGTTATATACTGCTGATGAGAAAAATAGCAGTTTATAGTTACTAAAATAATTGCATTTCCATGTTCTGTGTACTGTGGGAGACTAGATATAGTGAATGCAGGGTCCTGGGTTTAGTAACACTTTAAAGTAATATTAAACACTCAGTGTTTTATAGTTTAATACATTGAGCACTATAAAATAAACATTCCCCGTTAAACTATTTGTTAAATTGTATAGCCAAGTACTTGCAGTTTGAAGCTTTCAATGCTGCTAGACCCCGCTCTCCCAGTGCTGCTTCAATGAACTTCTGGTCTTCACAGGAAAGAGTTAACAGTGGATAATGCAGTCTCCAGTCAGTCTGTTAGCTTGTAGAAAGGAGGAGGAGCAGGGTAGTGCTTTGCCATTCTAGACTACAGGGGTGTGTGTTTCTATTGATGCACACAGTGTAGATAGACACTCAGAGCTTCAAAGGATGCTACAAGAAAAAGGGGACTGTGCTGAATATGGAAACCTGGGGTAACAATCATGGCACTGGCTAACCATTTGTGCTCCAGAAGATTTACCCCCCTTTCATGACCAGGCCATTTTTTGAGAAACGACATTGTGTTATCTTAACTGACAATTGCAGCGGTCATGCTACGCTGAACCCCAAAAAAAAGTATGTAATTTTTTCCCCACAAATAGATCTTTTTTTGGTGGTATGTAATCACCACTGCATTTTTTTTTTTTTATAGTAAACGTTTTTTATTGAACACTGTACAAATGAAGCATGGCATTACAAGGAATATGGCAACAATATTATCCAAGAAATTCAGCAAAGACAATAGATCTAAGTATTAAGGTTCATGGAATTAATGTAGAAGTATACCAGAAAAAAGATATAAAAAAAAATTGCAACTCTAGACAAGCAGTGATGGGTGGAGGGCATCAGTAAGGGAGCACTCACAAACCTCCAGTTAAGAACCCGTCTCAGGTTTGTCATAAGTTATAATCTTACCACTGCATTTTTTTAATTTTTTTGCGCTATAAAGAAAAAAAAGACCAAAATGTAAAAAATTTCTTCATGAATTTAAGCCAATATGTATTCTGCTACACATATATATATATATATATATATATATATATATATATATATATATATATATATATATATGTGTGTGTGTGTGTGTGTTATTCTGCACAGCGTGGCCACCCTGTAGCAGTAAATCTGCTATGGGGCGGTCGACAAGTGGTTAAACTGGAAAATAGGCAAGGATTAAAATATAAAGACGCTACATAATCAGTAAGTGAATAAATAAGCTGCTCAAAGTGCTTAAAAAACCTGAGGGTTTAATATAAATTTTCAAACAACAAAAGATTCCCCTTAATCCAGTGCTGGGGGGTGATAGCTACAAACCACATTAGGCATACCTCGAAAAAGTCATAAAAATATCTATGCCACAGTTTGTGATTAAAAGATTTATCGCGAAATCAAAGTCAAAGGATTCCAAGAATGGAAAGGGTTAAAATATGGATGACAGACAATCAGTGTTGAACATCATGCTTGATTATGAACCTCGATCTCACCCAAACCTTGAAAGACTGACTCAGGCAGATGTCGCATGAGTATCCACCAAATGGAAGGGATGACAGACCACTGGTTGAGCCTGTAAGGGCCTCCAATGGACCGGGCAGAGGACTTCAAACTGCAGGATGGTGCAGCTGGTGTAGTTGGGTGGTGCGCCGGATTCTGATGTCACCAACATGGAACAATGTTGGACTAACTCACCACAGCAAAGCTTGGGATGGAACGCAGATGCAGTAGTAGAGCAGATGGAAGGCTGTCAGGCTGTCAAATTGGCGGGCACCAGAGGATATTGAGTGCCCGTCACCCGCAGATCAACGGTCCGCTGGCAGGAATATATATATATATATATATATACGTGATCCTGTGCAGAGCCGCCACCCTGTAGCAGTTGCTACAGGGTGGTCAGCAAGTGGTTAAAAAAGCTGCTAGCTACTGTCTGAGCCCTGGCAATGTGACTGTACTCAAGTGCAGTGGCGTAGATCCAGGGTGCAAAGTGCCACAAAGACGCTATCTCAAGGTCCCCCTATGCTCACACAACACTTAGTTTTGTAAATTACAGTAAGTAGGGCCAGTGACAAGGAAAGATACACATTGAATCCAGTGCCTCCACTCAACACTCTTTATGAATTCCTTAGTAACGTAGTTTTATTATCTGTTGACTCTGACAGTACAGCCATAGCTCCCAACTGTCCCTGATTTCGAGGGACTGTCCCTGATTTGGAGCAATGTCCCTCTGTCCCTTTTTCCTCCTCATTTGTCCCTCATTTTGGTCTGATATATATAGTTGTATATAAAATGCACTTTTTATCTTTCAAATAGTGTTTCCCAGTGCTAAACCTTCCATCCAATTTCTAAATTGCTGCATTTGTAAATTTTAAAAGCCAATACAAAGAAATGGCAGTGGTAAAAAAAAAGCACTTGTGGATTTAATTAACTTTTTTTTTGGTGTTAATTCACCCTTAAGGGGGCGTGGCGGGGGGGGGGCGTGTCCTATGCCTACATACATTTGCTAGTAGGTGTCTCTCATTCCCATCTCAAAATGTTGGGAGGTATGGTACAGCTGTCATTTTTTAATTTGGCCCTTAATAGGCCAAGATGTCCATCAAATGAGACAGTTGCCCTGGTCGGGATTAACCATATAGCACTACTGAGGGGGCTTACAAAGGCTGGAATCTACTTTTATAGTTTAAATATTTTTTCAAAAACAATATCAAAAAAAATTATTGTAGCTGCTTAAAAAAGTGCTACCTGCAGTTAGGATGTAATGTGTTTGTCTCTTTAACCGCTAGCCTACCGCCCACCGTCATATGACAGCCGGACGGTAAGCCTATTGTTCTGAGTGGACGTCATATGACGTCCGCCGTTTAAACAGGGCATGCGCGCGATCGTGAGCGCGCAGCCCTGTACTGTCGGTGGCGGCGTGTCACCGAGACACCGCTCGTCACCGACAGGGGTGAACAGCCACTGCGCATGGCTGTTTACCACGTGATCAGCCGTGATGAAGTCACGGCCGATCACTAATGGTACATCTCGCATTGCACGGCGCATGCGCGCGATCGTGAGCGCGCTTCGCGTGCACGTCGGTGGCGGCGTGTTCCCCGGGAACACTGCTCGTCACCGACGATAGTTTACAGCCATTGGCCAGTACTGTGTACCATGTGATCGGCTGTGATCCATTCACAGCCGATCACTAAGTGTAAACAAAGACCTGTCACTAGCTGTTACTAGCCCTTCTCTCCTCACACACCGTTTCCAGTGTGAGGAGAGAAGAGCCAGGAGCAGTGAGTTACAGATCTTTGTATTTGTAGTGTCTGCACCAACACCACTTCTGTCCCATCGCCCCCCCCAATTGTCATCTGTCACCCAACAGTCATCCCATAAAAAGTGCACCTGTCACATAGAGACTGCCATTAGTGACCATCAGCGGTGCCCTGTCACCCACCAGTGACCGTGCCCTGTCACCCGTCACCCATCAGTGACCTGCCCTGTCACCCGTCACCCATCAGTGACCTGCCCTGTCACCCGTCACCCATCAGTGACCTGCCCTGTCACCCGTCACCCACCAGTGACCGTGCCCTGTCACCCGTCACCCACCAGTGACCATCAGCGGTGCACCCGTCACCCATCAGTGACGTCGCCTGTCAACAATCTGTGACTATCACCTGTCACCGTCCGTGGCCTGTCACCCATCAGTGACCGTGCCCTCTCACCCGTCACCCATCAGTGACTGTACCCTGTCACCCATCAGTGACCATCAGCGGTGCACCTGTCACCCATCAGTGACCGTCGCCTGTCAACTATCTGTGACCATCGCCCATCACACCATCACCTCTCAGTGAACGTCACCTGCCACCCATCGCACAGCCCATCAGTGACCGTCACCTGCCACCCATCTGTCACCTGTCGCACAGCTACCCGCCACACAGCCATGTCCAAAAGAGGATATACAAGTGAGGAGGCGTTCCAGATCCTCTCTATGACTGATGAGAGCACCGGGGAGCTCTCATCAGAGTCCCATTCTGATTCCGAAACAAGTTCGGCATTTGAGCCGATCGAGAGTAGCAATGGTTCGGATGAAGAATGGGTCCCTGCTAAAAGGGCAAGACACTCTGGAACCCAGGAAGCCGCCAGCAACCGGGATTATATTCCCAGTACCAGCTCTGCCGCCAGAAATAGGCCCCAGGAAGAAAGGCCCAGTACCAGTGCTGCCGCCAGCAATAGGCCCCAGGAACAAAGGCCCAGTACCAGTGCTGCCACCAGAGATGGGCCCCGCGCACAAATGCCCAGTACCAGTGCTGCCACCAGAGATAGGCCCCTCGCACAAATGCCCAGTACCAGTGCTGCCACATCACACCTGAGTTCCAGCACAGGAAATTCAACTCCCCCAACTACTGGAGTGTCACGTCCCCCAAGAGCCAGGGCCACTACCTATATGCCAGATGGTCTTGCCAACCCAACATGGCTGCCTTCCAACTCGGGATCACCAAATATTCCCCCTTTCACAGCACAGCCAGGTGTGCAGGCCAACACCCAAAATTTTACAGAGATCAATTTTTTTCACCTGTTTTTGCCCGACACTTTGCTGCAGTTCATTGTGGACCAGACAAATTTGTATGCCCAGCAGTATATTGCCAGCAACCCCCAATCATCTTATGCCCGTCCGTTTGAGTGGAGAGATTTGAATATGGAGGAGTTCAAATTGTTTTTGGGCCTCACCCTAAATATGGGGCTTACAAAAAAAAATGAAGCACATACCTATTGGTCCACCCACCCCATCCACCATATGCCCATGTATTCTGCCGCTATGTCCAGGTCCCGATATGAGATGATTATGAGATTCTTTCATTTTAACGACAACACCCAGTGCCCTCCCCGCAATCATCCAAATTCCGATAAGCTGTACAAGATTCGCCCACTAATAAATTCATTTTCCCAACGATTTGCAGAACTTTATGTCCCCGAGAAGAATATATGTGTGGATGAGTCCCTGGTACCATTTTCAGGCCGGCTAGGAATAAAACAGTATATTCCTACCAAAAAAGCCAAATATGGAGTCAAATTTTACAAGCTGTGTGAGAGAGCCACGGGATATCTATATGCATTCCGCATATATGAGGGAAGAGATTCCCAGCTCCAGCCCCCTGAGTGCCCAGCCTACATGGGCACAACTGGAAAAATTGTATGGGACCTGGCTTACCCACTTCTAAAAAAAGGCTATCATATATACCTGGACAACTTTTATACCAGCCTGCCCCTTTTCAGACACCTTTATATTGAAAAAACCCTGGCCTGCGGAACTTCAAGAAAAAATAGGAAGGGCTTCCCACAATCCATTGTGAACAAAAGGCTGAAAAAGGGGGAAAGAGCAACACTGAGATGTAATGAAGTGCTGGCCTTGAGGTGGAAGGATAACAGGAACGTGCACATGATGTCCACCATTCATGATGACACTGCAGTTGTAGTTCAGCGAAGACGAGGTCCCATTGAAAAACCGACATGTGTCCAAGACTATAATCTCTACATGGGGGGGGTGGATTTCAATGACCAAATGATTCAGCCCTATTTGTCAATAAGGAGGTCCCGATTCTGGTATAAGAAGGTAGCAATATATCTAATCCATTTGGCCATTTACAATTCCTACATAATCTACACAAAATCCACAGAAAGCCCCGCCTCCTTCCTAAAATTCATAGAAGAAGTAGTCACGTCCCTCATCTATCCACAAAGACCCCTCCCAGAATTACCTCGTTCTGATGCTGTTAGCCGACTTCATGAACGCCACTTCCTGTACAACATTCCACCATCGGAAGCAGGCCGAAGACGGCAAAAAAAATGTCGTGTGTGCAGCAGAAGAGGTTTTCGAAAAGATACAAGCTACCATTGTCCCCAGTGTCCCTCCCAACCTGGCCTTTGCATTGGTGAATGCTTCGAACTGTATCATACATCCCCAAGTTATTAGCCCATATTTTCCCCATTTTCGCTGATCATTTTCCATGCTTCCCCAAAATAACCATGCCACTGCCTTCAATGTGAACTGACCCTGGCCTGCTTTTTGACTATGCCTCTGCCTACCGTTTGGACTGCTTCCACATGAACTGACCCTGGCCTGTTTTGACTATGCCTCTGCCCACCGTTTGGACTGCTTGCTCGTGAACTGACCCTGGCCTGTTTTGTGACTACTCTTCTGCCTACCGCTTGGACTGCTTGCACGTTAACTGACCCTGGCTTGTTTTATGGACTATGCTTTTGCCTACCACTTGGACTGATCTGTTGCCCTGCTACTATAGTACACAGGGGTCTCACATATGTGAGGGGCTCCAGAAAAGTTTTTCCGGATGGAGATAACAATTTTTTTTGTTTTCTCCCGGTTTTGTAATTTCCGGATTAGGGTCTGGAGTCCGGAGGCTTCATAGAGATTTGGGTGGGTCGAAGCCTCTACCCCTGTGCCCCTGTGCACAGGTCTTACCCGATTGCGGCCCTCAGCCTTCTGCTGACTTACTGCCATCATGCCTTTGCCTGCCGCATGAACGGACCACACATCTGCCTGCTACCTGGACTATGCAAATAATTCGCTGTAGCAAGAGGCAGTATGTTTATGAAGGGCTGGAGAGCGGTACAATAATGTGTGTCTGCAGGTAACAGTGTACCAGGACCAATATTATGGCTGTGCTGGCTGTCTCTGCCTGGACAATTCCTATGGACTGTGCTGTGCCGACTATAGACAATATTCCTGCCTGCTGCCTGGATAGTTATTGCTGTCGCTAAGCACATCCCTGACTGCTGCCTGGACCAGTGCTCTCTTCTGTGGACACTACTAAAAGCACAGGTAATACTTTTTTTTTAATCCTTTCCGCAATAGAATTTATTTTGGATTGTAATTCTTGGTATGTACATGCTATGTGTTAGAAATATGAAGGGCCTTCAAAAATGATAGGTTGCCAGGAAATTATCTATGTAATGTATGCTCCTAGAACGCCTGATGGTGCTACTTGGATGTTGGGCCACTGTATGTGGCCAAGCTGTGTAAGTCTCACACATGTGGTATCCCCATACTCAGGGGGAGTAGCAGAATGTATTTTGGGGTGTCATTTTTGCTATGTGTTGGAAATATCTTATAAAATGGACAACTTTGTGTAAAAAAAATGCGTTTTTATTTTTTTTCCACATTTTCCAAAAACTTCTGGAAAAAAAATAACCGTTCAAAAGACTCATTATGCCTCATAGATTATACGTTGGGGTGTTTGCTTTCCAAAATGGGGTCATTTTGTTGGCAATTCCTTTGTCCTGGTGCTCCAGGGCCTTCAAAAGTGTAATAGGTGGTTGAGAAATGAGATGTGCAATTTATGCTCGTAGATCGCCTGATGGTGCTACTTCAATGTTGGGCCTTTGTATGTGGCCAGGCTGTGTAAAAGTCCCACACATGTGGTATCGCCATACTCAGGAGGAGTAGCAGAATGTATTTTGGGGTGTCATTTTTGCTATGTATTTGCTATGTGTTGGAAATATCTTATAAATGGACAACTTTGTGTAAAAAAAAATACGTTTTCATTTTTTTTCCACATTTTCCAAAAACATCTGGAAAAAAAATAACCGTTCAAAAGACTCATTATGCCTCATAGATTATACATTGGGGTGTTTGCTTTCCAAAATGGGGTCATTTTGTGGGCAATTCCTTTTTCCTGGTGCTCCAGGGCCTTCAAAAGTGTAATAGGTGGTTGAGAAATGAGATGTGCAATTTATGCTCGTTGATCGCCTGATGGTGCGACTTCAATGTTGGGCCTTTGTATGTGGCCAGGCTGTGTAAAAGTCCCACACATGTGGTATCGCCATACTCAGGAGGAGTAGCAGAATGTATTTTGGGGTGTAATTTGTTGTATGCATATGCTCTGTGAGAGAAATAACCAGTTAATATGAAAATTTTGAAAAAAAAAAAAAAAAATCTTCCTTTTGCAAAGAATTGTGGGAAAAAATTACACCTTAAAAAAACTCACCATGCTACTTACTTAATACCTTGGAATGTCTACTTTCTAAAAAGGGGTCATTTGGGGGGTATTTGTACTTTTCTGACTTGTTAGTACCTCAAGAAATGAGATTCACCTGATGTACTGAAGGCCTGATCAGATGTTTTCAATTTTCAGTGATTGGCACCATAGTTTGTAGACTCTATAACTTTCACAAAGACCAAATAATATACACTAATTTGGGTTATTTTTACCAAAGATATATAGCAGTATAAATTGTGGCCAAAATTTATGAAGAAAAATTACTAATTTGCTAAATTTTATGACAAAAACAAAGAAAAAGGCAATTTTTCACAAAATTTACGGTCTTTTTTTATTTATAGCACAAAAAATAAAAAACCCATTAGTGATTAAATACCACCAAAAGAAAGCTCTATTTGTGTGAAAAAAAGGACACAAATTTCATTTGGGTACAGTGTTGCATGACTGAGTAATAGTCATTCAAAGTGTGAGAGCACCAAAAGCTGAAAATTGGTCTGGGCAGGAAGGGGGTTTAAGTGCCCTGTATTGAGGTGGTTAAAGTTGCATGTCCATCTAAGACAACCATGCCCACAGGGTGACAATGCTGCTTTGCGATTTCACTGCACAACGTACAACTTTGGCACCTCATTACAGGAAGTGAAACAATTCCAGATTGACAGCTAATAAAACTGTCAGAAACCTGCAAATTAGTAAAAGTTCTTGCTTGTGTCACTATGTTTCTTAGATGACAATTCTGCAATAACAGTGTCCACCAGCAGGTGGCTCCCAGCAGCCAGCAGAACCCAACATTAGGTTGCCACCTGAGGCTGACTGCTTGAAGACTATTTAGCTCCACCCCAATGATCATTCCTTGCTACAGTATTTGTCCTATTTATACCATGTACCTGTATCCAGCCTGATCCTGAACTATCTGTACCTAGCCTGTCTCTTTACCTGAATACCTCCGGCTACCCGGCTTCCCCGCTACTTGGTTTCCCTACCACTGAGTATATAGTAAGGTTAGATAGTTTTTTACTGGGCATGTGTGTTTCGCCAGTTTTTAAGTTTAAGTTTGAGCCAACATCCGTCAGAAATAAATCCAGGATTTTGTTGTCGGAATGTCCGATAGTGTGTACGCGGCATAACAGTTTTTTACTTTAATGCATTTTCTGCACTAGGTTAAAAAAAATTCTCCACTACCTGTCCTACCCACCCCCATCCCTAAACACCTGCCTCCTGTCACAGCTCCAGCACGGTCTCTGGCTCCAGCACTGCTCCTGCACTTCCTGCTTTCACAGAAGAAACCGAGGGCAGCAGAGCATAGGCTCCTGCTGCTGTCAGTCAAACTTCTGTGAGGCGGAAACGGGGGCATGGCTTACTGGTGCTGTGTGTATTTATAGATGCACACAGCCTGGCTCGGGAGTGTGCACACACGGGGGAATCCTTAGCAGCCTGGCTTACTAAGGAGGCACCTTGAGTTGCCAGAAGAGGAGAAATAATAATTACCTCTTTTTATTCTAAACCAAAAATAAATAAATAAATACACCTTTAGGTAAAAAAAAAAAAAAAATGTAAAAAAATTAAGGTTTAAAAAAATAAATTTAAAAAACACCCTAAAATGTTTAAAAGCCTCCCACCAACACGTATACCCATATACAAAAGCAAATGCATATGTCAGCTGTGCCACACAAATGAAGTTTTACCACACGTGCAAGAATGAGAGCAATGATTCTAGGGCTAGCATTTACTAAAGCGGTAGTAAACTGCACCAATTTTTTTTTTTTATTGAACTCTGCAAGGTAAAGGCATAATGTGCTAGCATGCACATTATAGATGAAGCAAAGCATAGTTTAAAAAAAAAAAAAACACAATATACATTTGAGTTAGTAGTGATAACAATTATAATCAATTTAATGAATCTGGGAAGGCTTTGTCTGACCTTACTTATGGGGGTCTCCATATGAGGTAAGAGGCAGCTTGAAGAGGTGGTGGAGCACAGCGGTGGAACACTGATTTTTGTGGATGCACTTTTACAAGGTGGAGGATATAAACTATTATTGGACTTTTACTTTGAATTTATCATTTAAAAAAATGATCATTGTATTGGTGGTGGCGGGGGGGGGGGGTTATATTGAGTTGCATGGGTACATAATTTCATGACTATTACTGTTTATTGTGAAAAATGTAATTATTTATCACCAGTATATATTGTACCATTTTAAGATTAGTATACTTTTTTTGGTTGCCTTGCACTATTACTTGTTACCAATTTGAGTGTAGTTCGTGAAGGCAAGGTTTTTAGAATTGAATAGATTAGTGAGGAGTTAGAGCCACTGTCTGGTTTTTATTGTGGTCTGTGTCTGTTATGCCGCGTACACACGGTCGGACTTTTCGTCTACAAAAGTCCGACGGACGCCGACGGACAAAATACGGCTGACAATCCGATCGTGTGTGGGCTTCCCCGGACTTTCAGCGGACTTTTCCAGCCGCAAATCTGACGGACTTTAGATTTGAAACATGCTTCAAATCTTTACGTCGTAACTACGCCGGACCCAGAAATCTGCTCTTCTGTGTGCTAGTCCGACGGGCAAAAACCCACGCTAGGGCAGCTATTGGCTACTGGCTATCAACTTCCTTATTTTAGTCCGGTGTACGTCATCACGTACGAATCCGTCGGACTTTGGTGTGATCGTATGTAGGCAAGTCTGTTCGTTAGAAAGTCCGCCAAAAGTCCGCCAAAAGTCCGTCGAAAGTCTGTCGGACAGGCTGACGGACTTTTGTAGCCGAAAAGTCCGACTGTGTGTACGCGGCATTAGGGAAAATCACTCTCTCTAATTGTTCCTATGACAGGGGAATGAAAATGAGGGTACATCCATAATTTTGAGTTGCCACCAGAAGAGGAATAGCTGGTAAATCTTCAAACAGGTACACTTGTGTAAGAGGGTTTTCACTCATATTGGAAAGATATCTTTTCACTCTACAGAATAAGCCTACAGGACAGGAAGTGAAAGGAAATCTCCTTAAAGCAGAGTTCCACCCAAAAATGGAACTTCCGCTTTAAGAGAAGGTGACCCCCTGACATGCCACATTTGGCATGTCATTTTTTTTGGGGGGGGGAGCGCGGATACCCTCTTTTCAGAGGGTCTCAGCTTCCACTTCCTTCTGGCGCACCCTCGGCACTGTAAGGAAGATCACCTCTCCCCCCTCCCTCTCGGCAATCATCTGGGACACGTCATAGGTCCCAGATGATTGCGCGGCCAGTCACAACACGCGGCTCGCGCATGCACAGTGGGTGCCCGGCTGTGAAGCCACAGCCGGCGCCCACAGTTGCAATGGTGGCGCCGCAGAGCGGAGGGGGAGCTCCTCTTTAATGGACAGGTACCCTAAAACTGCTGTCATTTTTTGCCATCAACATTTAAAAAAGAAAATTGCCTATACTATGCTTGTAAACCTTGTTCGTCCACCACCTTCTGGAGAGGTCAAAGATAGTCCCCATAGGCCAGTGATGGCGAACCTTGGCACCCCAGATGTTTTGGAACTACATTTCCTATGATGCTCAACTACTCTGCAGAGTGCATGAGCATCATGGCAGGGGAGTTGCTAGGTGGCAAAAAGACCGGGGACTTCAGCCCGAAGTACAAGGCCTGCCCTGGGGGGTGTGGAGCGGGGTTTTTTTGGCTGGGCGGTGGGGTTGTGTGGTGGGGGGTAAGCTCACTAGATGTTTGCCTGGCTTACCAGTGTCCATCAATGCTGACCACTAAACTCGCCTACCTGACATACACATACTGACCTACATGCACTGACATACACTGACCTACCTACCTGACACACACTGACCTATCTGACACACACACTGACCTATCTGACACACACACTGAACTACCTACCTGACACACACACTGACCTACCTACCTGACACACACACTGACCTACCTATCTGACACACACACACTGACCTACCTATCTGACACACACACTGACCTACCTATCTGACACATACACTGACCTATCTGACACATACACTGACATACACTGACCTACCTGACATACACTGACCTACCTACCTGACATACACTGACCTATCTGACACATACACTGACATATCTGACACATACACTGACCTATCTGACATACACTGACCTACCTGACATACACTGACCTATCTGACATACACTGACCTACCTGACATACACACATTGATCTACCTGACCAGGAGACAGACTTCATGTGTCCTGCAGCAGCAGCTCAGCTCAGCCGTGGTGTGTGAGGCAGCCAAAGCACGGAGGAGAGCCACCCGCTCGAGCGCCGAGCGGGGATCGATGTGGCACAGCAGCCGCATTGTAATTCCCACCTTCTTGAGCCTGCAGTGCCTATGATGAACGTCACACTTCCCGCCATTGGACCAGTGGGACGTCCATCATAGGTGCTGCATGCTCCAGAAGGCAGGACCTGTTATGTGACTCGGCCGCACTCAGCGGCGCTTGGCGGTGCTTGGAATCAGATGGGTCCCCACTCGGCGGCGCTCGGGGCTAATAATAGAACAGAACTTTTTGGGGACCCACTCTGGGCTTCAGCCACTGTGAGCCCCCCTGCTGACGCCACTGATCATGGGTAATGTAGTTCCAAAACATCTGGGGTGCCAAGGTTCGCCATCACTTCCATAGGCTGCATATATAACATTATACAGCTATTCCCTTTAAAGCAACCTAACATTCACAGGCTGGACACAGGACAACAATGCATGCCCCGCACATACCTTTAAGCCCCGTTCACACCGAATCCGGCTTTGAAATTGTGCGACATCACAAGAAATAGCACAATTTCAAAGC
Organism: Aquarana catesbeiana; assembly: GCF_042186555.1. Taxonomy (NCBI): domain Eukaryota; kingdom Metazoa; phylum Chordata; class Amphibia; order Anura; family Ranidae; genus Aquarana; species Aquarana catesbeiana. Next base: position 566,634,441 of record NC_133327.1, read on the forward strand.
TGCAGGTCAGTGCGACTTCAGGTGCAACTTGGCAGACATCTGTGCGACTTCATGCACAGGTGTCTATGCAAGTCCCACCTAAAATCTCAAAAAAAATGTGCAGGAACCTATTTTTTCAAATCGGTACGGCACTCCAAAGTCAGCTTTTTCACCGATTTGAAAAGTTCTATTGCCAACAATAGGGTGCGAATTGTCATGCAATTTGGACCTGTCAAATCGCATGACAAGTTGCACCGGTGTGAACTGGTATACTCAGGAGCCTCCAATTATCAGGCACTCTACAGCGCAACAAATGCATTGCAGTTTTAATGGGAATGGCAGTGCATCTCATATGTATAGGTGAAGCCAGCCTTAATTAATATCACTAAAAGTAATCAGTCAGTTTATACATTTCAGTGAACCTGTGCGTTGCATAACAACAATTAAAGCTGAATTTTAGGCAGATATAAAAGAACTGAATTTGACCTGCTATCAACCTCGTGCAGTGCCTGTGCAGCATGGCTGGAGTGTGAGAGGAAGAAGCAGTGCAAGGAGCCAATAAAGAAGCATACTGATAGGCAGCACAGTAGTGTACTGGTCAGCACTTTCCCCCAGCAGCAAAAGGGTCGCTGGTTCGAATCCCACCCATGACACCACCTGCCTGGAGTTTGCATGTTCTCCCTGTGTCTGTGGGGGTTTACCTCCACACTCCAATGACATGCTGGTAGGCCAAGTGGCTCCTGTCCAAATTGGCCCTAGTATGTGTATATATGAATGTGATTTAGGGACCTTAGATTGTAAGCTCCTTGAGGGCAGGGACTGATGTGAATGTACAATGTATATGTAAAGCACTGCGTAAATGACAGTGCTATATAAGTACCTGAAATAAATAATAAGAATGACAGGAGATGGTTGAGGCAGGTTCAGGATGAACTAGGCTGAGAGGAAGATTGAATGATTCTGCCTAGCAGACTGAGGACATCTAGTGGCAGAAAAGAAAACTGCAGGGGAAATCTGGATTAAAGAGTGCTGTAGCTAAAGCTGTTTTTTTTTTCTCTTAAAAGGTTGTTCATTTTTATCTTGTTATTTTTTGCTAAAGTTCTGCTTTAACTGCCACCTTCCCCAGAGGCAAATTCTTGCCTTACTTTCACTCCTGCACTTTAAAAAAGAGGAAATATAAAGCTTAAACTGTTTTGGGGGCCTCTGTACCTTTTTGTATGTTTGCTGATAAGTCTCTCAGTGCAATTGTAAGCTAGTAATGCATGAATTAGCAAAGATTTTAAAACTTAAAGATAGCCTGAAGTTAATAAAAATGTACCTAAACTTCTGCTAACAGATAATAGGAAAATAGCATAGCTCCCAACTGTCCCCGATTTGGAACAAAGTCCCTCATTTTGGTCCGATATATATAGTTGTATATAAAATGCACCTTTTATTTTTGAAAAAGTGTTTCCCAGTGCTAAATCTTTTATCCAATTTCTTAATTGCTGTATTTGTAAATTTCAAAAGTCAGTATAAAGGAATAGTAGTGGTAAAAAAAAACAAAAAAACTTGTGGGTTCAACTAATCTTTTTTTGTATAATTCTCCTTTAAGGGGGTGTGTCCTATGCCTACATACTTTTGCTAATAGGTGTCCCTCGTTCCCGTCTCAAAAAGTTGGGAGGTGTGCAATAGTGAGGCTTAGTAGAAATGGATAAACTTCTAACTTGGGATTCTGCATCAAAATTAGAATTCCAGACCATCCTGAGTGCTGGATAAGATAATAGACTATGCACTTGCAGTAATTTTTTTACTTCACTATCACAATGATAAACAAAACAATACTGGTCGATTTAGAGTAGATTCTTCTACCATGCCTGGGTGACCAGAAGCACAATGCTAATTTAAAGTGGTTTTAAAACCTAAAGGTTTCATACCTTTAAGCGGTAGTAAACTGCAGTTGGTTAAAAAATAAAAAATTCCCTGCAAGGCAATGTCATAATGTGCTAGTATGCATCACATATTGGCACATTGTGAGAAACTTACCTTAGAGCAAAGCCCTCCAGTGCCACGCTGTCAGTTTCCCCAGGTCTTCCTTCCGGGTTTGTGGCCTCTGGCTACATGAGTGGCCAGGGGGCATGATAATGTAACTCTCGCGCATGCGCATGGAAGCCGCCGTTTACGGCATGGGCTCTGAAGGTAAGCAGTGCAAGTTTAGAAGAGATATATTCCAGGTACAACAAAATAAAAAAAGTGTGCCAATTCTTACAGGTAATTTTTCTTTAGAAAGCAGCCACAGCCTGAGAGGAAAGACCTGTCCCCTGCCAGCATGCTCTAGAAAAGGTCCCTTGCTCTGAGTGTGGAAGCAGTGGTGTCTCTTCATTGAGTCAATGCTAGAGCTCTCCAATCAGCAGGAAGCTTACAAACTGTAAGGCTGGGTTCACACCTATGCCAATTGGATGCGGGTTTTCCCCGCATCCAAATTTGCATGCTAGGAGATTGTGACCGGCTCTCTATGGAGCCGGTTCACATATCATCGCTGCAGCTCTGGTGCAAATTTGCACAGGTCTGTTTCAGGCTGAAATCAGACCTAAAACGGTGAACGGGGACGCACCGGACTCCTGCTGTAAGCCGCATGCGCCAATAGTGTGAGCCCAGCCTAAGACTTTGCACACCTTTGTTTTGATGCAACGGAATGCATTTAGCTGATTTAGGCCAGTTTTGACACTGCTCTTATGGGCGTGTAGCGCTGGTAGATTTCTAATCTACTGCTGATAGGTAAATCTAGTGGGTTACTTGTTAGGTGAAGTTAGATTTGCCTCTGTTCCAGCTTGGCTGAGTTGCGTGTAGTTCCACATTGTGCCGGTGGGTGTCGTTGTCACCATGGGCCAGTGTTGGAAAGGCAACGTGTTGAATCGTATGAGTGCTCCTCTGTCCCGGAGACAACTCGGTGAAGGTGGTCCTCCGAGTTGCATTCTGGTAGAGGGTATTTATAGGACAGACGCCATGTTTAGGGGTTTTTTTTCAGCCACCTGCTGGCCCTCCTGGCCGACAGGTATGCGTTAGGAGTACCACCTCGTGGTCCTCCGATCCGGAGGCCCACGTCGCTGCAGCGTGTGGGTGGGCCCAGAAGCCTGTCTGGGGCCTACCACAGCGGCAGAGGAATGGTCCTGGGCTGTCTATCCTGTGTGAAGAAGCTGGACAACTGAGGAGATCCCAGTGGAGGACCCGTCATGGAAAGATCATGCAAAGTGCTGGTCTGGAGAGGGGCCTGGTGACTCAGTTGGAGGACGTATCCTGAAGTAATCTTACTGCATAGTACTGCCGGGTTGGCTTAAAGGTTCAAGTGCTGTGTCTGATATTCACCGTAAACCATTACATACTGTGGCAGAGGATCGTACGGGTTTTGCTCCAAACAAGTCTGTGGCAGAGACTTTTGTTCGTGCTACGTACTGGCTGCTAGGCGAGTGAGAGAAACCTATCCAGGCGGGCAAAGATTGAATCCCACAAGGGGAGTATATTCAGTTACAAGCGTTCAATTCCTAATGATGTACCAAAGAATACTAAGAAAAGGTATTTGAGCTTCCCAGCATTTTTCCTCCTGCCTCTTTCCTGCTACTTCCTTTATTACCTGTTCATTAAAGCATTGGAAAAGATACTCAAGTGTCTGGTGCCTACATTGTCCAGAGGTAAACTCAACGGGACCCTAGACCCGGTGGCGGTGAAATAGAGGTGGTGAAAGTGAAGGCAACAGCCCGTTTTAAACCAGCAGCTCCACCGAGAGTTAGTGCTACAGGCGTCTGGCATTTTTTTTTCTTCTGCCTCTAAGGGCCAGTTCACACTACTGCGATGCGGGAACTCTGCAAATCCACTGCAGGTTCCCGCATCGCATGTCTCCAGGCGGCAGTTCACACTGCCTTATGCGAACTGCTGGGAGTGTCAATTAAAAGTTAATGACACCCCCAAATCAGTTCACATATCGCAGTGCGATCTGCAAATTCGGTCAGGAATTGGATCGCATGGGTGTGAACACCCATGCGATCCGATTCAGCTGCAGACCAAAAAAAGGGTCCTGTACGAGTTTGGTCCGAATGCGATGAGAATTCAGCCATACTATTTGTATGGCTGATTCGCATCGCACGGACATTGCATGTGATTTGAATTGCAGTGCGGTGCCAATCACATGCGATCTTGAACCACCCAGCAGTGTGAACCGGTGTTGTAAAAAAAAAAAAAGCTATACCCATGTAAAACCTCGACCGTGTCACTTCATCGGCTACGTCACGAAACAGCTGATCGCACAGCTCTACTGCGCATGCGCTGCTTCACCGTTGCTATACCGCGCATGCGCAGACGCTATTTTCAGTCATGAAAAATTATAGACTCAAGCGGGCAGGCGGAGGCGGTGCGAGTTGCTTAATTAAATAAGCACCGCCTCCAGCCCCACCCCTAACACGCCCCTAGCCTGCTCTGGAGAGCACAAGTGGCTGCATATGATGGGTACAAGTGGCTGCATTTGATGGGTACAAGTGGCTGCATTTGATGGGTACAAGTGGCTGCATTTGATGGGTACAAGTGGCTGCATTTGATGGGCACAGTGGCTGCATTTGATGGGCACAGTGAGGCTGCAATTGATGGGGGGGTGCTGCAGCTCTATGTTTTTCCTTAACCACCCATACACACACACAGTACTATTATGCATGGGGCCCGCCCCCCTTCTCCAGAGCAGGCTAGGGGCGGGGCAGTTTTTACATTACATTTTTCTGTATGCAGTGCATCTCCCAGGGGTGTATAACACTTTGGCTGATGCTTTGTCTCTCTTTCAGTGGGAAAAGCTCAAAGAGCTGGCTCTAGGGGCGGACCGACAAGGGTTGTCGTGTCCCCAATGGCTGTGGGAGATCTCCTTGGAGTCCTCACAGACTGGATAAGGAGGTCGGTGAGTATCATAGTTGCCAACATTGTAAAAAAAAAATGCGGGACACTTTTGTGGCTGTAGGCGGAGCCGTACAATAATTAGGGGGCGGGGCATTTGTTTGTAGGCGTGGCTTAGTAAAAACAGTAAGTGCGGCGCGCAAAGCGCGCCGCGGCGAAAAATGGGCGTGGTTTACGCGTCATAGTGGGCATGGCTTAAATGGGCGTGGCTCAAGAGGGTGTGGTTAGAGTCTGAGATGAATGAGGGATGGAGAGGGAAAGGGGGAGAGGGAAAGGGGGAGAGGGAAAGGGGGAGAGGGGGAGAGGGGGAGAGGGAGAGGGGGAGAGGGAAAGGGGGAGAGGGAAAGGGGGAAAGGGGGAGAGGGGGAGAGGGAGAGGGGGAGAGGGAAAGGGGGAGAGGGAAAGGGGGAGAGGGGGAGAGGGAGAGGGGGAGAGGGAAATGACGGGACAGCAGCCCCAGATCCTACACAATAAAAATATGTGTATTCTAGAAAGTTTAACAATCAGCAGATAAAGATACTCCAAACACCTGGTGTTAGCACTTCAATCATCCCGGCACCATGATTGTTATTGTGTCAGGATGATTGAAGTGCAGTATTTCTATTATTACATTGTAATATAAAATTAAATCATTCAACTCACCATAATGCAGAATCAGTGGGAGCCCTGAGCGTGTCACTAGCCACGTCGCCTGCCCCCGGCAGAGTCCGTCCTCACATCAGGTGTCCCCGGCAGAGCCCCCCCTCGCATCAGGTGTCCCCGGCAGAGCCCCCCCTCGCATCAGGTGTCCCCGGCAGAGCCCCCCCTCGCATCAGGTGTCCCCGGCAGAGCCCCCCCTCGCATCAGGTGTCCCTGGCGGAGCCCCCCCTCGCATCAGGTGTCCCCGGCGGAGCCCCCCCTCGCATCAGGTGTCCCCGACGGAGCCCCCCCTCGCATCAGGTGTCCCCGGCGGAGCCCCCCCTCACATCAGGTGTCCCCCAGTGGAGCCCCCCCTTGCATCAGGTGTCCCTGGCGGAGCCCCCCCTCACATCAGGTGTCCCTGGCGGAGCTCCCCCTCACATCAGGTGTCCCTGGCGGAGCTCCCCCTCACATCAGGTGTCCCTGGCGGAGATCCCCCTCACATCAGGTGTCCCTGGCGGAGCCCCCCCTCACATCAGCTGTCCCTGGCGGAGCCCCCCTCACATCAGGTGTCCCTGGCGGAACCCCCCTCACATCAGGTGTCCCTGGCGGAGCCCCCCTCACATCAGGTGTCCCTGGCGGAGCCCCCCCTCACATCAGGTGTCCCTGGCGGAGCTCCCCCTCACATCAGGTGTCCCTGGCGGAGATCCCCCTCACATCAGGTGTCCCTGGCGGAGCCCCCCCTCACATTAGCTGTCCCTGGCGGAGCCCCCCTCACATCAGGTGTCCCTGGCGGAGCCCCCCTCACATCAGGTGTCCCTGGCGGAGCCCCCCCTCACATCAAGTGTCCCTGGCGGAGCCCCCCCTCACATCAGGTGTCCCTGGCGGAGCCCCCCCTCACATCAGGTGTCCCTGACGGAGCCCCCCCTCACATCAGGTGTCCCTGGCGGAGCGCCCCCTCACATCAGGTGTCCCTGGCGGAGCCCCCCTCACATCAAGAGTCCCCCAGTGGAGCCCCCCCTCACATCAGGTGTCCCCGGCAGAGCCCCCCCTCACATCAGGTGTCCCCGGCAGAGCCCCCCTCACATCAGGAGTCCCCGGCAGAGCCCCCCTCACATCAGGTGTCCCCCAGTGGAGCCCCCCCTCACATCAGGTGTCCCCCAGTGGAGCCCCCCCTCACATCAGGTGTCCCCCAGTGGAGCCCCCCCTCACATCAGGTGTCCCCCAGTGGAGCCCTCCCTCACATCAGGTGTCCCCCAGTGGAGCCCCCCCTCACATCAGGTGTCCCCCAGTGGAGCCCCCCCTACAAATTCCCACAGCGGCGTGCGCCCCCCCTCCCCTACCTCAGAGTCCGCCGGTCTTTTCGAATTCCGCATGGATGGCAAAACCCCCGCCCCTTTCCCTGGCAGCGGGGCGGGGGTAGGCGGAGTGAGGCGGGGCGGAGCGGGGCGGAGGGTGGGCGGAGTGAGGCGGGGCGGAGCGGAGGGTGGGCGGAGTGAGGCGGGGCGGAGGGTGGGCGGCGTCGGAGGAGCTCCGTCTAGCCCCCCCCCAGCCGTCTTCAAGCTTCTTCAAGATGGCGGCCGGCGGAGACAATGTCTCCACCGGCCGCAGACCTCTAGCGGCGGCGGCGGGCGGCGGCGGCAAAAATCAAAAACCGGATTTTTCGGGACATTTACCGGGACACAAAGAATTCGTGAATGGAGTGTAAGTCCCAGGAATGTCCCGGGAAATCCGGGACAGTTGGCAACTATGGAGTATGTCCACATGGGTTGCTTCCGAGAAGGTATGGCAGGAATGCTGGGCATTGGTCAGGCAGGCCAGAGGGGATCAGGACGCCGTTGAGGTAAGGTTTCTGGTTTATTATTTTGTCTCAAGGAATTTGGAACAAGGGGTGTCAGTGTCGGCCATGGATCGCATACTAGCGGGGCTCACGTTCCTGTTTAAATTACAGGGTGGGGCAGATTTCACAAAGGATTTTTGCGTCCGGCAGGCCATGAAGGGTTATCGTCGTCAACATAAACGGAGGGATTCCAGGAGGCCGGTGTCTTTTGACAACCTGCGGTCGCTGTTTGTTCAGTTTGGTGGTATGTGCTCTTCAGCAAATAAAGGGTATCTGTTTAGAGCGGCTTTTTCGCTGGCCTTTTTTTGAGCATTCAGGATCAGTGAGCTGGTCAGCCCTTCCAAGAAGGTTTCGGGGAGTTTACGGGTTCAAGATGTGGTGTGCAAAGGGGGGTGCACTGAGGTATTGTTATGTAGGTCCAAGATGGCAAAGGGGTTAAAGTACGGCTGTATTCATTACCGGACTCAGTGGTATGCCCAATAGTGACAGTGGGGGAATTTTTGGGAGTTTGCCCTATTGCGGATGGGATTTTGCTGGTGCACAGGGATGGAGCCCCACTGTCTAAATTCCAGTTTGTGGCCGTTTTTAAAAAATGCCTGAAAGCTGCGGGTTTGGATAGCTCACAGTATGCTTCGCACTCCTTCCGCATTGGCACGGCAACAGAGGCCGCGTGATGTGGGTTGGACGAGGCGGCTGTAAAACGGATCAGTCGATGGGAATCAGGGAGATTCAGGACATACATTCGACTGCATTTGTTGGTTGAGTAAAGGGGAGAAAACACGGATTTGGGTATGATATAGGGGGCGTGTGATTGTGTTACTGAACAGGCATGTATTTGTAGTGGTATTATGGTTATCCTGTGGTTTTCTTCCTTTCTTTCAGGTCTTTCAGATGCGCCTCGTCTGGATATTGGGCCACTCTTACATGTTTTGGGGGGCCAGGAGGGCAGACGTTAGGCCTAATGGCAGGCAAATGGGGATTCCCAGGGGGGAGGCATGTATACGTTGGTCAGGCCGCCCAGGCATGTTGTGGAGTAGGGTTCTGCCAGAGGTGTATAGCCAGGACGACTTGGAGATTGGCAAGGTCGGTGGATAAACTAAATAAAGCCCACATAAAGGTTAATAAAATGGCCGTTTCGTGGTTCGGTATGGGGGCTTGGTGATCCACCATAGGGAATTGTAGAGGCATGTTGGGCTGTATCTCAGAGGGGACGGGGTTCACCTGTCAGTGGCGGGCATTGATCTTTGGTCTCTGGGTCTGCAGGATGGGATACAGCGGGCTTTGAGAGTGTGAAGGGACTCCCAAGGGCAAGGGGTCACCCTTGTTAGCGGTGGTGGACTTTGAAGGTGGCAAGTAACCTATGAGATTGAAGTGTGGGGGACCCATCGGTGGGATGGGCCCACGGTGTATTCAGTTAACACGGGTTAACTGGATGATGGTAATGGTAGCACTGCGGGAATGGGTTTGTCCCTGAGCTGGTGTGACACGGCTGGAAGCCTAACACACAAAAGCCCGCAGTGTGGAAGTGGAACGGAGTTATGTTGGGAAGTGCCGTCAGAGACCACCGGGGGGGAGCAACTGATATTCTGCAATTTTATGTTACGGTTAAAATGTTTATATGTTTTGAATATTTTGTGAATAAAAAGGCTGCTATTGGTGTTGTGTCAAAACAGCAACTCGTCAAAATCTCCATTTACTGATGGTTTACAGTAACCGGAAGTGAGGTGATTGGAGATCTCGATGAATTGGCTGTTTTGATGGAACACCAGTGTTCCGTCGGATTAGGCGACCCGTCAGATCTGGTAACAGAAGTGACATTACCAAAAATCACTGCGCTTGCATAGCCGCTATGCGTTCCAATAGGTTTCCTATTGTCACAGAACACAAAGGCAGCAATGGCCATCTTGTTACACCCAGGCAAGTGAGTTTGCCCTTCAGCTCTGGAGATGGTGAGGCTCGCTGGCCTTCTCCAGTTGCTCAATCCAATGCTGTTGAAAAAGAACTGGACAGTAGAACAAAAATTGAGTAACGGAAGTGACGTTACCAGTAAAAATTGCTCACTGTGCATGTGCAATGTGTTCCAGCATAGCCGATATGCGTTCCAATAGGTTTCCTATTGTGACAGAACACAAAGGTGGCAACAGCCATCTTGTTACACCCAGGCAAGTCTGGAATTTCACTTGTTTTAGCAGTAAAGTCAGCTTATATAGTGGAATACAGTATTGTAAATCTATGATAGTGTTTTCATGTTAAATTTGAAAAACAGCGGCAAGGCTGCAGTCAGAAAGTGCCGACGGCCATCTTGGTACACCCCACACTGCTCACCGCCAAACTGATAGTCAGAAGAGCCCAAGGACATTTTTGGACACCCTCAGTCCATTGCGTTGATATACAGTATAAGCACAGTTTACTGCTAAAATAAGTGTGATATTCAAGAATTGCCTGGGTGTAACAAGATGGTCGCTGCTGCCTTTGTGTTCTGTCACATTAGGAAACCTATTGGAACGCATAGCGGCCATGCTGGAACACATTGCGCAAGTGCAGTAAGCAGATTTTGTTGGCAATGTCACTTCTGTTACCAAATCTGACAGGTCGCCTAATCTGATGGAACACCAGAGATATTCACACAGTACCTACAGATGTAGGTATACATGGGTAAACAGAGTTTCCTACCACTTTAATAGAGAATACAGATAAGGACAGGGCCTCTTTCATAGTGAATAAATAAATATAAATGATCAGATTGGGGGATTTTACCCCCAATGGCTTTATTTTATTTTTTTTGGTGAAATCAGTGGGTGGGAGGCGCAGCTGGCCTAGATACGCCCATGGTTTCCTCTGATCCTTTTTTTTTTAATCAGAAAAGTTTTATTTGTCATAAAAAAAAAAAAAAAAAAGAATTACAGAGGTACATTGTGAACAAATACATTGTAATGTCTACAGGTCATACGTTGACAAGGGTATTACGTCTGTTTGTTGGGCTTTTCACGGAACATAGTTGTGATATTTCTAACAATGCAGTTGAATCGGGTGGGTTCTGTCAAAGCTTATTACATTAAATGCAGATTTATTGAGGATTAACAGAGACTAATAAAAAAAGAAAGAGAAGAAAGGGAGAATGATGTACCCTGTGAGAACCATAAGAAATACCAGTACATTTTCCGAAACATGTAAATAAAGTTATAATCAGTGCTATAACCCATGTCTCGGCTCTTTCTTCCCCTTGGTTACCCTCTTACCCATGGTGTGCATGTAAAGCCAATCTGTCTTGTTGTGCTAATTTGGCTTGGTCAGGTTGTAGTATCTTAGCATATGTGTCTAGGGGGGGGGTTTGGTCCCCGGGCTACCTAGTTTGTTTTTAAGTACAGGTGTCAGATGACTGTGTCCATTTGTCCCATATTTGTTCATACTTCAGGGAGCAACCTCTGTGTATATAGATCAATTTTTTATAGGGTAGCGTATTGTTGACCTCAGCCAGCCAGTGCGAGAGCTCCGGAGGGTTGGGTCTCATCCAGGCCCTAGCAATGACTTTTCGAGCAGAAAAGAGTGTTTCATGTACAAAGACCTTCTGGAATTTGTTTATTTCGGGGTCTGATAAAATACCCAATAGGCAGAGTTTGGGCTGTAGTGTTACTGGGGAGCTCATTGTGTCATGGAGGAATCTCACCACTTGTGCCCAATATGCCTGGATTTGGGGGCACTGCCACAATAAATGAAAAAAGGTTCCGGTGGCTTGGTTGCAAATTGTGCACATTGTGGATTGATCCCCCCTGTATTTGGACAGTCTTAATGGCGTAAGCTATGCTCTGTGGATCATGAATAGTTGGGTCAAACGGTCTGACAGTCTGGGGGACACTAGTTTGCATGCTTCTAGAGCATCGCTCCATTCGTCATCTGCCAGTGTGCCTACCTCTCCTTCCCACCTTGTTTTCAGTGCGTAGGCTGATGAAGTAGCCTGTGGTGTCGTTAGCATTGAGTAGAACTGGGAAATTAGTTTTTTTGGGTCAGGGCATTTCACTGCTTCCATTAATGGGTTGCTTACCATGCGGCATTCCCCCGAAGGGAACTGTGTATGAAAGGCATGGTGCAATTGCATGTACCTAAAAAGCATTTGGTTTGGGAGCATGTATTCTGTTTGTAGCCTATCAAACGTTTTTAGCCTATCGTGGTGTACAATGTGTAGTAGATAAATGATCCCTCTGGAGCTCCACAGTTCACTGTTCGGTAGCAAATCAAATTCAGGGAGGTTTGAATTGTGCCACAGAGGAGTGAACTCATTAATCGTCGGCAGTTGGAGTCTAAGCATGGACAGGTTCCATATTCTGGTATAGTGGTAGGGTAGTGTTTTACGGTTGGTGTTCCTGTCTGTCCCCATGGCTTTCCTTGTTATTACAGTTAGTGGGTCTTGTGATGCCTGGGACCACTTTGGGCACACTAAGTGCAGGTATCTTTCCCTATCTGTCTTATCCACATGAAATAACTGGGATAACTGCGCTGCGATGTAGTAAACATTAAAGTCCGGCACAGCCATTCCCGCCAGGTCCGTGGGGTTTTTAAGTTTCTGCCAAGCTATTTTATGTCTTTTATTGCCCCATACGAATGGTTTTATGATGGCTTCCATCAGCTTAAAATGCCTAAGTACTAGGTATATTGGCGAGTGCCAAATCATGTAGAGAATTTTAGGTAGGAGGACCATTTTGGTCAGATTGATTCGTCCCATTACTCCCAGTGGAAGGCGGGCCCACACCTGTGTTTTGTGCTTAAGCATTGCAAACAGTGGGGTTATGTTGAGTGTCTCGTAGTCTGCTGGGTCTTTTGTGGTTTTTATGCCCAAATATTTTATAGTGTCTACTCTCTGCAGGGGTAGTTCGGCCCTGTCCCTGGGTTGCGGGAAGCTGTCAATGGGTAATATCTGGGATTTGTCCCAGTTGATCCGGAGGCCGGAGAACCTGCCGAATCGTTCTATAAGGTCCAGTGCAAGGGGCAGGGAACTCTCAGAGTCATCTAGGTATAGCAGGGTGTCGTCTGCGTAGGTGCTGATTTTTTCGGTCACATTTCCCCTGCTAAGCCCTTTGATTTCGGGGTGTGCCCGTATGGCCACAGCCAGGGGCTCTGCCGCCAATGCATACAGCAGAGGTGACAGAGGGCACCCCTGTCTCGTGCCCCTAGATAACAGAAATTGGTCAGATGGCCATCCGTTCGCCAGTACCCTTGCTGATGGAGATTGGTACAAGAGTTGTACCCATTTTATAAATTTTGGGCCAAATCCAAATCTGCCCAGGCACCTCCACAGGTACACCCATTCCACTGAATCGAACGCCTTGGCTGTATCCAAGGCGACGATTATTCTAGACCCTATATTGTCGTGCGCGGCTTGCAGGTTTATGAACAGTCTTCTAAGGTTGAAGGATGTATTTCTGCCCGGCATGAACCCCGCTTGATCACTGTGTATTAGGGAGAGGATTACTTTATTGAGGCGGGTGGCTAGAATTTTTGCAAGAATTTTGATATCTACCTGGAGTAGAGATATGGGGCGATAGGACTCGGGGATAAGTGGGTCCTTCCCAGGTTTGGGGATCAATACTATGGTGGCCTCTCTCATGGATGCTGGTAGTCTAGAGTCCTTGAATATGGCCTCGTATAGCTGTAGTAGTCTGGGGATCAGAACTTCCGAATATGTGGAGTAGAACTCCACTGGTAGGCCGTCCGAGCCCGGGGACTTCGAGGCCGGGAGTTCCGCCAGGGCTCCCGATACCTCGTCTATTGTCAGTGGGGCTTCTAGTTCCTCAACTTGCTCTGCAGAGAGCTGGGGAATTGTCAGTTCTCCTAGGAATGTTTCCATTGGGGTGGTATCAGGTGAGGCTGTTGCAGTGTAGAGTTTGTGGAAGAATTTTCTGAAGATATCTGTAACTCTATGTGGTTCTGTTTCTATAGCTCCACTGGATGAACGCAGTGAGATTACCACAGGGGGTCTATCCTCGCTATGTATCAAATATGCGAGGAGTTTTCCCGCCCCTTCCCCATGCTCGAATGACCTCTGTCTATGGAAAAAAAGTTTTCTTTTAGACTTTTCATAATGTAGCTGGGTCAACACCCTCGAACGAAGTTTGAGGTTGTCAGCTCCATCTGCAGTGGGGGCCTCGAGAAATGTCTTTTCAGCGTCTCGGAGGCTCTCCTCCGCCTTAGTTATGGCCAATTCTGACACTCTTTTAAGGTTATTAATTCTGTTGGTTAGTATCATACGTGCGTGTTTCTTGAAAGCCTCCCACACTATCTGAACTGGGGCAGACCCCTCGTTGATGTGAAAATAGTTTCCCCACTCCGTCGAGAGGTCATCCTCCTCCGGCAGTAATGTCAGCCAGAAAGGGTTCAACCTCCACGACGTCGGGGGGCGGCTGTGGGGGACAGTAAGCATGGCCCAGTAAGGGCAGTGATCCGATAAGGACCTAGGAGAGAAGCCCGCGTCTGACAGTCTGGGGAGGAGCACTTTAGATACCAATATTAGGTCTATACGGGACATGGCTCGGTGGGACGTGGAGAAGCAGGAAAATCGCCTGTCTACAGGGTTCCTGATCCTCCACGTATCCACTAGGTTAAAATCGGATAGGAGTCTGGCGAATCTTGTGGGGTGTGACGCCACTGGTTCTGTAGTTGATGTGTTGAGTCTGTCTGTGGCTGGATCTAGAACGTTATTGAAGTCACCAAGCCACACAGCAGGAATGCCAGGATGCAAGGCCATGAAATCGAACCTAGCAGCAATGACACTCGCGCTGAACGGTGGTGGCACATAGAACGCCATGAGGAGAAGTATATCCCCGTGTATCTTAGCTTTCAGTAGAACATACCTGCCCAGTGAGTCGACTACTGAGTCCTGGAGCTCAAAGTGAGTGCTTTTAGCGATTAAAATTGAAACTCCCCTAGATAGTGTAGTGTGTGTTGAATGGTACGCCCATCCAATCCATGGTCTCTTAAGTACTCTATGTGCGAGGCCTTCAGCGTGCGTTTCTACTAGAGCCACCACATCGGCTCTCTGTTTTTTTAGGATTGAAAACACAGCCGACCTTTTTATGGGCTCCCTGAGCCCGCGGATATTCCACGTAATAAATTTTAAGTTAGTCATTTGGATGTGAGCATGTGGTACTGAGCTCCAGGACTCAGGTCTCCCCCCCCCTCCCAAAAAGCCTAGCACATACACCGAAAAACATGACCGTTAGCAAGAACACCATGAGGTTATTATAATAGCAATTAAGTGGTTTAGACATTGGGTAGAATAGTAGAACATTCGAAAATCTGAAAACCCCTTCCCCCCTCCCTGCTCTGCACCTTCCAAACCTGGTGCGAGCTTCAATCCCGAACTGCCAACTGGGCATAAACATTGTCCCACCTGTGGAGAAAAGGTTAGAACTTGAGCATGTGTAAATGGCATTTGCTATACTAGGGTTACCGATAATCTCGGAAGTCCCGAATCGCATGCATAGCATTGCTGAAAGTAGTTTGCTCCATTTCAGGTGGTAAACTGTGTTGCGTGGGGCGAAAATACGCTGCGTGTCGTTGCGCATTTTAGGACTTTACTCACCACTCTTGGTGAGTGCTTTGTAGACGTTGTTTAGCTCCGTCGGTTGTCTGTGTGGACGCTGTTAGGGTGAGCCTGGGTAAGTAGCTGAGGTGTGTCTTGGTGGCGTGGGGCTGCAAAATGCCCGTTGAACAGTTGCACTAGGTGGTATATGGTAGGAGTTCTCTCGGTTTGTTGTCGTCTGGATGCTCTTGAAGGGATGTATTGCTGCGGTATTGGTTAAAGTCCGGTCGTGATCCTTAGTGTGTAGGGGTACACTCAGTCCCTGTAGAGTTGAAAGGAGGTTATCCGTCACTGGAGAATAGGAGGGGGAATAGGAAGGGAGTGTAGGGACGGGCAGTCCATCCTGTATTTTTGCGTGGAGTTTCAAGTTTGTATTCAATCTGTGGAACGGAGCTGAGTGCAGGAGGAGGGAGGATCCGCAGGAGTCATAGGGGCATATAGATGAGTATACGTGAGGTTGAGGCTTATCCGTGGTTTTCCCTCTGTTCCAGCCAGGCAATGGCGGCTTCCGGGTCCTCGAAAAAATGTGCTCTGTCCTCACCCTCTACACGGAGGCGGGCCGGAAAAAGCATGGCGTACTTGATGTTTTTGATGCGGAGGCGCCTTTTGACCTCCATGAATGTGCGCCTTTTCCGCTGCACCTCTGCAGAAAAGTCTGGGTAAATCGCTATCATTTTGTTTCCCAAAGGAATGTTCCCTTTCAGTCTGCTGAGGCGAAGTATGGCATCCCTATCCCTGTAGTTCAGGAACTTCGCAATAAACGTGCGTGGGGGGGCTCCAGGTGGTGGTGGTCTGCCCGACATGCGGTGTGCACGCTCTACCACAAATGTAGGGGAAAAGGAATCTCTGCCGTATGTATCGCAGAGCAGATTTTCAAGAAACGTGGGGGGGTCCCTCCCCTCTGACCCCTCAGGGAGACCCACAAATCTGAGGTTGCATCGCCTGAGGCGGTTCTCAATGTCATCTTGTTTCTGAATCAATTGATTTACTTGGTGCTGTAGCTCAGATGTGGTATTTTGCAGGGGGGGGAGGGAATCCTCCATATCGCTCAGCCTGTTCTCTGCCTCAGTGACCCTGCCTTTTAGTTTTTGAAAGTCTTGCCTTACCAGTGAAATGTTCACCTTGACCTCTTCTATCCGCGCTGTGAGGGATGTCTGGCATATTGTTACGGCTTCCTGGCATGATGAGATGGCCTCCAGCACCCTCGCTGTGTCAGTCCCAGCAGGAGATTCTTCATCCAGCGCGGCGGCGCCATCTTGGCTGGAGGGGTCTGTGTCTGGCCGGCGGTATTGCTCGAGTTTTGCGGCCGCTGCGGATGACTTTTTGGTAGGTGACATGGCCCCTGTAAGTTGCCGGTTCGGCGGCGGTATATTGGGGGCTGAAATGAGTCGTTTGTCGGTCCCAGGATATGAAAAACGGATCGATGGCCGGCGGAGCTCTGACTAGTTGCGTCCTACTGCATGCCGCTCCAGGCCACGCCCTCCTCTGATCCTTTAGTAGAAATATCTGACTGGGCTTCAGCAAATGCCCGCCCCTCTCTCTCTCTATAAATCCCCTGGACTATGAGAACGGTCACGTGGTTTCAGTGGAGTCAAAAAGAAAAGAAAAACAAGGGCGCACCAGCCTTGCGCATTATCCTTTGGATGTGTTTTATTAAAAGTAGATAAAAGCAAAACTACTCACAAACATCTTTAGCAATCTTGCAATGCAAATAGTCTACAAATGACAGCAATAGGTATAGGACAAATGATGAACTCCAGAGGTCACAGAGGAGATAACAGGGACCACTGCCGACTAATGCGTTTCGAAGGATAACCTTCTTCCTCAGAGCCCAGCAGTGTGACCTCCTTCAGCAGTCCTTATATACAGACATACAGACAGATATGTCTGTATATAAGGACTGCTGAAAGAGGTCACGCTGCTGGGCTCTGAGGAAGAAGGTTATCCTTCGAAACGCGTCAGCCGGCAGTGGCCCCTGTTATCTCCTCCGTGACCTCTGGAGTTCATCATTTGTGCTATACATATTGCTGTAATTCGGAGAGTATTTACATTGCAAGATTGCTATAGATGTTTG
Source organism: Aquarana catesbeiana (assembly GCF_042186555.1). NCBI lineage: Eukaryota > Metazoa > Chordata > Amphibia > Anura > Ranidae > Aquarana > Aquarana catesbeiana. Next base: position 566,651,439 of record NC_133327.1, read on the forward strand.
TGAGTAGTTTTCCTTTTATCTACTTTTAATAAAAAACATCCAAAGGATAATGCACAAGGCTGTTGCGCCCTTGTTTTTCTTTTCTTTTTGACTATTAGGATACCCCTATCCTTGAGGGCAGCAAGGCCTGTGACATTTATAATCACTATACATAGACTGTCTGGTTATCCACTTGTGCGCAGGAGCGTTTGTTTTCTGCTATCAAGATTTCAGTGGAGTCCCCTGACCTGTAAAGTCAGCAAGGACCTTGGGCTTGTTTGGAGCTCTCAAGTGAATTTGCCCTTTAAATCTAGCGATGGTGAGGCTCGCCAGCCTTCTCCGGTTGCTAAATCCAATGCTGCCGAAAAAGAACTGGACACTAGAACAAAATATGGGTGTCTGGATAAATATGGCCTACGCTGTGAGCGCTTGGGTTTGCTTCGGGTGCCTCATTTACAATGACCTCACTACGGAGAAAGAGGAAAGCTTGCCAACAGATGGTGAGGCTGTATTGCCGGAGGCGCCACCTAGTATCTGAAAAGACATATGGCCCGCTAGGCTGGTTTCAGTAGCTGGAACTGTTCTGACAGCTGGGCACAGTCACATGGTTTGACGAACTGCCCTTCCTTTTTAGTTGGTGGCAGTTTTCCTATAAGGCCTCATTCACACCTAGCATAGGTGAAACAATTGTTTTTTAAAGCGGTATGGGGCAACCCATTGATTTAACCTCTTCCAGACCAGGCCTTTTCATCTTTTGTTTACATGTAACCATTAATATTTTTTGCGTGAAAATTACCGTATTTATAGGTGTATAACACGCGCCGGCGTATAACACGCACCCCAAGTTTAGGAGGGAATTTTAAGGAGAAAAACTTTTAGGTGTAAAGTTTAAGGAAGAAAAACTTACATTAAAATGCCCATCAATGCAGCGTTATTGGTGTCCATCTGCAGCCTTGTCAGTGCAGCCATGTCAGTGCAGCTTTGCCCCAGTGCAGCCTTGTCGGTGCAGCTTTGCCCCAGTGCAGCTTTGCCCCAGTGCAGCCTTGCCCCAGTGCAGCCTTGCCCCAGTGCAGCTTTGCCCCAGTGCAGCCTTGCCCCAGTGCAGCCTTGTGTGATTGCCGCGATCCCTGCCGACATACACAGCCGTGTGTAAATTCAAATATGGCGCCGAGACTGCAGGGACTCATTGGAGCCGAGATACACATACCCGAGTATCCTCGGCTTTTCTCGGCACCGCTCACAGTCACGCCCAGTCCCGCCCTATGATGGACATAACACAGGTCCAATGGCGGGACTGTGAGCGGCGCCGAGAAAAGCCGAAGATACTCGGGTATGTGTATCTCGGATCCGACGAGTCCCTGCAGTCTCGGCGCCATATTTGAATTTACACACGGCTGTGTATGTCGGCGGCGATCGCGGCAATAGCAATCAACCCATTGATTTAACCTCTTCCAGACCAGGCCTTTTCATCTTTTGTTTACATGTAACCATTAATATTTTTTGCGTGGAAATTACCGTATTTATAGGTGTATAACACGCGCCGGCGTATAACACGCACCCCAAGTTTAGGAGGGAATTTTAAGGAGAAAAACTTTTAGGTGTAAAGTTTAAGGAAGAAAAACTTACATTAAAATGCCCATCAATGCAGCGTTATTGGTGTCCATCTGCAGCCTTGTCAGCGCAGCCATGTCAGTGCAGCTTTGCCCCAGTGCAGCCTTGTCGGTGCAGCTTTGCCCCAGTGCAGCTTTGCCCCAGTGCAGCCTTGCCCCAGTGCAGCCTTGCCCCAGTGCAGCTTTGCCCCAGTGCAGCCTTGCCCCAGTGCAGCCTTGTGTGATTGCCGCGATCCCTGCCGACATACACAGCCGTGTGTAAATTCAAACATGGCGCCGAGACTGCAGGGACTCATCGGAGCCGAGATACACATACCCGAGTATCCTCGGCTTTTCTCGGCACCGCTCACAGTCACGCCCAGTCCCGCCCTATGATGGACATAACACAGGTCCAATGGCGGGACTGTGAGCGGCGCCGAGAAAAGCCGAAGATACTCGGGTATGTGTATCTCGGATCCGACGAGTCCCTGCAGTCTCGGCGCCATATTTGAATTTACACACGGCTGTGTATGTCGGCGGCGATCGCGGCAATAGCAATCAACCCATTGATTTAACCTCTTCCAGACCAGGCCTTTTCATCTTTTGTTTACATGTAACCATTAATATTTTTTGCGTGGAAATTACCGTATTTATAGGTGTATAACACGCGCCGGCGTATAACACGCACCCCAAGTTTAGGAGGGAATTTTAAGGAGAAAAACTTTTAGGTGTAAAGTTTAAGGAAGAAAAACTTACATTAAAATGCCCATCAATGCAGCGTTATTGGTGTCCATCTGCAGCCTTGTCAGCGCAGCCATGTCAGTGCAGCTTTGCCCCAGTGCAGCCTTGTCGGTGCAGCTTTGCCCCAGTGCAGCTTTGCCCCAGTGCAGCCTTGCCCCAGTGCAGCCTTGCCCCAGTGCAGCTTTGCCCCAGTGCAGCCTTGCCCCAGTGCAGCCTTGTGTGATTGCCGCGATCCCTGCCGACATACACAGCCGTGTGTAAATTCAAACATGGCGCCGAGACTGCAGGGACTCATCGGAGCCGAGATACACATACCCGAGTATCCTCGGCTTTTCTCGGCACCGCTCACAGTCACGCCCAGTCCCGCCCTATGATGGACATAACACAGGTCCAATGGCGGGACTGTGAGCGGCGCCGAGAAAAGCCGAAGATACTCGGGTATGTGTATCTCGGATCCGACGAGTCCCTGCAGTCTCGGCGCCATATTTGAATTTACACACGGCTGTGTATGTCGGCGGCGATCGCGGCAATAGCAATCAACCCATTGATTTAACCTCTTCTAGACCAGGCCTTTTCATCTTTTGTTTACATGTAACCATTAATATTTTTTGCTTGAAAATTACCGTATTTATCGGTGTATAACACGCGCCGGCGTATAACGCGCACCCCAAGTTTAGGAGGTAATTTTAAGGAGAAAAACTTTTAGGAGTAAAGTTTAAGGAAGAAAAACTTACATTAAAATGCCCATCAATGCAGCGTTATTGGTGTCCATCTGCAGCCTTGTCAGTGCAGCCATGTCAGTGCAGCTTTGCCCCAGTGCAGCCTTGTCAGTGCAGCCATGTCAGTGCAGCTTTGCCCCAGTGCAGCCTTGTCAGTGCAGCTTTGCCCCAGTGCAGCTTTGCCCCAGTGCAGCCTTGCCCCAGTGCAGCCTTGCCCCAGTGCAGCTTTGCCCCAGTGCAGCCTTGCCCCAGTGCAGCCTTGTGTGATTGCCGCGATCCCTGCCGACATACACAGCCGTGTGTAAATTCAAATATGGCGCCGAGACTGCAGGGACTCATCGGAGCCGAGATACACATACCCGAGTATCCTCGGCTTTTCTCGGCACCACTCACAGTCACGCCCAGTCCCGCCCTATGATGGACATAACACAGGTCCAATGGCGGGACTGGGCGGGACTGTGAGCGGCGCCGAGAAAAGCCGAAGATACTCGGGTATGTGTATCTCGGCTCCGACGAGTCTCTGCAGTCTCGGCGCCATATTTGAATTTACACACGGCTGTGTATGTCGGCGGCGATCGCGGCAATAGCTGCGATCGCTCTGATCAGAACAAAATTGTCGGGGATCGGCCTATAACATGCACCCACGATTTTCCCCTGATTTTAAGGGGAAAAAAGTGCGTGTTATATGCCGATAAATACGGAACCCCCAAACACTGTATGTATATGTTAAATATATATATATATATATATATATATATATATATATATATATATATATATATATATATATATATATATATATATATATATATATAATTTATTATTATTAAAGCAGAGGCCCTAGCTTAGAGAAAAAATTGGGTTTTGCATTTATTTATTTCATTTTTTGTCACTAGCTATTGCGCAGAGACTTCTCAAACGCAATTGATTTGGGAAAAATACACTTTATTCAAAATTTTAATGCAAAAAACATAATACATAATCCAATTTTTTGGATGTCACACTCACATGCTGATACCTCACATGTGTGGGACCTTTGTGCGAGAGGACAGGGGCACTTGAATTTTTTTTATATTTACGCTGTTGTGCCAGCAATAGGCATGTGACAGGTACTCTTTACAGAGAGATCTTGGGTCTAAAAGGCCCCAAATCCCTCTTCTGCCCTTTAAAAGCATTTAAAACACCAAGATCTATGTTTTCTTTTTTTTTTTTTTTTTTTTTTCGTAATTCCTTTATTTTTTTCAAAAAAATGTTACAGTTCAGTGGACAAAAAACACAAGACAGCGTATATGAATATAGTAAAAACAAAAACAGAAACAAGTCACTTAAAGGGTTAGATGCCATATTAGTAGTGTAGAGCAACATTTCCCTCGATTATACAATCTGCAAAACATATATAGGGAATGAGCCACGCGAGATAGCTGTCTGTGTGCCAAACCGGGGAAGTTTCCTGAGAGTGACCCTATTTACTCACTTAGACTGTATAGCTATCAAGGCCAGACAGTGGATAAAATATTCTCAGCTGGTTAGGAGGGATACCCCCTAGGGGACCAGCGGAGTTCAGTTATGGGACACAACCAAAACGTAATGCAAACCATGATATTCATCATATCTGACTAAACCTTCCCAACACTGGGGGATTGTGAAGGGAGACATAGAAAAGAGGATGGAAGAAGAGGGGAGGGAAAGAATTCCCGCAGAAGGGGAAGTGAAATAGGGGAACGGGTAGACAGGTAGTGAACGGAGAAGGTTAAAAGGGAGGATGGATGTGGAGGGTAAAAGGAAGAAGGGAATGGCAGTGGAGCCCCCCGACCAGGAGGCAACCCCAATCCAGGAGTCATTCAGTCTGCGCCACCTCACGGAGGTATGCCTCAGAGTAGATATAATGTTGCCATTTTGCCTTTTCCCATTTTTCATCTCAAAGGGTAGGGATTGTGCTCCGTTTATTCTGATAGTTGCTGTTGGATGATGGTATAATGTATCAATCCACTGGATCATTCTGGGGCCAATTCCCATAGTTTCTAAAGTCTGTATCATGAGCCCCCAGTCTACCCTGTCAAAGGTCTTTTCGGTGTCTGTTGACAGGAGTAGGCCCTGGGGGCCCTCTTTCTTTTACCCTCTGGAGGAGGAGTAGTGTTCTCACTCCATTATCCCTTCCCTGTCGTCTAGGAGTGAAGCCCACCTGGTCCGGATGGACCAGGAGAGTCATCACTTCTTTTATCCTACCTGCCAGTACTTTAGTGTACAATTTTGTGTCTGCATTTAGCAGCCAGATTGGCCTATAGCTGGAACACATCGTCCTGTCTTTCTCCTCCTTCAAGATGACTGTAATAATGGCAGACAGGGACTCTTCACCCATTTCATATTCTGCCCCCAAGCCGTTCATATATTGGCATAACCTTGGGATAAGAATCTCTTTGTATTTTCTATAGTAGTACGTTGTGAACCCGTCCGGGCCGGGACTTTTCCCTTGGGCTGAGTCCGAGAGGGCTTTGTTTATCTCCGCCTCTGCTGATACCTCACATGTGTGGGACCTTTGTGCGAGAGGACAGGGGCACTTGAATTTTTTTATATTTACGCTGTTGTGCCAGCAATAGGCATGTGACAGGTACTCTTTACAGAGAGATCTTGGGTCTAAAAGGCCCCAAATCCCTCTTCTGCCCTTTAAAAGCATTTAAAACACCAAGATCTATGTTTTCTTTTTTTTTTTTTTTTTTTTTTTTTTCGTAATTCCTTTATTTTTTTCAAAAAAATGTTACAGTTCAGTGGACAAAAAATACAAGACAGCGTATATGAATATAGTAAAAACAAAAACAGAAACAAGTCACTTAAAGGGTTAGATGCCATATTAGTAGTGTAGAGCAACATTTCCCTCGATTATACAATCTGCAAAACATATATAGGGAATGAGCCACGCGAGATAGCTGTCTGTGTGACAAACCGGGGAAGTTTCCTGAGAGTGACCCTATTTACTCACTTAGACTGTATAGCTATCAAGGCCAGACAGTGGATAAAATATTCTCAGCTGGTTAGGAGGGATACCCCCTAGGGGACCAGCGGAGTTCAGTTATGGGATACAACCAAAATGTAATGCAAACCATGATATTCATCATATCTGACTAAACCTTCCCAACACTGGGGGATTGTGAAGGGAGACATAGAAAAGGGGATGGAAGAAGAGGGGAGGGAAAGAATTCCCGCAGAAGGGGAAGTGAAACAGGGGAACGGGTAGACAGGTAGTGAACGGAGAAGGTTAAAAGGGAGGATAGATGTGGAGGGTAAAAGGAAGGAAGGAATGGCGGTGGAGCCCCCCGACCAGGAGACAACCCCAATCCAGGAGTCATTCAGTCTGCGCCACCTCACGGAGGTATGCTTCAGAGTAGATATAATGTTGCCATTTTGCCTTTTCCCATTTTTCATCTCAAAGGGTAGGGATTGTGCTCCGTTTATTCTGATAGTTGCTGTTGGATGATGGTATAATGTATCAATCCACTGGATCATTCTGGGGCCAATTCCCATAGTTTCTAAAGTCTGTATCATGAGCCCCCAGTCTACCCTGTCAAAGGTCTTTTCGGCGTCTGTTGACAGGAGTAGGCCTGGGGGCCCACTTTCTTTAACCTCTGGAGGAGGAGAAGTGTTCTCACTCCATTATCCCTTCCCTGTCGTCTAGGAGTGAAGCCCACCTGGTCCGGATGGACCAGGAGAGTCATCACTTCTTTTATCCTACCTTCCAGTACTTTAGTGTACAATTTTGTGTCTGCATTTAGCAGCCAGATTGGCCTATAGCTGGAACACATCGTCCTGTCTTTCCCCTCCTTCAAGATGACTGTACTAATGGCAGACAGGGACTCTTCACCCATTTCATATTCTGCCCCCAAGCCATTCATATATTGGCATAACCTTGGGATAAGAATCTCTTTGTATTTTCTATAGTAGTACGTTGTGAACCCGTCCGGGCCGGGACTTTTCCCTTGGGCTGAGTCCGAGAGGGCTTTGTTTATCTCCGCCTCTGTTATTGGGGACTCTAAAGTTTCTCTCAGGTTCTCTGGGATTTTGGATAGTCCAGCCTTTTTAAGGAAGTTGTTTATTTTGCTTCTTTTATCTCCTGCCAAGCCTCCAACCGAGGGTACCGAGTACAAGTCTTGGTAGTAATTTTTGAATGTTTCCACTATGCTCTTGGTAGAATAGACCATTTCCCCTCCTTTCGTTTGAATTTTTTCTATATCGTTTATAGCTTTTTTCTTTTGCAGCATCCGGGCAAGATGTTTACTAGACTTATTTCCCCACTGATATCTTTCTTTTGCTATTCTATTGAAAGTTCTAATTGTTTCATGTTCCATAAGATCCTTCAGTTCGTCCCTTTTTATTATTAACTTTCGATATACTTCTTTCTGAGCGCCCTGTTGTATCTTATGTTCTTGCTCTATTCGAAAAATCTCTTCCGTCAATTTTTTAATTTTCTCAGTTCTCTCTTTTTTCCTTCTCGTACCTACTTCTATGAGGATCCCCCTTATGAAGGCCTTGTGCGCCTCCCATAGGGTGGACCCCGAGACCTCCCCTGTGTCATTTGTTTCAAAATATTGTTCTAATTCCTTTTTCACAAATTCTGAAGTCTGCTCGTCTCGAATCAAATCTTTGTTTAAACGCCAGGCAAATAGTTGTCTATGAATACCCAGAACTAACATCTTCATTTTTACTGGGGAGTGATCCGAAAGTGTTGAAATTTCTATAACAGAGTCCTTCATCCACTCAATCATTCTATGTTTGACCAAAATGTAATCTATCCTTGAGTAAGTCCCGTGTACAGGGGAGAAAAACGTGAAATCTTGTTTTTTAGCATTAAGGATCCTCCAAATGTCAACTAGTTGACACGCATGCAATTTTTGTTTTAACCTTTTTTTTTTTTTTTTTTTTTTTTCAAATATAAAATTTTTATTTCAAAGAGAGAATAAAAAGAACAAAGACGGAATTGAGATACATTTTCCAGCCTGATGACTGATATACATAAATGGAGACATATCCTAATACAAACAGTAACAATGGCATTTGTGTGTAAGTGTTCAGAATTTGAGTTGATGTCTAGTTAACAGAATCAATTTCTGTAGGTAATACAACTCATCTCAGTCTGTGTATAATACAAGCTTCATTCCTGAAATGTTATGAAATTTCTAACATGAAATACCATAACTATAAGTAACCCTAAGTAAAAGGGGTAGAATTAAGTAAGTTCCAGGAAAGTAGACGAAGAAGTGAGAGACCAAAGAGAGACAAAGAAGAGAGGAAAGGGAGAAAAGTTACAGGGAAGAGGATTTTTTTTGGGGGGGGAGGAGTGGGAGGAGAGAGGGTGGAGGGATAGGGGTGTCAGGCCCAGGTGTATCGACTTCTGTTGTGTTACTACTATATGTTATGTGGCCAAAAGGCCTATTCCTTCATCCGAGAGTATGAACATATTCCACAGCCTCCATGTCTGTAAATGTTGCTCCTGTTTATTTTGTGCCGTTTGGACCAGGTCCTCCAATCTTCTAATCTCTTCCACCCTGCGCAGCCACATGCCTATTGTCGGCGGAAGAGTCTTCTTCCATAGAGGTGGGATGCACGCTTTAGCTGCGTTCAGTAACTGCCTTACAATCGATTTTTTATATGTTCGCTTCGAGATTGTAGTTGCATGTAGCAGGATGAGGGCCGGATCATCACTTATTGTGTAATCCGTAAATTTTTGCATAATCCTGCGGACTGTCGTCCAAAAGTGCTGCAGCAGTGGGCAAGACCAGAAGACGTGGAGGAGAGTCCCCTTACTCGTTTGGCATCTCCAACATTTGTCTGATGTGTCCGGGAAGTATTTGTGAAGTCTATTGGGGGTGTAGTACCATCTAGTTAAAATTTTGTAGTTAAGTTCCTGTATTTTGGTGCAGATAGATGTTTTAAGGGAGAATGTGATAATCGTTTGTTTTTGGGCACTAGTAAATGTACGTTGTAAGTCAGTTTCCCATGCATGTCAGATCAGGCTGTTCCGGAGGGGAGTTAACTAAGGCATAAGTTTTGGACAGGACTTGAGGTAAGGTACCCTCGTCATTACAATAGCTTTCAAAGGTTGTCAGATTGCGGTTAAACTGCGATGGGCTGGGGATCGTAATTAGAAAGTGATGTAAGCGTAATGCTGTCCAGAATGGGAGTTGAAATTGGCCACTGTCTAGCGTTAGGGACTGTATGGATGGCCATTTGTTGTCTATCAAGAAATGTGAAGCTCTATCCCTTCCTGTCGATTTGAGTGTTTCAAATCCTAGTCATTCCATTCCCGGGGGGAAGGCTGGGTTACCCAAAATTGGATATAGAGGAGAGCTCCCGGTGGATAAGGTGTGTGCAAATATCGTGGAAGATCCCACCCGAAGTGATGTACCAATTATAGGATGTGATTTCAGTGTCGCGGGGAGTCGATCAAAGCACCAGACCGCACCCTTCAGCGAGGCCTCGGATTGTGCCTGTTCTAATTGTATCCAAAGCTTGTTTTTGCCATGCCGGTTCCAATCTATTATTCTTCCCAAGTGTACTGCCCTGTAGTAGTTTTTTAAGTCTGGGAGGGCCAGTCCTCCATAATGTTTGGGTAATGTTAGATAGTTTCTCCGCAGTCTAGGTTTTGACTTTGCCCATATGAATTTGATGAAAATGGAATGTATTTGCTTAAAGTATTGAGGTGGGATTTTGATTGGTAATGTTTGGAGAAGATATAAGAATTTCGGAAGGATGGACATTTTAAGCAGGTTACACCTACCGAACCAGGAATTTAGCCCACTGTTCCACTCTTCCAAAAGTTTTCTAGTTTTAGCCAGCAGGGGGGGGGAATTAAGGTCAAAGGTGTCTCGTAAATCACTGGGAATCAGGGTCCCCAAATATTTGAGGGATGTATCTGTCCATCTAAACTTAAATTGTGACTGTAGAGATCGCATTCTATTTGGTGTTAAATTGGTTCCCATGGCCTCAGACTTATCAAAATTAATTTTTAAATTTGAAAGAGTGCCATACCTCTCAAATTCCCTCAAGAGATTCGGAAGTGACACTATGGGATTGGTTAGTGTGAACAGAAGGTCATCTGCATAGGCAGAGATTTTATATTGGGTATCCCCTACTGTTACACCGGATATATCCGGATTCGATCTTATAGTGCAAAGGAAGGGTTCTAAAGTTAGGGCAAAAAGGAGGGGTGAAAGTGGGCATCCCTGTCTAGTACCGTTTGCTATTGGGAATGTATCCGAGAGAATTCCGTTTGCTTTAATCTGTGCTGTGGGTGAGGAATATATACTAGAGACCCATTGCATCATTTTATGGCCTAATCCAATATGCTTAAGGACCGACGACATGAACTCCCAGTTAACCTGATCAAACGCTTTCTCAGCATCTGATGTTGATTTACCACGTGGATAAGATTGAGAACCTTGGTGGTGTTATCCCGTGCCTCCCGGGCAGGGATAAACCCCACTTGATCTAAATGAACTAGGTTTGGCATAAACTGGGTCAGTCTGTTGGCTAAAATTTTTGTGAAAAGTTTAAGGTCCACGTTCAGAAGTGATATGGGCCTATAACTGCCACATGCCGCTGGGTCTTTGCCTTCTTTAGGTATAAGGGATATGTGTGCCCGCCGGGTGTCCCTGGGTAAGGAGTCTCCTTCACCCAGCCCATTAAACATCTTTACCATGTGGGGGCCCAAAATTGTCAAGAGCGTCTGGTAATATTGTATAGACTTTTGCACAACGGAAAATTTTGTTTAGTTTTGTTTCGTTTTCATTCGTAAAATATATAATTTCGTTCTGTTATATTCGTTATGTTACGTTAATTCGTTTTCGGATAATTCGTTATTTCTGTAGAATGTCGATATTCGTTATACTGAATCGCGAATCATGTCAAATTCATTCGTTATATCCGCTATAATTTCTTTCGTATTAGTTGAGATTCTATATTTATGTATGTATATATATTCGTGATGACGATTCGTAGTTTGGAAAGTCGTTTGTTTATTGAATCTATTAACACACACAATGACAATATCTCTTCTCCTCTGCTCAAATACAATACAACACCCTTCTCACTCAGTTCTCAGGAATGTATTTTGCCAGTAATCCAACCTCCAGCACAAAATTAATCAGCTGAATGGACTGTAAGATTTACTTTAAGTTGACCTTTTGTTTCATTAGATCTTTATTGAATTACTGAATCATGTTGAATTCATTCTTTATATCCGCTATAATTTCTTTCGTATTAGTTGAAATTCGTTATTTTATTCTTCGGACATTCGGATGCATCCGAATGTCCGAAAGATGCAAAATTCCTGCGATTTTCAATTAGTTACGAAACTAATTACACATGTCTAATATTGTATGGTCATCCCATCCGGGCCTGGAGCTTTGCCTGGTTTCATCCCACTCACTGCTCGTTGAAGTTCCTCTATTGTGATGGGTTCTTCCAATCCTGTCCTATCCTCTAGTGATAATCTGGGCATTTGGGAAGCTATAAGGTAGTCATCAATCGTGTTGTCAGTTGGTGGTTTAGTTGGGAGGTTATATAAGGAGGTGTAATAATTCCTAAATTTTTCCGTGATTTGGGTTGGCAGATCTTTTTTTGTCCCTTTTGGTTTATAATTTGGGGAATGTATGTGTTAAGTTGCTGTTTTCTGACTGATCTGGCCAAAAGTTTCCCACATTTGTTTCCCGACTCGTAGGATATTTTCCTGCATACTTGCAAGGCGGCTTTGGCCCTATACTGTAACAGTTCAACAATTTGCTTCCTGAGGGATGTTAGTTCTGCTTCTAACAGGGTGGTCGGTGATTGTTTGTGTTTCGATTCCATGTCATGTATTTTATTAAGTAAAGATAGCAGTAATCGTTCCCTTTCTTTCTTAATGTGCGTGCCGTGTTTTATGAATACGCCTCTTATCACAGTCTTGTGAGCCTCCCACACTATACCCGGGTCGCATTCTCCTGTGTCATTAAGTCGAAAGTAATGTGTCAGTTCAGTCTGTATGTCTGTTAGGACCTCTGGTATCTGCAAGAGACTTTCGTTCAGTCTCCAATATTTGGGTCTGGTGGTCAGAGAGGAGGACAAGCAGTAGCGCATGGTGATGGGTGCATGATCCGACCACGTGATATTGCCTATCTGAACATTGTGGACTGCCTCCAACTGATTATGGGGAAGAAAGTAATAGTCTATTCTCGAGTACACTTTGTGTGGTGGAGAATAGAAAGTGTAATCATGCTCCCCATAATGATGCAGTCTCCACACATCTATCAGTCGAGCTTCATGTAAGTCTCGATTTATGCGTTTGTGTACACCGGACCTTAGGGATGAGGTACTAGATGATGTGTCAACGGAGGGGATTAAAGGTACATTAATGTCCCCTCCCAACACTAGTTGGCCTTCCGTGAATTCAGTGAGCAAATTCAGTGTGTGGTGGATGAAGGTATCTTGGCGGTCGTTTGGGGCATATACAGTGGCAAACGTCACTTTAGTGCCTCTAAGTAAGCCTTTATTAAACAGATAACGTCCGCCAGGGTCCACTAGAGTACCCGTACATGTCCAGGGTATTGTCCCTGAAATAAGTATGGACACTCCCCTGGATTTGGCCGCTCTGTTAGTGGCATGGTATGCATGTGGAAAGTGTCGATTTTTTAAAAAGGTCGGGTTGCCTGTCCTAAAGTGTGTCTCCTGGATAAATGCTACATCCGTGTGGGCTCTTTTAAGGTCATTTAATAGCATACGCCGTTTCTCTGGTATGTTAAGGCCCTTGGCGTTCAAGGAGTATATATTGATGGAGTCTATCATCACCTGGGCCAGGGGAGATTGGGGGTGGGTATGGGATGGGGGAGTGAAAAGTAAGATAGTGTAGGAAGGAGATAGAGAGAGGAGAGAGAATAGTAAAAGAAGAAGAAAGATAAGACCGTCAATTAAGACAGCTAACAGGCAGTACGTACCGTCTGTTTACTATGTTGGGGTAAGCAAAATACTTTACCAAAGAGCACGTCCTGGATCTCACCAGGAGACTTGCTCCGTCCTATTGGGGAGAGAGGTAAGAGTAAACCAGTGAAGGTGTTCCCGGTCCGCCCCTCCCCACCCAGCTGGATGTCATCATGTCAACCTCTACTCGAGACCTTTTTAATAAAACATTGAGTAAAACAAAAAACTCAAAGTACCCCGTCGACAGAAAAAGAGAAAAACCCAAAGTAAAGAATCTTAGGTATACGGCATAAGATACAGAGCATCCTATCTTGCTGTATAGCTACTAACTGTGAGCCAATAACCGGTTACAGAACATAAAGATATCCCAGAAGGGGCTAGGCGCAAAGCAGCGATCAATCCAGCCCCTATGGCACCATGTCCCTCCCCGTCCAATAATCCCATATTCTGTGTATTATTAAAACGTGCAAACAGAAAAAACAACAACAGAAAAATAATAAAATCCAGTATCAGGGAAACAATGAAATCAAACCATCATGGCATCAATATACATGACTTCATTCCCTGGGCCTTAGGTACCTGTATATGCATCCCCTTTCCTTGTTATTTCGGGGGAGTGTTAGGGACAGTCATTACAAATATTTTGCAGCATGAAGTTGTCCAGTTCCCAACACTCCATTGCAAACGTTCATTCAACCCTCGTGGAGGACGAGATCAGGTGTAATAGGGGGGAAGTGGGGGAGGGTGTCCTCTTACTGTTGTCCAACAAGTTCTACCAGCCATCTAGCTAGTAGCCTGTGCATGAGACCTCCCTTCCCTCAGCACGACAAACGTAGAACAGCAGTAAACAAGAAAAAACAAAGCACAGAGAAAAATGGGGGGAGGGGGACACCTGAATATGTAGGGGATGTATAAAGAACATAAAAAAAAAAAAAAAAAGGGGGTGGAATGCCCAAAGTACCTAACCATGCACCAGTGTGGGGGGAAGTCATCTTCTATTAGCTCACCATGTTATATGAATTCAGTCAATCTTCTCTTGGCGCTTCAGCCGAGGTGTATCTAGATCTACGGTGACTCCTCTGCGGTCTCGGCGATCGGGATCTCCACCTGCTGGCTGATCCGGGCCAGTAGACGGTACGCTGCAGCGACTGTAGCCAATCCGGGACTTCAATGGGATCCATTCCCATGAATACAAACAAGGCAGGGAGGTCAGCAGGGGACCGAAGGGTGAAAGAGTGCTGATTTCTTTTAAACATCACTGCTATGGGGAAACCCCATCTGTATGTAATGCCTGCGCTTCTTGCCGCCTCTAGCAGTGGCTTTAGTAGGGCTCTCCGTTGTAGTGTTGCTTTCGATAGATCCGGGAGAATACGAACAACAGCGCCATCGAATGTGATTTCTCCTTTCTCCCAAGCCGCTCGCAAAACCAGCTCCTTGTGGGAATACCGGTGTATCCGACAAATGACGTCCCGCGGTCTCTCCGGGTCTGTTGAGCGGGGTCCCAGTGCTCGGTGGATACGGTCAAATGACAAGTTAGGTGGATACTGTTCACCCAGCAAGATAGCCAGTGTGGATTCTGCTAGATCCTCCATCCCAGTGGCTTCTGGTAGTCCCCTTAGGCGCAAGTTATTACGCCTGCTGCGGTCTTCTACTTCTTCCATTTGTAATTGTTGGGAGAGGATCGTTGAGGCTTGTGCTGTCTGTGCTGCCTCTACCGCTGCCAGCCGTCATTCAATCGTGGCTACTGATGACTCTCCCGAGTCCATGCGTTCAGACAAGGTTTGTACGTCTTGCCGAACTACCGCTATCTCTTGTTTGTGTGACTCCTCAAGCCTATTAATAATGGCTTCAATGTCTGCCCTTGTTGGTAGAGCCTGTAGGAGTGCCCTGAGCTCCGCATCGGCTCTCAGTGTTAGCGGTGCATGTTGCAGAGATTCCTGTGAATCCGTGTGAAATATCGCCGGGAATGTGTAGTCCAAGTTCTGTGTTGTTGGTGTCGGTGTCCGAGCTGGGGTAGTCTGAGGCTGCTGAGCATTACGAGGGCCTGTCCTCGTGGCATCCGCCATCTTGGCAGCTGGGGGAGTCCTGGGATTGTTCAACAGGAATCTTTGTATGTCTCAGTTTCTGTGTGGTTTAGGAGACACCCGCTTCTGACATCTACCTCTCCGCTTTCCAGCGGAGTACATACCGGGTAGAAACGAGCAGAGGAAGGTTAAATAAAAGCTGGATATGGATGGGTCAGACCAGGAGCTCCTCTGAAACACGTCCTCACTCGGTCATGTCTAGGCCACGCCCCCTAACCTTTTTAATTGTACGTTATTTGTCCCCTGCACACAGGACTTACTATCTGTATTTGGATCCATGCAGAAATTCAAATCTCCCATCAGGATCACGTACCCGCTCTTAAATTCCATCAACTTTCCCAAAATAACCATTAAATACTCAATCGGATTCTTATTTGAGGCACAGATATTTACCAATGTACACTCCATTTCATCTAGTTTGCCTTTTAGGAAGAGGAATCTCCCTTCAGGATCTGTCAGCCTATCCTCCTTTCACAAACCCTATTGCAACACCTCTAGCTCTCTTTGTGATTGTATCCCCGTAGTACCAAGTTGGAAAGTTGTCGGAGTACAATTTCACATTAGACTCGTGGGATAGGTGGGTCTCTTGCAAGAAGACCACTCCTGCCCCATATCGTTTAAGTTCTTTAAAGATCTTATGTCTCTTAGTGGGAGTATTTAAGCCTCTAACATTATAAGTCATAAAGTTTATCGTTGTCATTTCTTCTATCCTATTTTCATAAGCTGGGAACTCCTTACTTGTCTGTCTCGGGGCTAGACGTTCTTATTTGCAAAATACCAGAGGTAACCTCACATACCACCTTCCACTTAATTACCGCCCTCCCCCGTCCCCCCGACCTCACTTTGGCCTTGGTATCACAGTCAGAGGTCCCTTCAGCTCTCATCTAGTGACTCCCACCATTAAGGGTTTGACTCTGACAGCGGCCCCCTTTATCCGTATCCCTCCCCCCCTCCTTCACTCCAAGGGGGATAAGGGATCGGACCAAGCCCACGGAATAGAGCCACAGCGCCCTGGTGACCTCAAACCACTTGGACTCCCCACATAACTTTTTAGGGTCTCGCCCCCCCTCATCCCCACCACTCCGACCAATAAATATTTTGCAATCGATTAGGTTCTCTGCCAGTGTCCCTCTTCCCCCGTCACTTTTTCCTGTTCTTGTCTACCAGGGAGGTTTGGAATTGGGATCTCAAGTCTTTTACAGAAGTCCTGAAGATCTTCTAGAAATTTTAGACGTACTGTCCTTCCCTCTTTCTGTACTACAAGTGAAACTGGGAACCCCCAATTGTACTTGATGTTAGCTACTTTTAATTGTTCTAAGAGGGGTTTAAGTTGTCGCCTTCGTGCTAAAGTTCCAGCTGATAAGTCTGTGAAAACCTGGAGATTTACTCTCTCATATTGTAATGGGGGTGCTCTTCTCAGGTTGTTCCATATTCTAGCTTTGTCCTCGTATTGATGGAATTTTATTATGACATCTCAGGGTATCTCTTCTTTCAAACCCGGGGGTTTCCTTACCCTATGAAAACGGTCTATTTTTAACTCTTCTTCTCCTCTACCCAATACCGGGTTAAATATGTTTTTCATTTTCCTTTCCAGGTCTTCCCCCTGCTGTTCTGGTAGAGCTCGTATCCTAAGATTTTGATGTCTGTTATGATTCTCTTGGTCCTCTAACTTATAAAGGAGATCACTGTGTTCCATTTTCATTTTTTTTACTTGTGCCTTTAACTCCCCAATCTCTTGGGCTTGTTGTCCTGTTTTTTCCTCAGCCTCTTCCACTCTCTTCAACAGATGCCCCATATCCCCTCTTACATTGGTAATCTCGCTTTTGATAGAGTTTTCAAGTTTAGCAAACATTTCCATCATTTCCATTTTTGTAGGCATTTGGGCCATGTTACCTTGTTCTTTGGGAGTATTTGGGTTCTGTGCTATGTCAATTCCAATACCTTCCCTATGTTTATCTCCCTGGGCCCCTTTTGGTTTTATCACTTCCTTCTTTTTTCCTTTTGTGCTCTCCTGCTTTTTCTCCTCTCCTGTGCTTTGAGGGCTCCTCTCTTTTAAATATTTCTGGATTGTACTTGTATTTAGACTTTCTCTGGGGGTCCTAGGTTCAGTTGCTCTCTGTGTCCTCCCTCTCATGCTTCTTGTTTCAACTCCCCAATATAGGATTTTTCTCACAAGTCCCCAGGTAAGGTATATCTTTACCCCATATTCTCTACCGTATTAATCCCCCTTGAACCCAGAAAGTGTCACGCGATTCACTGTTTGTGTACAGTCCAAAAGGAGGCCCAAGCAAGAAAATAAGGAGGATAAGTAGATGCACTTGTCAGTTTAAATATTCTTACCCAGTTAATTGTTGTGCCCAGCCTGGGTCCAACTAACACAGCAAGGCGATCTTATAAAAACAAAAAAAAAAAAATTATAGCATACGGGTTGATCCCTCTTATAATATTGACCAGCAACAGAGAAGAGTAAATCCTTCAACCAACTTTATACAGTTCAATTTCTCCCTGAGCTGCACATATCATTACCCAACCGTTCGGGAGACTATTACCTGGAGGTTGTATTTTTCATTCCCATCGCAGCTCGGACGTTATTACCTGACCCACATAAGAGAACTCCTTCCAGCGTGTAGTCCCATCAATTTCTGGGGTGGAAGAATGGCTCCCTGGGCGGCTCACTTCGTTGGTCTTTTCCAACTTCGCTTATTCCTACCACGCCGGGCAGGGAGACAATTCAAGGCAGCCGAGCAAAGAATGGGAGGGGGAGGAGGGAGGGGAGGGAGAGAGGGAGGACAGCAGGAGCCGACCGCTCCGTAGGGCGACTGGCGTGCTTACACCCGTCCGTCTCTCACCTTGCCAGACTGCCCCGATCCTCCCTCTGCTGCTTGAAACACTGTATGCACCGTGGCCGGTGCGGGCGGGTCCAAGGGCCTTCATCCGCCGGAGCTCCATGGTCTCACACACCACTCGGCTCTCGGCAGTACACCGGGACCTCCTCCATGGGCTAGCACAGGGACCGCGTCAGGCCACTCCCCTCAGACATGCATACGCATCACATCCCAGCCCTGCCGGGCTAGGAACTGTTTCTTAACCACCTCAATACAGTGCATTTACACCCCCTTCCTGCCCAAGCCAATTTTCAGCTCTGTCGCTGTTTAAATGACAATTGCGCTGTCATGCTACACTGTACCCAAACAGAATTTTTAACATTTTGTTCCTACAAATAGAGCTCTCTTTTGTTGGTATTTGATCACCTCTGGGGTTTTTTATTTTTTGCTAAACAAATAAAAAAAGACCTAAAATTTTGAAAAAAAAAGTTTTTCTTTTGTTTCTGTTATAAAATGTTGTAAATAAGTACGTTTTCTCCTTAACTGATGGGCACTGATAAGGTGGCACTGACGGGCACTGATAAGGCAGCACCGATGAGGTGGCATCAATGAGGTGGCACTGATGGGCACTGACGATGGCCACTGATAGGCGGTACTGATGGGCACTGGTAGGCGGCACTGATAAGTGGCACTGATATGCAGCACTGATGGGCATTGATAGGTGGCACTGATGGGCACTCATGGGTGGCACTGGTGGGCACTGATGGGCACTGATAGGCGACACTGATGGGCACTGAAAGGCTGCACTGATGGGTACTTATGGGTGGCACTGATAGGCGGCACTGCTGGGCACTGATAGGTGGCACTTCTGGGCACTGATATGCGGCACTAATAGATGGCATTGATAGGCATCACTGATTGCACTTGCACTGGCAGGCATTTGGGATGGGTACTGATTGGCAGCTGCCTGGGCACTGATTGGCATTTCCCTGGTGGTCTATGGTGGCATACCTGGTGGTCCAGGGTAGTGCCAATCCCTGGTGGTCCTGGCAGCATCCTGGTGGTCCTGGGCAGGCATCCGAGGGGGGCTGTGCTAATAAACAATCAGCACAGACCCCCCGTCAGGAGAGTAGCCGATAGGCTCTCTACTCACGTCTGTCAGACGCGAGTGAGAAAAAGCCGATCAATGGCTCTTCCTGTTTACATCGTGATCAGCCGTGATTGGACACGGCTGATCACGTGGTAATGAGCCTCCGTCAGAGGCTCTTTACCAAGATCGGTGTAGCGGTGTGTCTGACTGACACGTCGCACCACCGATCGTCGTGATGCGCACGAGATCGGTCGTTCTGGGAGGACGTCATATGATACCCACAAAAAGAGCTGTACCGCCTGGCCGTCATCTGACGGCCGGCGGGCACGAGGCGGTTAATGATATATTGAAATGGCAAACTACTATACCATAATGGAATATGATTAAAGAAAAGTTTATGCATTTTAAATATTCCTTATTTAAAAGCCAATCTGGCATGAATAGCAAGTAATAGTAATAATAGTAAGTAAAGAAATTTTTTTTTTTATATCTCTGGATCGCAGTGGGGCTCGGGTAAGTGTTGGGGGGATAGAATGCATGAAGGTAAAAAAAACCTCAAGCCTTTGGAACAGGGGTAGGCAACCCCCGGCACGCAAAGCCTCTTTTGCCGGCACTCGACTCCCTCCCCATCAGCAGAGCAGCGCAGGGAAGTGTCAGTGAGACCCTAATGCATTCCAATTTCAGAATTCCCCACACTGTACCTGCACTGAGGGGGAGGCACTGTGCCCCCACACAATGTAAAAGATGGGAAATATTGTTTGGTTCTCTAACTTTGCTGTAGCTGCGATCGTCAGCTTTTGTGATGGGGAAGAGATTGGGTGCAGTTCTGCAAGGGGGGGGGCGGTCCCTGTTTCCAGGAGGAGGAGGACTGTTATTGGCCTCTACTAAAGCCAATCACAGTCCTGCTAGCCCTGCCTGCCATTTGGAGGAAGATGTCTCGCTTGGTTGCCACTACCAATCTCAGAAAGAAGGGATTTCAGTGTGATTGAGAAAACCACAATCAGGTGACAGTTTGTGGAATTACTGTTGAGCTTCTGGGAACTTTGTTGAATTTATTCCTGAATCTTTGTGTCAGTTAGTACTGAACCCCTGCACTCTGTGTCCCTTCAAGCCACAGCCAGTATTCAGCGCAATGAAAATCATGCCCACCTTTTGATGCGGAGGCCCAACTTATGATCCTGCACACAGGCCCACTGCTTTCAGAAAATGCCATAACAAAAAATAATAGTGCACTAAATTTCAAAAATAAGCTTCATAATAAACTCCAGTGAGTATGTGACAAAACGTGATCTTAAAAGATAAATGAAAAAAGTCCACATGCACAATAATATAAATAAATAAAACTCTTGATTGCTGAAGAAACGTAAATAAACTCAATCCGTGCTCTGTGACTCCAGGAATACCAGGACACCGGAAGTGTCGTTACCGGCTCCTACTGACGCGTTGCGTCACAGGTCACGTGACTTAAGGGAAATGACAAGAAAAACGTAATTTCCCTTGAGAAAGTGATGTGGTGCATCGCGTCGGGAGGAGCCGGTTACCCTGGATGCGTAGCGAGGAGGAGAGCTGTCCCAATACGAAACTGATCGTTTAATGCAATTGTATTTCTGCTCAAATGTGAGTGCATATGATGTTATTTATTAAAAGCAAGTATTTTTAAGCAATCTTGCGCGATGATTATGTTTTATTTGCTTTGAGAAACTGTAATTTGGAGAACGAAATTGTCTGTGGAGAAGTCCTGGTATTCCTGGAGCCATTAGCTGTAAACCTGTGTATGATCGAGCTGACCCATTTGTGTAATATTATTAAAAGTGCCAATAGACCTAAGGGGGTCTTTAATTGAGGTGAGCAGGCATTGCACACAGAGGTGGTGGTGATTACCTGTCAGCACTTATTATTTGCAGAGACTGTCACAGAGTATGGATTGCGTTTATTCACGTTTCTTCAGCAATAGAGTTTTATTCATTTATATTATTGTGCATGTGGACTTTTTTAATATATCTTTTAAGATCCCGTTTTGTCACATACTCACTGGAGTTAATTATGAAGCTTATATTTGAAATTTAGTGCACTATTATTTTTTTGTTATTCAATTATATATGTGGTACCAGAACACATTTTAAATAGCTGCAGCTGTTTTATATTATCAGTCACATTATTTATAGTTTTTAGGTTGTTTGTTACTCTTATCAGCGCTTTAGTAATATATTTCACATTTTCAGAAAATGCCCCTGACATGAGCTCATCATTGCGCATCCATTCTAGATGCTTGTATGTAACATCACATAAGAGCATGTGGGCTGGATGCGAGAGGTGGATCAGCAGAATGAGTGTGCCAGGACAGGTAGATGTGTCTCATCTCTGCTTCCTTTTACCACTCTGCATATCACGCATATAATAGATGAGAAGAGGGTACAGCGGTGGGGCAGATGTACAGGGAGGTACTGTGGTGGAAGAAATGAGAAGGGGGTTCAGTATTGGGCCAGATGCGAAGGGGGTTCAGTGGTGGGACAGAAAATCAGGGGGGTAGAGCAGTAAGCCAGATGTGAAAGGAGGTGTATTGGTGGCACAGATGAGCAGGGATTTACAGTGGTGGGGCAGGAGAGCAGGGGGGTCAGTGGTGAGACAGATGTGCAGGAGGTACATTGGTGGGGCAGATGAGAAAGGGGGAACATTGGTAGGGCAGCTGAGCAGGGGGTTACAGTGGTGGGACAGAAGAGCAGGGTGGTACAGTGGTGGGGCAGATATACAGGGGGTTACAGTAGTGGAGCAGATGTGCAGGGGGTACATTGGGGCAGATGTGCAGGGGGTACATTGGGGCAGATGTGCAGGGGGTTACAGTGATGGGGCAGATGTGCAGGGTGGTACAGTGGTGGGGCAGATGTGCAGGGGGTTACAGTAGAGGAGAGGGGTGTGCAGAGAGTATGGCGGTGGGTTGTATGTAGACTAGAGGGGTGTGCAGAGTGTATGGCGGTGGGTGGTATGTACAGGAGGGGGGGCAGAGTGGATGGCGGTGGGTGGTATGTACAGGAGAGGGGTGCGGAGTGAATGAAAGTGGGTGGTATGTACATGAGAGGGGTGCGGAGTGTATGGCGGTGGGTGGTATGTACAGGAGAGGGGTGCGGAGTGTACAGAAGTGGGTGGTATGTACATGAGAGGGGTGCGGCGTGTATGGCGGTGGGTGGTATGTACATGAGAGGGGTGCAGAGTGTATGGTGGTGCCTGGTATGTACGTGAGAAGGGTGCGGCGTCTATGGTGGTGGGTGGTATGTACATAAAAGGGGTGCAGAGTGTATGGCGGTGGGTGGTATGTACATGAGAGGGGTGCAGATTGTATGGCCGTGGGTGGTATGTACAGGAGAGGGGTGCGGAGTGTATGGCGGTGAGTGGTATGTACATGAGAGGGGTGCGGATTGTATGGCTGTGAGTGGTATGTACAGGAGAGGGGTGCGGAGTGTATGGCGGTGGGTGGTATGTACATGAGAGGGGTGCAGAGTGTATGAAGGTGGGTGGTATGTACAGGAGAGGAGTGTGGAGTGAATGGGGGTGGGTGGTATGTACATGAGAGGGGTGCGGATTGTATAGCCGTGGATGGTATGTACAGGAGTGGGGTGCGGAGTGTATGGCAGTGGGTGGTATGTACATGAGAGGGGTGCGGATTGTATGGCGGTGGGTGGTATGTACAGGAGAGGAGTGCGGAGTGTATGGCGGTGGGTGTTATGCAGAGGCGGCTCTGGGCTTTGTGAGGCCTTAAGAAAAACTTAGACATGAGGCCCCACTCATGCTCATAATGGGAAAGATAATTCGAGCAATAAAAAATAGCGGTGTGCCACCCCCGCCCCCCACAGCACAGCCTCTTTCTCCTGTTCGTTCATCTGCAGTGCGGCTGAGGCTACAGAGAAAGGAACTGGGAAATGTGTTTCTTCAGTCCCTTTCTCTGTCTCAAAAGTGAGACTTCAGAGGTCTGTTAAGACCCTTGATATCTCACCAAAGAAACCAAAAAACTCTCACCAAAAAAAATGTAAAAACAATTAAAAAAACTAAAATAAAAACGGTAAAAAAAAAAAAAATCAGACTAAAATTTCTAATCAAACTAAAAAGCCATGCCCAATATGTAGCATAATTTAGCCACACTCATTGTTTTTTCTGTGTGCCACAGGTCACCATCTCCTTAGTAGTGGCCCCAGTGTATTACTTTGCCCATGATGCTATTATGATGGTACTGTACAATGGTGGTAAACCCGAGTAGGAGAGAAAAGTGGAGGGTATGAAAATGGATAGTATGTACATGAGAGGGGTGGGGAGTCTATGGAGGCAAGTAGTATGTAAAGGAGAGGGGTGTGCAGAGAGTATAGCGGTGGGTAGTATGTACATGAGAGGGGTGTGGAGTGTATGGCGGTGGGTGGTATGTACATGAGAGGGGTGCGGATTGTATGGCCGTGGATGGTATGTACAGGAGAGGGATGCAGAGTGTATGGCGGTGAGTGGTATGTACATGAGAGGGGTGCGGATTGTATGGACATGAGTGGTATGTACAGGAGAGGGGTGCGGAGTGTATGGCGGTGAGTGGTATGTACATGAGAGGGGCGCAGAGTGTATGGCGGTGGGTGGTATGTACATGAGAGGGGTGCGGATTGTATGGCCGTGGGTGGTATGTACAGGAGAGGGGTGCGGAGTGTATGGCGGTGAGTGGTATGTACATGAGAGGGGTGCGGATTGTATGGCCGTGAGCGGTATGTACAGGAGAGGGGTGCAGAGTGTATGAAGGTGGGTGGTATGTACAGGAGAGGAGTGTGGAGTGTATGGTGGTGGGTGGTATGTACATGAGAGGGGTGCGGATTGTACAGCCGTGGATGGTATGTACAGGAGTGGGGTGCGGAGTGTATGGCAGTGGGTGGTATGTACATGAGAGGGGTGCGGATTGTATGGCCGTGGATGGTATGTACAGGAGAGGGATGCAGAGTGTATGGCGGTGAGTGGTATGTACATGAGAGGGGTGCGGATTGTATGGACATGAGTGGTATGTACAGGAGAGGGGTGCGGAGTGTATGGCAGTGAGTGGTATGTACATGAGAGGGGCGCAGAGTGTATGGCGGTGGGTGGTATGTACATGAGAGGGGTGCGGATTGTATGGCCGTGGGTGGTATGTACAGGAGAGGGGTGCGGAGTGTATGGCGGTGAGTGGTATGTACATGAGTGGGGTGCGGATTGTATGGCCGTGAGCGGTATGTACAGGAGAGGGGTGCGGAGTGTATGGCGGTGGGTGGTATGTACATGAGAGGGGTGCAGAGTGTATGAAGGTGGGTGGTATGTACAGGAGAGGAGTGTGGAGTGTATGGTGGTGGGTGGTATGTACATGAGAGGGGTGCGGATTGTATAGCCGTGGATGGTATGTACAGGAGTGGGGTGCGGAGTGTATGGCAGTGGGTGGTATGTACATGAGAGGGGTGCGGATTGTATGGCGGTGGGTGGTATGCAGAGGCGGCTCTGGGCTTTGTGAGGCCTTAGGAAAAACTTAGACATGAGGCTCCACTCATGCTCATAATGGGAAAGATAATTCGAGCAATAAAAAATACAGGAGAGGGGTGCGGAGTGTTTGTAGGTGGGTGGTATGTACATGAGAGGGGTACGGATTGTATGGCCATGGGTGGTATGTACAGGAGAGGGTGCGGAGTGTATGGCAGTGGGTGGTATGTACATGAGAGGGGTGTGGAGTGTATGGCCGTGGGTGGTATGCACAGGAGAGGGGTGCAGAGTGTATGGCAGTGGGTGGTATGTACATGAGAGGGGTGTGGATTGTATGGCCATGGGTGGTATGTACAGGAGAGGGGTGCGGAGTGTATGGCGGTGAGTGGTATGTACATGAGAGGGGTGCGGATTGTATGGCCATGAGTGGTATGTACAGGAGAGGGGTGCGGAGTGTATGGCGGTGGGTGGTATGTACATGAGAGGGGTGCAGAGTGTATGGAGGTGGGTGGTATGTACAGGAGAGGAGTGTGGAGTGTATGGCCGTGGGTGGTATGTACAGGAGAGGGGTGCAGAGTGTATGGCCCTGGGTGGTATGTACATGAGAGGGGTGCGGGTGGTATGTACAGGAGAGGGGTGCAGAGTGTATGGCGGTGAGTTGTATGTACATGAGAGGGATGCGAATTGCATGGCCGTGAGTGGTATGTACAGGAGAGGGGTGCGGAGTGTATGGCGGTGGGTGGTATGTACATGAGAGGACTGCGGATTGTATGTCGGTGGGTAGTATGTACAGGAGAGGGGTGCGGAGTGTTTGTAGATTGGTGGTATGTACATGAGAGGGGTGCAGATTGTATGGCCGTGGGTGGTATGTACAGGAGAGGGGTGCCGAGTGTATGGCGGTGAGTGGTATGTACATGAGAGGGGTGCGGATTGTATGGCCATGAGTGGTATGTGCAAGAGAGGGGTGCGGAGTGTATGGCGGGGGTTTGTATGTACATGAGAGAACTGCGGATTGTATGGCGATGGGTGATATGTACAGGTGAGGGGTGCGGAGTGTATGGAGGTGGGTGGTATGTACATGAGGGGTGCGGATTGTATGGCTGTGGGTGGTATGTACAGGAGTGGGGTGCGAAGTGTATGGTAGTGGGTGGTATGTTCATAAGAGGGGTGCGGATTGTATGGCGGTGGGTGGTATGTACAGGAGAAGGGTGCAGAGTGTATGGCGGTGGGTGGTATGTACATGAGAGGGGTGCGGATTGTATGGCCGTGAGTGGTATGTACAAGAGAGGGGTGCGGAGTGTATGGCGGGGGTTGGTATGTACATGAGAGAACTGCGGATTGTATGTCGATGGGTGATATGTACAGGTGAGGGGTGCGGAGTGTATGGAGGTGGGTGGTATGTACATGAGGGGTGCGGATTGTATGGCTGTGGGTGGTATGTACAGGAGTGGGGTGCGAAGTGTATGGTAGTGGGTGGTATGTTCATAAGAGGGGTGCGGATTGTATGGCGGTGGGTGGTATGTACAGGAGAAGGGTGCAGAGTGTATGGCGGTGGGTGGTATGCAGAGGCGGCTCTGGGCTTTTTGAGGCCTTAGGAAAAACTTAGACATGAGGCCCCACTCATGCTCATAATGGGAAAAATAATTCAAGCAATAAAAAACACTGTTGTGCCCCCCCCCCCCCCCCACAGCACAGCCTCTTTCTCCTGTTCGTTCATCTGCAGTGCAGCTAAGGCTACAGAGAAAGGAACTGGGAAATGTGTTTGCTCAGTCCCTTTCTCTGTCTCAAAAGTGAGCATTCAGGGATCTGTTAAGACCCCTGATATCTCACCAAAGAAACCAAAAAACTCTCACCAAAAAAAATGTAAAAACAATTAAAAAACTAAAATAAAAACGGTAAAAAAAATAAATAAATCAGACTACAATTTCTAATCAAACTAAAGAGCCATGCCCAATATATAGCATAATTTAGCCACTCTCATTGTTTTTTCTGTGTGCCACAGGTCACCATCTCCTTAGTAGCGGCCCCAGTGTATTACTTTGCCCATGATGCTATTATGATGGTACTGTACAATGGTGGTAAACCCGAGTAGGAGAGAAAAGTGGAGGGTATGAAAATGGATAGTATGTACATGAGAGGGGTGTGGAGTCTATGGAGGTAAGTAGTATGTAAAGGAGAAGGGTGTACAGAGAGTATAGCGGTGGGTAGTATGTACAGGAGAGGGATGGGGAGTCGATGGAGGTAAGTAGTATGTAGAGGAGAGGGGTGTGCAGAGAGTATGGCGGTGGGTAGTATGTACATGAGAGGGGTGAGGAGGGTATGGAGGTGGGTGGTATGTACAAGAGAGGGGTGCAGAGTGTATGGAGGTGGGTGGTATGTACATGAGAGGGGTGTGGAGTATATGGAGGTGGGTGGTATGTACAGGAGAGGGGTGCGGAGTGTATGGCGGTGGGTGTTATGTACAGGAGAGGAGTGTGGAGTGTATGGAAGTGGTAGTATCAAATACACCACTGGCCACTGATGCATTAGTGACCAGTGGCAGTTAATTAACCCCTTTGTGCTGCTATAGTGGCACCAGTGTCAGTGTTCATGAACTCTTTCATACTGCATCATATAGGGGTTAAAAAACACTGAAACTGGTGCCACTATAGCAGCATAAAGGGGTTAATTAACTGCCACTGGTCACCAATGCATCAGTGGCCAGTGGCAGTACATTAACCCCTCCATGCTGAATATTACAAATACCATTGTAAATTAACCCCCCCCAAAGTGTTAATCACTTCAAGAAGTAAACATAGCTGAGCCTCTGTGACACAATACTATAGTGCCTTAGGTTAGGTTTTTAGCCTCTGCAAACTCACTTGCACTGTTGCATGGGGCTTCACTGGCTCCTCGCAGGTCTTAGCAGCAGCACTCTCCTCTGCTCTTTCATCCCGCATCCCAGCCTGTGAATGACATCACGCCGGGCGGGACTAGGGGGAAGCTCGATCAGCCTGACAGGGAAGTGACTGCATTGGCATACTCGCACCGCTCTGCTGCAGATATAACAGGGTAGCGGCAGCCAGCGGGTCTGTCTGCAGCGGATCAGAGCTAGCAGCATTTTTCCGAGCCATCAGAGACCTCCCTGCCCCCTGGTCCAGTCCTCCCCTAACTCCTGGCAGGTTCAGCAGCAGCCGGCAGCTCCGCCTTCACCTCTGTAATAAAAAGCTTTATATAGTAGAAAAAGCTTTCAATAATGATGAGTGATTGTGAGACAAATTTCCTTAATTATGTCTGAGTCAGCTTAGATCAAACTGTGTGTTTTATTATACACAAAAAAACTTGGTAAATACTTACAAAAATAGTACATTCATATTCATAATTAGTGTTGCTTCAAATATGCAAAAATGTTCAAGTATAGTTCATTTGTTTCAAAGATCTGAAAAGAGTTCTTAAAGTCATTAAACCATGTGCTTTTCTTCTTTGTCTTGGCTTTTTAAAATGGCCGCTAAACCTCATGTGTCCTGAAAGAAAATCTGTGTGCTGTAGATGTTGTTCTGAAGGCAGGTCAGAAGGAACAGACTGAACATTTTTTTTGCTTTTGTCTATATGGACTCAGCCTTTTCAAATTCGCGCCCAAACACAAACCCCTCCCTTAATCACTTCCCTTTTTACAAGGGTGGGGGCAAGAGTAGATATCTAAGCTCTCAACATCTGGTTCATCTTAAGCAGACCTTCTATACATAAGACAGGATATGTGGGAGAGGGGCAATCAGACCAAACATCAGACCACTTAAAAAATGCCTCAAACTGAATATCGGTTACATAGGAATACCTTAAAGATATATATATATTATTTACAATATCCATCAAAATCCTGACAGGTTCTAGATTTGCAGTCTCAGCTAATAAGTCACCATTTGGATGTTATTTAACTCAATGTTTGCCATTCATACAATTATAGGGAATGTATACTCTGTATAAAGCCAATTAAAATTTAGATATTAAGAATATAACATCCCCCTCTGAAATATGAATAATCATGTTTTCAAATTTTAATTCATTCATAACATTCATATCACATTCTCTCTGACTTTGATCCAATAACTCCAAATGTATTTCCATTATTAACTGAGTTTGCAATACCAAAACCCATTTTTCTTTCAAGCTTATTTTGCAATAAATCATCTCCTTTCCTGATTTCATTTCTAATTCGATAATATAACTTTTTCATTCTAAACATCAAACATAACTGGAATATAATGAATAACATAATAATAATAAAAAGAATAACTATAGGATGTGATAAAATATTTCCTGCTGCTGAGGTTATTGAAGTTTTTCTCCAAATTGATACACTATTACTGAATTTTTTCCACCAATTACTTCCTGAAAATTCTGACCATTTATGAGATATCTCTTGCAAATTACCTTGTTCATGTTTAAACAATATTTCTGCATTCTGAAGTTCCTTAGCTAAAGCTATCAATAAACCTTTATCTGTTTGAATTACATTTGCCCATTCTTCCCAAGGAAATTCATCTATCTGAGATATATTATATTGTGTGGGAAGAGCACTTATATTTTTCATAAGAATATTTGTTAAATTTGTTCTAAACCCATTAATACCCTTTGCTACAATGTCTCCTTCTATACAACACAAGCCTTGATTTAGGTTTTCTGTATTTGTACAAGAAGAAAAAAAAAGTTTTAACCCTTTCTGTGTCTGACATGATCTGAAAGCAAACCTTCTTTTTATCTACACAAGTAATTAATTCAGAAATTGTTTCAACTTTTTCTATTCTTGCTGAACATAATGTATGATTATGATAACAAGAATGAAAAATACTTTTGTCTTGATTAGGTAAACAGATAACTTTAGACTGAAATTGTAAACATGATGACAGATCTAATTGTTCTAATTCAGAATTTTCATTGTTAAATGCAAAATCTGTATACTGTAATTTATAGTATAATAATTGTGTATTGCTGATTGGTAATCCCAAGACAGTGATTGGAACCAAAATTTGTTCTTGTCCTGCTATTGGAATCATAGAAGAACTATAACAAACATCCTGTTTGCATCCTATCCATTTATTTACACATAAATCTGTATGATTTATAGCATATACATATTCTCTGGGTAAATTCTGTAAAATGCCAAGAGGGGTTATTCCACTCTGAAATGCTTGCGCAATTATTTTAAAATTAGTGGAATATTCAGTCTGGATCTCCAAGCATGCTCTGGCTATATGAGAATGTTAGTTCACTTGTCATTAAATCAAGAGTAATATTTTGAAGATGTAAAATAGATGGACCCATTATATTGCTGTTTTAATAACCATATTTTCTAAAATTTCATTTAAATTTCTCTGTATTTTAATCACGTTACTACCCACTAAACCAGCTGTTTCAAGATCAGACTTTAAATTATTAATATCCATACTATTTGTTATACTCCCAATTGTGCCAATCCCTTCTAAAATACCTTCAACAATACCACGCTTATTTCTGTTATGATTTCTACTATTAATTCCAAACCATCTTTCAATACCCAATTCCATATTAACCAAATGTCCTTGACATTGTGGAAACCTTGTAGAAATGTTCCATTCTGAAACATTAAAGTTCCACAATATAATGACAAACTTTACCTCTCTCAAAAGAGTTCTGGATTGGAAATGGTTAATCTGAAATGGATTTGCCGAAACACTTTTCTTACCAATACATGGAGTTTTCCTAGGAGACATTACAACAACACTTGCCTTTGCACATTTCATCGGATGATTTACTATTGATATGCAACATTCATATATACCAGTATCATTCAAAGATACTCTCATTTGTTGATAAACAAATGTATTATTGATCCAATTCACACTACCAAAAATTCCTTTATGCATTATAATAGTAGAACTGTGAAGAAAACTTCCCAAAAATTCATCGTTCCTTTTCCAAGTTACCAATGAATCTTGAGGTAAATATATTTCTGTTTTACATGTCAAATGCAAACTATCTTTGTCTTCAATAATTTTTAAAGATTGTGGGAAAATATAAATTTCTGGAATAATTATGTTGACCACAGAAATACTAACTTTAACTCTTATTTGAGTTAATTGTCTTGTTACTTTAAAATCCCATGTTCTTACAACGTCCCCTTTTTCATCTCCAATTATATTTAAATGTTCTGGATCTAATATGTTTACGAAACTTTGAAAAAGGTAATAAAATTGATCTAAGGGATAAAATACTTTCCCAGATCTTGACATAGTTAATAGTCAATAGTAACATCTCCAGACCAAATTGTTGAATCATTACCCTTTAAATATATAGACCAGAAACTCCTCAACAATATATTACATTCAAAAGTTCCAGTTTTGTTGTTTAGTCTATAAGATCCCTGCATTTTAACAAAATTTGTTTTAGATTCTATTTTAACGTTGACTTCGATTAATTGCTATGAATGAAATACAATTGCATACAGCAATCATATCCCTGTCCTACGCAAACAAATCCATACAAATCTTCAGCTGTATTAATATCAACGTATCTAAAATCATGATTTCTTTCATATGCATTAATATCAATAACTCTCTCATTTTTGTCCTTTGTATTGATATTAGTGTTTTTATCATTTTGTTCTTCTATATTGATATCAATGTCTACATCTCTTTTGTTTCTAAATAATGTAATGTCTTTGTTGTGTAATTCTTCAATCCTGTTAACCTCTGCATAGCTGGAACAGTTTGTGATATATTTTACCACAGACAAAATTGTCACTAGATAAAAGATGAATCCTGTGATAATGATAAGTTTTCTCTTTTTAAAACCTTTCTTTTGTTGAGCTGACATCTTTTCTTCCTTTTGGAATCCACAGTTACTTCAGGTTAGATTTTTACAATTCATTCCTGGAAAAAGAAATGCAGCATCATTATCTTGGATTATAAAGTTTGCATTGATCAGTGTGTACCCACGTTTTTTGTTGTCTACGTGCACTTTTCACTGAATTGAGGGGCCTTTGTACCTGTACCATTACCCCTTGAACATCCAAGATGTCAAATGGACCTTCTCAATTACTTTGTAACGGTCCACTTTTCCTAAAACTTTTTACCATGAGCTGACCTCCTTTCTCAAACTTAGAAGTGTGTGGAGGGACCATTTTTTGCATACAAGTAGCTGCATGTGGCAAAATACTGTTCAAATTGTCCTGCAACATCTGCAACCATTTTGACTTCTCTATTGCCTCCCTTTGGAGTGTAGACAAAAAAGGTTCATGGGGAAACACAAGCGGCATTTTCCTTCCTGTCATTAATTCAAAAGGAGAATACTTTGTAGCAGCAGAAGCTATGGTGCTTACACTCATTAAAATGAATGGAACAACATCAACCCAAGTATTGTCTAACAACATTTTTGCAATTCTAGATTTAATAGTCCTATTCATCCATTCAACAATTTCTGCAGACTGTGGATGATATGGTACATGAAATCTCTATTCAATTCCCAAAATGTTACACATTGCCTGCATGATTTTACCTGTAAAATGGGATCCTCTGTCACTACTGAGGTTTGCTGGTATACCCCAAACTGGAAAAACATGATTAATCAACATCCTAGTAGTTGTTAAAGCATCATCTTTGCGTACTGGAAGAATCTCGATCCACTTTGAGAAAATGTCAACTAAAACCAATGCAAATCTGAATCCATTTTTTCCTGATGGTAATGGCCCTATATAATCTATTTGTATAGAAGACCAAGGTCCGTCTGCTGGAGGAATTCTTTGTAAAGGAGGTTTATGACCCTTTGGTCTAGGATTCACTTGTGCACAAATCAGACAAGATTTGATTACACTGTCTACAGTCTCTTCTATTTAGTCCCAATAGAATTTCTCTTTGAGAATTTCAAGCAATTTTTGCTTACCAATGTGACCTAAACTCTCATGGTTAAATTTAGTGAATTCCACCTGTAGGTATTGTGGTATAACAGGGCACAAAAATCCTTCTGAGTCATGACATAAGATCCCGTTTTCATAAACAAAAGAAGATCCTAAATCACCCGATGAAGAACAAAAGATTGACATGTCTCTCTTTTGTTCCTCGGAAAACAAAGGAAAATGTGTCTGTTTTTTTCACAACATTAATTGAGACCGTTTCAGGTTTAATTACTAACTTTCCATGCAAAGCTGCTTCCTTTGCTAATGTGTCTGCTTTTCTATTGCCTACAGATAACTCACTATTATCTTTTTTATGTGATGGAATTTTTACAATAGCATATGCAAGAGGATTACTCTCTGCAAGGTCAAAAACTGATTCTAATGTCTCTTTCTGCACAAGAGTCTTATTGGATGAATCTACAAAACCTCTACGTTTCCAAATAGGTAAATAATCAGTAAGAGAACGAACAACATATGAGAGTATCACTATAAATCACTAGTGAGCCTCTATTCTCTTCCTTGTCAATTGTCAATACAGTTTTTACTGCTTCAAGTTCTGCTCGTTGAGCTGAAAAATGTCCTGGCAACTTGTGTTGTATGGCAAGATTACGCTTTGGATACCAAATTGAATACCCACTGTAATAATTACCTGACATACAATATCTCGAACCATCAACAAATACAGGTTCATCAACTTCCTCTGCCTCTCTACGAAAGAGAGGAGAATGTGTTTCATGGACTTCACATTCATGTTCTAGCCCATTGTATTCCTTCAACTGAGGAAGGATATACTTGGCATTGTGTTCAACCTGTATTTGTTTAGGTGACAGAGCCAATAACCATTCAGAAAATCTTTGGTTGGAGACTCCAGGAACAATTTTCTCAAAAAGGAACTTCAAGGTACTATGTGGGGTTTGCAGAATGATTTTGTTAAATCCTACAATATGCTCTGTTGCTTTTACTGCATAATGCACACCCACTAATTGTCGAACACATTTGTCGAGTCCCCTCTCTACTGGGGTAATTAAACGTGAAAAATACCCAAGAATTCTCCAATCTTCTCCCTGTTTCTGAAGCAAAACAGCTGAGATGGCAATCTCTGAAGCATGCACTTCCAAAGCAAATGGTGCCTGTTTATCCACTGTCGCTAATGCAGGGGCTGACTGCAAATCATTTTTCAACATTTCAAAAGCTTTTTGCTGGACTTCTGTCCAGGGACCAAATTCATTATTCTCTGTATGTTTTAACAAGTCATATAGCAGTTTCGCCTTCTCTGCCAATAACTCGATAAAATCTCTGGAAAAATTTCCCAATCCCAAAAATTGTCTCTATGCTCTGAATGTTGTTGGTATAGGTAAAGATACAATAGCCTCTATACGTTCCTGTAAAGGCTGCTTCTTCCCTGGGCCAATCAAAATTCCTAGAAATTTTACCTCACTTTTCATAAGCTGCGTGTATTCAGCTTCAGACCTTCGTCTTGCAGAAGTGTGAACAATTCTGCCAGAAGAGTCAAATGCTCCTCCTCATTTTCACTTGAAAGAAGTATGTCATCTACATACTGAATTAAACAATCAGGTCTAGAGAACCTTGATAAAATATTTGCCAAAGCCTGATGAAATATAGACGGGGAACTATGATATCCTCGCGGAAGTCTTGTAAAAACAAATGAAACATTTTTGTATACAAATGAAAATTTGTATTGACAGCTCTTGGCCAAAGAAATGCTAAAAAATCCCTTTGCAATGTCTAATACAGAAAATACTTTTGCATTAGCATTTAATTGCGACATGATATCTGGTGTTTCCTCTACAATAGGTGAACAACATGGTATGTATTTGTTTAGCATTCTTAGGTCAATCAAAAGTCTGTATGCACTGGGGTCATCTCGTTTAGCCACAACCCATAAAGTATTATTTGTCACAGAATTTGCTTTCCTAATGATACCCTGTTCCAAAAACTCTTGAATGATCAATGAGACAGGTTCATCACAATCTGGTGGTAATTTATATGGCTTTACGAGAGGATGGTCCTTGCCTTCAACATTAACTTCAATACCTTTAAATAAGCCAACATCATTCTTTTTTTTACTCCAAAGTTTTTTGTGTGACTGTACCACTTGTTTTAACTTCAAATTCTCTCCTGTATCAGGCCATTTTTAATCAGTGTCAACTGTTTCTGTCAAACATATGCTTCCCACTTCTGAATAATCAGCTGGATCAATTACCACAGGCTTACGATTAGCTGAACCTTTCCAAAGCACTCCATTGCCTAAATCAATAATCCACCCTCTTTGATACAAAATATCGGTTCCAATGATATTTTCGGATACTTTACAGAACCACATGTCTATTTCAGTTTTCAAATGACCTGGGATTTCAAAAGAAACATTTTTACACATTTTAGCTTGAGAATCACCTGTTCCATTAAACCCAACAATTGTACAAATTGCTGCATCCGATAAAACAGGTCATTTCAAACCAGTGACACTAATCTGAGCACCAGTGTCTGAAAGAGTTTTCACTTTTTGTCCATTAATTTTAACCTTTAAATAAGGTCGACCACTCTTGTCTAGAAATATAGGCGCTACAGGGACTAAAGAGTTTTTCCTGTCATGGAGAAGATAACAGTGGCTGTCTCCCACTGCTATCACTGGTTAAATGTGCATTCATATTCGCACCAATCTCTTTTAGCTCTTTCCTCAAAGGGGCATACGGAGAAAAAGTTTTAACTTCTGTTGAAGGTGGGGCAGAAGGTTTGGTGAATACTAATCCATTTTCTTTCCCAATGTTTTTCGACTCAATATATTTTAAATACTTCCTACACTGTGATTTTATAATGACCAGGCTTCTGACAAAAGAAACAAGTCATTGGTCTTTTATTAACAACCTGTCTTACCCTATCGTTCCTGAATTTGGCAGCACCACCTGCTTTAACATTATTCTGAATGTCTATGTCAGAATCTCTGTTCTGAATGACAGAAATTTTAGTTTTCAAAGTACTCCGCTTCAGTTGTCTTCTTACAAGATCTACAACTGAAGTTGCATCGTCCAGAGTTTCTTTTTGACTAGCTAACGCCATCGATGCAGGATCTAGATATGTAAATTTTCAAACAAATGCCCTTATTAATGCAGAATTCTCATCTCCCACTGCATATACCATTTTGAATGCCTTTGCAAATGCTTCACGAAAATGATATGGATCGTCGTGTATAGTTACTTTTAAAGAATCCAATATCTAAGCTGTCAGGGTTTCCTCCCCTGTGATACACATCAGTAACTGACGCAATCTTTCAGATGCATCAGTATGATCTTCAGTTCCATAATCATCAATGTAAGGTGTTTTGACTAAACATCTTGCTATATGATTAGGAACCCATAAACAGAAAATTTTATTCCTTTGCTCATCAGTCAAATTGAAACGATCACAAAAACTTTCAAAGACATCCCCATTGCGAAACACATCTGCTCTCAAATCATAATGCGGGATATCTTTCAAAATTTTCATCAACTGATCGTGTATTTGCAATTTAAGTTTAGACGCTCTGTCTAATAGCTTTTGCTTTCGAACGTCACCTTCTGACGGTTCCTCTAGCTCAATAGGATTACCCGGTATAAACGACAATTTTTCCGCAGCTGACTGTTTTTTTTCAGCCCCCTTTGTAAGTACCGAGATATGTTTGTTTTTTGAAATTGTAACATTCTGCATTTCTATTTCATTCTCTAAATGCTCAATATACGTACAAAAAGTTTCACAATTTGAACAATTAGGTTCAATAGGTACATTCTCTTGTGTTTGCATAATTTCCGTTACATTTTGACTTGCTGACTGATTCACTACACAAATCATTTATTTATCTGTCTCATCAAAAACCATTGTATTGAAAACCGTAACTAACTTCATTACATTACGTAATTTTTTTCTTTGTTTTAGCAAATGAAAATCTAGTTTTATCAATTTCATTATTTGCTTGTAGGCATTGCTGAAACATAGATTTCCATAACTTAGCATCTGAAATATGACTGGCTAAACCTTCAAATTCTAAATTGCTTTCTTGTGCGATCACATTTATAAATTCCATATTTTGGTACTCACCGAATATAAAACTTTTCCGTTTTCCGCTGGACCCAAATTAAACCGTCTGTCGAGACTTCTGTATGTCTGGAATTCTCTGTTCTTTCACAATTATCAATTAATCGATTCTAGGTTCTTTCAATATTTGCAAAGTTAATTTCTGTTCATCACTTTTCCCCTCTGATCAACGGAAGAAAGTGAAAAAAACTTCTGACGATTGATATTGGCTCGGCTAGCCAATGTAATAAAAAGCTTTATATAGTAGAAAAAGCTTTCAATAATAATAATAATAATTCAAAGATCTGAAAAGAGTTTTTAGTCATTAAACCATTGGCTTTTCTTCTTTGTCTTGGCTTTGTAAAATGGCCGATAAACCTCATGTGTCCTGAAAGAAAATCTGTGTGCTGTAGATGTTGTTCTGAAGGCAGGTAAGATGGAAAAGACTAATTAGAGAGCCGCCTCTGCCTATCTTTGACTGAAGTCTCTCCCCTTTAAATCAGGGTTCTCAGAGCACCCCTTACTTCAGAGTTCCCCTTTACACCAGAGGCCACCGTGTTTCCCCTTACATCAGAGTCCTCTCCGTATCAGAGCTCTCAGTGTTCCCCTCTAAAAAGGGTTCCCAGTGCATCCCTTATGTTAGAATTCCCAGAGTCCTCCCTTACATCAGAGTCTGCAGAATCCCCCCTTACAGTGCAAGGGAACTCTGCGAGTTCAGATGTAAAAGAGGAACTCTGTGGATTCAGATCTAAAAGGGGAACTCTATGGACTCTGATGTAAAGGGGGACTCTGTGGATTCTGATGTAAAGGGGAACTCTTGTTATTAACTTCATATGATTAGGAATGTTATTTAATAGCAAAATATATGTATAATTTATACTATAAAAAAAATTGCTGTGCGCCACTAAAGTGTTCGGGTTTGACTTGAAGAAAAAGTGGCAACCCTAAGTGGCAAGCCTGCTGATCTCACAGCTTTGCTAATCTGACAGAACACCACTGCTTTTAGAATTCAACATGTAAACAGTCAGACGGATTTTTAAATACTGTATTTCACCATATAAGCTCAGTTCACTGTTAAAAATAAGTGTGAAATGCAAAACTCCGGTGGGTGTAACAAGATGCCCACTTGCCCCCTTTTTAGTGTATCCTTACTGTGGAGGAGTGCGAGGTGTAGCATTATGGCGGCGACTTCCGTTACATATTCTGATGGGTCACCAAATCTGATGAAACAGGGGAAGGTAAAGCACTGCTGATTCTTGTGAAATGCTGCATAGGAGTGTGTTTGCATGGAATCATGGAAGTGTGCAATGTGGCCATTAATAAAAAGACTTTTATGGGGTCATGCACTATTGAGGCTTTTATTTGTGCATGTGCCCCCTGTGATTGGTTAGTACCATGTGATGACCCTGGACCTGGACAGCATGACATGTCACAGCTTATGCCTCGTTTCCACTGAGCAGTTCGGTTCGGTTCGGTACGGTACGCTATTTTGGGTGTTTCCATTATGAAAGCAGCCCATACAACTGAACCGAACCGTTCCATTCAGGGTCCTGCTTCAGATGTGGGGCCATAGAAAATGGAACGGTTCGGTTAGGGCGGAGCTACGATACATTACACTGATTGGTGGACATGTGACACCATGACGGCATTTTTTCTAAACCCACGTATGGCCCCTGTCGGTCCGACTTGTAGTGGAAACGCTCGCCTGAATAGGCCGGACAATTCTAGGCCTTCCAAACCGATCCAACCCGAACCGATCCGCTCGGTGGAATGACTTGCAGCAGGACCTATTAACCATTTGGAGTCTGGTTAATAAGCCACTAGGATGGCTTTTACATTGCAGGGAATTACGAGGTGAAAACAAAACATATCTGGATGATGCCTGTAGCTGCAGCTATCATCCAGATATCTGCACTCAGAGTGCACAACGTCATGCGAGCGGGTAGTTGTTAATCAAAAATAA
Source organism: Aquarana catesbeiana (assembly GCF_042186555.1). Taxonomy (NCBI): domain Eukaryota; kingdom Metazoa; phylum Chordata; class Amphibia; order Anura; family Ranidae; genus Aquarana; species Aquarana catesbeiana. The sequence goes on from NC_133327.1 coordinate 566,689,814, forward strand.
AATATGTTTGGGCCTATATGAGGGGCCACATGTTCTGGTAATCACTCTGTGTGCTCACTGGTTTGGTGGAGGTGCACTGAAGTGGTTGCAAAGAGTCGATGGGAGATCAGTACTAGTTTACAATAGTCAGATGAACTTTTTTGGACATTTTTTTACTTTGCAAAAGTCACTTTATAGTGGATGAGTGGTGAAGTAGCGGTCAATTAGGGGTAGTGGATCCGCTTCTCTTCACAATGCACATATGAATTTTAAGTTTTATTTATTTTTATGTTTTTTATTATTGCACTTGTCAATTTTTGGGGGACTTTGCACAGTATTTATGAATATTGCATGGATAAATATTTGCTTATGGTAACACATTGTACTGATTGGAGTATTTATTGCATCTATTTAGTATTGGATTATTTCTGAAGTGTTTGTGTATTATAGTTTGCTGCTTTCTCACTACTTTAATAAATATTTAGTTTTTTGCACTTAGGCTAGGTTCACACTTCTGTGTGTGGCTGTGATTCTCGCACCCACCCGCAGTGAAAATGCCGTGCTCTGCAAAAATGCCCAGGGCTGAACATTCATTCTGAATGACACCCCCACACATGTAAAAATGTAGTGCAGGACCTGCAGGGAAATCATGCGGTCAAAAAGACCATGCGATTTCCCTGCAGCCATATTTTTGAAGAGGTGCATGCACCTTTTTTTGCGGAAACTCAGGCATGGCAGCCCATTAATTTGAATGGGCTAATTTACCCATAGAAAAATGCATAGGTGTGAACCTAGTGTAAGTGAAGAAGTTTACACACACAGAAGTGTATGTGCATTTTATTACAGGTACTTATAACGCTGTCAATTTACATATATTATACATTCACATCAGTCCCTGCCCTCAAAGAGCTTTTAATCTAATGTCCCAAACTCACATTCATATATACACATACTAAAGACAATTTAGACAGGAGCCAATTAACCTACCAGCATGTCTTTGGAGTGTGGGAGGAAAGTGGAGTATCTGAAGGAATCCCACGCAGGCACAGGGAGAACATACAAGCTCCAAGCAGTTAGTGCTGTGGTTGGGATTTAAACCAACGACCCTAGCCCTGCTGTGCGGAAGTGCTAACCACGGTGTGTGTTTTTATACCTGTTTGCATGTATGTGTTTTTGTATGTGTATGTAGTGCCAGGACTACCAGGGCCGCAAAGGTTGCACTTGCAACTGGGCCCTAAACTACCGTCACTGTGGGTGGCCCCAAGAAAGCAGGAACATGTTAAAGGGTCCCACTGCAGATCAGTTGGAAGGACCCCGAGCTTCGAAGGAAAGGGTCCTGGGATTGATGGGGGGGGGGGGTCTTCATGGTTTCTTGCATCAGAATGTAGCAGAATACATTTTGGCCTGAAATAAGCAAAAAATAAAGGATCCAGTGGTGATTAAAAAAGTAAAGCCAAAGCTCGTTTGGCTGTACTTCTCCTGCGGATCACAAGAGTGCAGTTCGTTCTACACTCCTGTGACCCCTTTTCAGCTGACAGTGGGCTAAAGTCTGCTGTCGGCTGATGTCACAGAGTCGATCATGGCTGGTGAATGATGCTGACCATGTGGCTGAGATCCACCTAGGAGCCTGGATTTTTTTTGCAGCAATTTGGTGCACACCACCAGCCCCAGATCAGATTACAGCTTTCCTCCACCTGGCCCAGCAGGTGTGACAGGTCTGTCCCTTCCATAAGATCGCAGCACTCCCTCCCCCTCCCCAACCTTATTCACACAAGACGGGAAGCATGGCAGGTCTGGACAAAGGGTGGGACTTTTCAAGTTAAGAAGCAGGTGATTGGTTACTAGACAGAAGAGCGTCCCACCACTCAATCACCTGCCTTTCACATGAAAAGTCCCGCCCTTTGTCCTGTGATGCTTCCTGTCTTGTGTAAATAAAGGAGGGGAGTGCTGCGATCTTATGGAAGAGGCAATCTGTAATATCAATGCAGGACTGTGATGAGGGGGATCTGGGGTGGGTGGGGAGTGTCTGTAAAAGGGGGATGGGGTCTGTGGTGAGGGGTGTATCTGAGCAGACAGAGGTGACTGAAAGTCATGACTCTCTGCTCAGAGTGGCAGGAAGAACTGAGCTATCAGAGGTGTTTGATCACTCAGTTCTCAACCTTAATGCAGGCGGGGGGCAGATGTAGCATCAAATCGACACTGGTTCCACTTAGATAAGTATGATTTTTTTTTTTAAATCCCAAACTTCTCTTTTAAATACCAAGTAACCTCTATCTGTCTCAAAAAAATGATACAAATTCAATTTGCGCATGTGTTGTATGACCGAGTAATTTTCATTTAACCTGTTACCATGCTGGAAACTGAAAATTGGCCTGGGCTGGAAGGGGGTAAAGGTGTCCAGTATTGAAGTGGTTAATTATGCCTGCATATTACCTTACCTTTTTTGTCTTGAATTCTTCATAAAAAAAAATAGATGTGAACATTCTAGTATGTGTAGGTGTCAGGCACTTCTGTTAGGTGGCCTCAGAACTGTACATCTGCAGCGCAAGATTATCTAAGGCACTGCTGACTTGTCTCATGTGATTTTTTTCTACTATACTGCTTGCAGGAGTGGACTCTGGACTCTTCACTGCGAGTATCTTCTGCTGCTGCTTCATTCATTCTGTGGATTTGTTCTTCTTCCACCTTTCCTGCAGCTTCTTCAATATTCTTTCACCAGTTATCAGATCACCAAGGTGGGCTCTGACGAGAAAGCAAAGCCCTCCCCTTTTTTTTTTTTTTATTATGCTCTCTTTTATTATATAAACAAAGATCAAAGATACACAAATACATATAGTAAAAATCACATTCCTATGTCAAAATTCCTTATTACATAGATTACTTACAATATACAGTTATTCTCCCTATTCCCCTAACAAAGCCCTACCTCTAACATGATGGTCACCTCCACAAAGAGAAATAGTGCAGAACAAGTCTTTTACAATTCTTTTACGTCTATCATTTTCTTGTTATTCAATTAGAACTTTTCATATTGGGCAATGGTTTCCCAAAGCACTATGGTTAGCTAAAGAGACAGCACGGCAAACAGCTTGCTTGGCTGTTCCCAGTGTCTAATATGAGCCATCTCATATGGTAGGAGTCACGTTTGTGATGCGATCATGCTAATGATGTTAAAAGGACACCAGAGCTCTACCTCTCTGTCCATTTTTGTCATTCTAATCTCAGATCTGTGACATCTTTATCTGTTGTAGTATTGCTGACCTCTTCTGAAAATGCTATTTCCTAGCTGTCTCTTGCCTTAAAACGTTCTGAGTGATTAACATGCATATAGCAGGTGAAGTCAGGACAGTCTGCATACCTTTTAATGAGATAGAAAACAGTAAAGCCATTGGATCTATAGGACAGCCAGGCAATTAGTATGAAAGGAATATGGGGATAGCCATAGCTAAACTCTTTCTGGAAAAGCTATTTGCTTGGCTGTCATGGTTCAGTATCTTGAAACGCCGAACCCATGCAAATATGAAGAACTTCTGACTTTCTTGGTCAGAATGACAGTCGGGACTTGCTGTGTAAATACAGCAGCTGGCTGTAGCCACCATTGTCAAAAATGGACCTTCTAATCAGTGTTTGTAAACATTGTTCAGTGACATGATTCAAAAGCACAAAGTAACATTATCATTACCCTCCTCATCCACTGCACCCCCTCTGCCATAGAGACGGAGGTTCACCTCTCTTCTATCTACCATTTGGTCGCTCAGTACTCCATGGGACATAATCTGAGGACTGATGTGAAGGATGACCTTACAAATGTCTGGAATACTTGGAGGTAGAACTACAGGCAAAACTTTTTTTTTTTCATTTCGCATAGCGTAAGGGAGGGTTATAACCCCTGTGAGATTTTATTTTATTTTTTGCCAACCATGTTCCTTTGCGGAGATTTACCTTCACTTCCTGTCCCATAGCCAAATAAGAAGTGAGAGGAAATCCCTGCAAATTTAAGGAATTCCTTGGGGACCCCCAGGTCACCAGAACTAGTGTTCCTATTGTAAGATTTCCCCTTTATTACTTTTCTGGGGACAACCCAAAAGTTGGGATTTTCTTTTACTTTCAATAATAACAGTAAGCAGGAAAAATGGGCACAGACAGCAATAAAAACTGACAGGGGTACTAATCCCTCTTCACTTTATACAAAACTAAAAAAAAGTTTTGCCTTTAGTTATACTTTAATGAGATGCCTGTTGTATTGTACGGCTCAGTTCACACTACTATGATTTGTGTTTCATGCACTTTTCACTGTGAATATCTAGTGTGACTTTGGATGTGGTCATGGGCGTCCGCAGGTAGGGGCAAGGGGGGTCAAGTGCCCCCCCCTAGAATCAGGGATCGGATCGACACATTCAGCACTGTGATGTCGCTATGGGGGTGCGGGCAGCCAATGGGGTGACACCATCAAGGTGCTGTCAAGCCCCCTCATCAGTGTAGTGTGACTGCAGGTTCTTTTCCCTGCTCAGTCCAGGAGAGAACTTGAGAGTGCTGTGTCAGGACAAAGGTGAGCTGCGGGCTGTCAGAGGTTTCCCCCGCTCGCCCCCCCCTTCTCCTGTCAGGGAGAAGAGACGGCAGCTCTCATCAGGTTCCCCGTCCAGCTTCCTGCCCGATCCGTTCCTTCCCCATTGCCCATAACTGAGGGCCAATCAAAGGCGGACCCATTTTCCACAGGAAAGAGGCTACAGCTCGATCGAGAGAGAGATTGAGAGACTGCAGCCTGGAAAAAAGCTGAGGGAGTGAATGCTACAGAACAAAGAAAGAGGCATGTGCTGGCAGAAGCCAGAGAGCCACGCTGCCCAGTGCCACCAGAGAGAGCCACGTTGCCCAGTGCCACCAGAGAGAGTTATGCTGCCCAGCACCACCAGAGAGAGCCACGCTACCCAGCGCCGCCAGAGAGAGAGAGCCACGCTACCCAGTGCCGCCAGAGAGAGAGAGCCACGCTACTCAGTGCAACTAGAGAGAGAGCCACGCAACCCAGTGCCAGAGAGAGAGCCACGCTACACAGCACCAGAGAGAGAGCCACGCTACACAGCACCAGAGAGAGAGCCACGCTACCCGGCGCCACCAGAGAGCCATGCTGCCCAGCACCACCAGAGAGAGAGAGAGACTGAGCCACTGCCATGGTACAGGCATTCTACACTACTGACCAGAATCGCCCCCGGGGAACCCAGAGTGAGCGATCGTCCAGCCGGGGGGATCACTGCTGTAGTTTCGCTGGGTCTGGTAAGAGGGTCTGTCAACCATTATCCATTACTTATCCTAGGGACTTTACTACGCCTGCTGTCTCTTACCATGACAATGTGATAATGACATTGTCGAAAAGGGACAGCGCATGGGTGACCCTAAAATGATGCCCTCCCTTGAAAAAAGTTCTGCGGACGCCCATGGATGTGGTTAGCATATTCTATGGAGCCAAATCACACTGAAATTGCACCAAAGTAGTACAGGAACTTTTTCCAAAATCACACCGCACAGAATTGAATTGATGTGAATAGGCACCATTGAAAATAATATGATTTCCCTTGTCATGCAATTCAGTGTGACTCAAGTCGCATCAGAAATTGCATCAGTGTGAACCAGCCCTTAGTGTTACTATATGAGAAACAATGTGATTGTTTATCTTGAAGAAGAGAAACGGTTTGCAAAACACATAGAAAATCGGAAGCAGACATTTAGGTTCCAACTATTAATGTTGATATCAAATGTAAAGTACATGCATCCCATATTTGAGGTTGGTAAGATTATAGAGGAACGGCAGTCTGCTCACATAATTTGTAATAAAAACATCTTTGCCATTCTGAAGCTTCCCTCCAACCACTTTGCATATTATTTTATATACAATGTGATTCTGTACTTGCCAAATATGCTGCACAAATCTCCCTCCACTAAGTCTGGCTGCATCCATTGTAACTATGGGCTGCTGCCTGTTCACTTCCTGGATTTACACAGACACACACCTCCAGCTCTGTAGCCCTGCAGCTCTCATTGGCCCTCTTATGACTCATCCCCCCTCCCTTGCTGGCAAACTCTCACTAGAGTTAGAGAGAGAGCTGGGCATAATGTCTTAAGCCTAGGCTAATGACCAGACAAGAAACAGGAAGTGGGCTGTATAAGGTATTTACTAGCAGAAAAAACTGAAAAAAATGTTTTACTATCTACAGTTAAAACAACAAGGGCAGAAGATTTAATAGATGAAAACTTGAAAAAATGACTTAAGAAAATGAGAAATTATTAAAAATTCTGGAACAATGTATGTAGTTCAAAATGTCATGCATTAGGGCAGGGGTCTCCATAATTTGTAATCAAAGGGCCCTGTTTATTGTCCTTCAGACTTTAGGAGGGCCAGACTGTGGCCAGCAGAAGCAGAAATGTTCCTGGTATCAGTGGGAATAAATATGGCCACAATTGGTACTAGGGGAAGGAATAGTGCCCCATCATTGGTATCATAGGAAGGAATAGTGCCCCATCATTGGTATCATAGGGAGGAACAGTGCCCCATTATTGGTGTCAGATGGCAGAACAGTGTGTCATAGCAGTGGGAGGAATAGTATCTCAAGGGCCGGATAAAAGGAAAGCAAAGGGCCGCGGTTTGGAGACCATTGCGTTAGGGCATAAAAACATTATCGTGTTGCAATTACCTTGAATCATGCTTCACCACCTTCATGACCAGGCCTTTTTTTTTGCTATTCGGCACTGCGCTAATTTAACTGGTGATTGTGCAGTCATGTACCACTGTACCCAAACAAAATTCATATAATTTTTTTCACACAAACAGCTTTCTTTTGGTGGCATTTGATCTCCACAGTTTTTTTTTTATTTTTTGTGATATGAATGGAAAGAAGACTGAAATTAAAAAAAAAGATATTTTCTAGTTTATGTCATGAATTTAGCCCAAAATGCTGCTACATGTCATTGGTAAGTAAAAAATTCCAATAAGTGTCCAGTAAAGGAGAGGTATAGCCAAAGCCCACTTGGCTGTACTTCTCCTGTGACCGTGTTCAGCAGATAGCAGGCTGACGTCCCAGAGCTGGTGCAGGCTCTGGCAAGATAGTGACAATGAGGTCGGGAGCCGCCCACATGCCTGGAGCGGCACCTGGCTCAGTCTCAGGGAGCCGCTGAGAGCCTGAGCCAGCCACCCCTGCCCCTCCACAGCCCAGCGCTCCAATGAGTGCAATGGGGGAGGGGGCAAAGCAGAAAGCCGGTGACTGACAGCCACCAGCTCTCTGCTCAGGGAGCTCTGAGAAGCGAACAATTAGCGGTGTTAGGTCGCTCGCTTCTCAGTGTTAGAGCTGGCAGGGGACAGATGCAGCATCAGACCGATGTTGCATCCACCTAGGCAAGTATGATGGCGAAAAAAATGCCATAACTTCCTATCACAGGTGCTAAAATGCCAGGATAGTACAGACAACCCCCAAATGACCCCTTTTTGTAAGTAGACACCCCAAAGTATTTGCTGAGAGGCATGTTGAGTGCATGGAAGGTTTTATTTTTTCAAGTTTTTGAAAATTTTTTTTATTTTAACACAAAGTTGTCACTTTAATGAGATATTTCTTACACATTCCATTGGTATATGTGGAGTTACACATGGCGATACCACATATGTGAGACTTTTTGGGGGTCTAGCCATGTACAGGGGTCAAAAACCAAGGTCTAGTGCTAGACTGCTCTCGATCTGACATTTGCAGTGATACCTCACATGCACAGTGCAGTCGCTGTTTACATACCAACAAGAGACTGCTGCATGCCTTTGGGGGAGTGCTTATTTTTACACTGTACCTTTTTTTGTTTATCACATTTATTGTTATCACAGGGGATGTAAATAAACCCTGTGATAGCAAAAGGCAGTGACAGGTACTCTTTTCTGATAAATCTAGTGTCTATTAGACTCTAGATCTCTCCCCTGCCCTTAAAACATCTAATCACACCAGGATGGGGGATGTAGGGGGGGGGGAGGTATGGAAGACTGCCCCAAAAAAACGGCAGCCTGGGAAGGGGTAGGTGGGGGTGGACGACTGCTCTGAAAAGGGCAGCCTGGGAGGGTAGGGGTGGGAGATGGAAAACTGCCCTGAAAAGGGCAGCCTGGGAGAGGGTGGGAAGGGGGGTGTCACGCTTACCCCTAATGCAGGTGGTCAGACACTATCGCTAGCTTCTGTGTTTTTCACCTTTGGCAACCCCCTTTGCCATAGGGAAAGCAGGCCTACCGGTATTTGGTTGCCCCAGAACTTATACACAAAGCTATAGTGCCTGGGTACCACGCCGGGGCAGGCGCGAACTGAGTACAGCAAACAGGTATTTGCGGTTGGCAGACAGATAGAGTGGTTAAATGACAGTCCATGTTTAAGGCAGGTAAGGTTCACAATAGTTGGGGTCACATACGTAGGCAGGCAGAGTTCAGAGAGTAGTCGATATCCGCTCCAAGGTCGTAAACGTGGAATCTGATTTAGCAGAGAAAAGAAGACAACGACGTGTAAGAAACACAATATCACAAGCATGAGTCTGCAGGCTTGGATGGCTTAAAGTAATACTAAAGTCTCAGCCGGAAGTAAGAGCAGGTACCTGTCAAGATCAGATACTCACTCCCCCTGAAAAGGTTCCAAATGTGGCAGCGAAGGGGGGAGTTGGAAAACAAGCGGAGCTTCCCTTTTTGGGTGGAGCTCTACTTTAAATCAGGTTGTCCCCATCAGAGTGCTCCCTTAAATCAGGTGTCCCCATCAGAGTGCTCCCTTAAATCAGGTGTCCCCATAGGCATGCCTCTATGAATCAGGTGCCGCCCTCGGTCGGAGTGCCTGCTTAAATCAGATGGCTCCATCAAAGATGCTCTGTGCAAAACCATTACACAGAGCAGGTAAGTATAACAAAGTTTGTTATTTTTAAAAAAAAATGTACTTTTAGTATTACCTTAATCAGGTGTTTTCAATGGAGTGCACCCCTTGCAGTGGATGTCCCCATCAGACCTGGGAGGAGGGGCACAGCCCCCTGCCCTGGCTGTACAGCACGTGATATAAATGTATAATATTAATATGAATATTGTGCACACTGCTCCTCTGTACTCAGATCAGTTCATATTCATGTCACACAATCATTTCGGGGAATACTTCGCTACCTCCATCACATGACACTGCACAGGCTCCGCCCATCAACATCATATCCGTCCTCTCTGAGTTCTCACTCACCCCTGAGCAGAGCACCGTGTGAAGTAGTTGATAAAGGGGCGGGACACTCCACACGTTCGTCCTCCCGAATGCTCTGTCACCTTCATGTGACATTAAACCAAAGGGGCAGGTGTTCTGTCGAATAATGCCTCACGTCGAAAAATGCATTCTATGCACTACACATGCGCAGTACGTCACGTCACTCCAGCTGATTTACTGATTAGCTGGTGTGACATATCGACTGCACATGCGCAGTTCTTCAGATACATTTTTCTACGAGAGGCAAGCCACGGGGAGCGCTCGGAGAGAGAATTTAAATTTAAGATTCTGTCTCGCTCTCTGTGCAGCTCAACACTGATGTAAGGGAGAACTTTGCTTGGAACACTGATGTAATGGAGAACTCCACTTGGAACACTGATGTAAGGGAGAACTCCACTTGGAACACTGATGTAAGGGAGAACTCCACTTGGAACACTGATGTAAGGGAGAACTCCACTTGGAACACTGATGTAAGGGAGAACTCCACTTGGAACACTGATGTAAGGGAGAACTCCACTTGGAACACTGATGTAAGGGAGAACTCCACTTGGAACACTGATGTACGGGAGCAGCAGCGATGCACAATCTGAGAACTACTGTCTCCTCCGCTGTTTGTATAGGTTTAAATTGTGCCTGTGAAATGGTATCTCCCATCGAGAGATACCTCCAACGATGTGCGCATGCGCCCTGGTTATGTTAGCTCAGCTGATCGGCAAAGCAGCTGTTGTGCTGTTCCGTACAGCGCATGTGCAGTACATACCGGGCACTAGTCGATGGGGGGCACTAGTCGACAGAACACCAGCCCTCAATGTCCCTGCATGTTAGCCTATGTACACATAGGCGTTTAGAGGCAGAGAAAAAAAAGCTTGATGCACATAAACACGTGCAAAAACACATCCAAACGCAGATTGATGCTAGGTACATTTAGCACTTGATGTGTCTAAACGCATTATGTGAGTTTACAAGTGTTTTTCTGCAAAAACACCACTGCCAGGATGAAAGGCGTCTAGGAGAGTTAGCAAAAACATCCAGTGTGCACGAGGCCTTATAATGTACTGCGATTCGTCAAAAAATAAATGATAACTACTATGTCAAAAGTTTAAGGTATTATATACAAATAAAAAAACATTGTCTGACCAATCAATGAAACACATTTTTTTTTTTTTTAATAAAGGTTTTGGCGCCATCTACTGTCAAGTCAAGTGCAATGAGTGCAGGTGGTTCCCAACCTGTTCTATGCCCCACACCTCTAAGAAATGTTAGATTCATTTTCACACTCCCTACAAAAGTAATGTCACAATTGAGGATGATTAAGTCTAATTTCTAACTTTTGAACAACAAATTAAATCACATACAATACTGCAGGTACACAAACTGAAAAAAAAAAAGCTTTTAACGCTTGTAAATTGAGTAATTTAGTAATTTAGTAATTTAATCTACTTTATTCAGAAACAAAATTGTAAAAAAAAAAAAAAAAAAAAAAAGGTAAAAGTAACTTATAAAAGGAAATACAAAGCAGGTTTATAAAACAAATCATACCGATATAGCATTCTCTGTGAAAAGTGGTTGATTTCTTCTTTTTATGACAGCAGAGTGAAATTTAGAAATTTTGCACTTCAAAGTTAGAATTCAAAACTTTGCAATATTTGTAAGGAAAACAGTAAATCACGCAAAAAAAAACTTGAACATTTTGTTTCTTTATCTACTTTATGCATGTAAATAGCAAACTGCATTTATCTGTATACAAATTGTGGGTTGTATTTGGTCAAAAGCCCACTCAGGTGATTTGTTAGCTCTATACTGTATCCTCTACTCTTTTCGTCTGTCGCTGCATCTGTTCTTCCTTTTAACTTTTTACCTTCATAGTGCCTCGTGTCTCAGCTAAATTTTAATAAACTTGTTTTTTTTTTTTACAATTTATATGGAAGATCTCCAAACCGTGGCTGAGCCGGAAAATCCTTTGTTGTCCAAAAGCCCGCTGAGGCGCAGCCCTACTAGACATTGAGCTCTATCATAAAGCAGCTAATTAGACCTTTGCTAATAGAGGACACTAGGGTTGCACCAATATCGACTTTTTTTTTTTTTTTTTTTTTTATCGGCAAGTATAAGTACTTTTTGCCAAGTACTCGTTGATACCAAGTACCGATACTTTGCAGTGCGGTCTGCGGTAATACAAAATAAATTGCACTGAAAAAAATTGCATGCAATTTCCCCCAGTGCGTGTGTGTGTATAGAAAGGGAAAAGTGGCATCTATTGGGCAGTAAATTTAAAATATTAGAACTCACATTAATACATATCTGGTCAAATGCAAAATCTACATAGGTGTCCTGGTCCTGCCGATGATAGAAAATCATGGCTGCAGGAGAATTTCCTGGACTCCGTGGGTATAAGGAGGAAGTTATGTCAGCTTGGGGGGAACCGCCTATACATCTCCTTCAGCCCTGCAAGCACCTCCAACGGCCGTGGTTTTCTATCATCGACGGGACCAGGACACCTATGCAGATTTTGCATTAGAACTTACTTTTTTTGAGGTAAATATAGTTTTTATTATTTCACAAAAAAAGGTATAGGAAACATACGATATGCATGCAAAGTTCAATGTTATGACATTAATATGTTGGCCCTAAAACAGGTTAGGACTAGAATATTTAACCTTACAAAAGGGATTATAACACAAGAATAGTCCGTTGTATTTAGCATGTATACATGTTAGCTAGAATGGCCAATAGGGAGTGAAAAGAGGAGGATATTAGTCATAATTTAGATTAACAGCAGGGAACGAAAAAGGAGCAAGGGGAGAGAGAAGAGTGAAAGAGTAGAATAGTATCCCCGAAAGATTCCATGACCGTGGAATTGTACATCCAGTAGAGGAAAGAAAGAAAAAAAAAAAGATTTGTAATTTACCAATCACAACTTACAACAGAGCCTTAAGGGTATCGGAGGTGGAATCTATCCCGACACACAATAGAGTTTTAAACTTTTCAAAAGGAGTCATTGTCCATTGCTAGCATCTCCTCCATTCGCACCATATCACTCACCAAGGAAACCCATAAAGCCAAAGAAGGAGGCACATCTGACTTCCAAAATAAGGGGATCAACTGTCGGGCTGCAGAGAGGAAGAAGCGAAGCAGAATCTTTTTTTGGGAGGCTATCCAGCCAGGGAGTGCAGATGGCAGCGTCACTTCAGGCGAAGGCTGTAGGGATTTATTGTACATTGAGTTGTATACAGTGAAAACTTGGGACCAGAAGGGTCCTATCCTGCTGCACTCCCACCAGATGTGTATATAGCTCCCTCCTGCCGAGCCACATCAACAATTATCAGGTGTGGATGGAAATATTCTATGTAGGGAGGAGGGATCTCTATACCAGCTAGACATAAGCTTATTTTTTTTCCTGAGCATAGCAGGAGATTGTGGATTTGTGAGTGAAATGAAAGAAGGTCAACCAGTCAGCATTTGTGAGCTTCTTTCCCAGGTCCGCGGACCACATCCTCATGTAAGTAGGGAGCTCATCATTGCTCAATGCGTGGAGTAAGGGATAGATTGCAGATAACTGGGCATTTCAGGAAGAGAACACAGTCTTTCATATTCAGTAAGGGGACGGTGTACCTGGGTAGAGTGAAACAGTCCAGTACAGAAGGTAGATAGATGAAGGGCGGTGTACATACTGTAGGGGAACCCAAGCCCTGGGGGAAAGCAGGGTTATCAAATAGGGCCGTAAGGGGGGGAAGGGTCAGAGGACAAAAGGCGCTGAAGGCCTTTCCGATACCACACCTGTAATGCCACACGGGTTAAAGGGGAAGAGAATTGCAGTCTGGGTAGGTCCTGTGAATAACCCCAAAGAAGAGCCCTGATGTCCAGAGGGGACAGATCCTGTTCCACCATGACAGAAGATTAAGTAAAGGGGCGAGGGAACCATTCTAACACCCTTGCCAAAATAGTATCTTTGTGGTAGAATTTGTAGTCCGGGAGTCCCACCCCACTCTGTAGCTTGGGAAAGGTAAGCAATTTGTGGCGTATACGAGAGAAACCCCTATTCCAGATAAAACGTATAGACATAGATCGTAAGGTGAGGAAAAACTGTTTAGGCAGTAGTATGGGAATGATCTGAAAAAGGTATAACAGCTTGGGCAGCGTGTCCATTTTCAGGGTGTTTATGCACCCAAACCAGAGCAAGGGACTGGATCCCCAAGAGTCCAGATCTTTCCGTATACGAGCTAGTAATGGGGGATAATTCAGCCTATAGAGATTGGAGAGATTAGATGGAATTAGGATGCCTAGGTATGAGATACTTTGGATCATTGAAAGGGGAAATTAGAACGGAGTTGGCAAACAGTGGTGGAAAACAGTGGCAGCGGGTAAGGAGATGTTAAGGGCCTCCGTTTTGGACATATTCAATTTAAAATTGCTAAATTCCCCGAATCAGCGGAATTCGTGTAGTAGGGACGGGAGGCATATGTGGGGCTGTTGAACATATATTAGCAAGCCATCAGCATATAGAGAGAGAGTTTATGATGGGAGGATGGGGGCCAGCAATCGAGGCATTTTGTCTAATAGCGGTGGCTAGGTGTTCTATCACTATGACGAAGAGGAGGGGGGAGAGGGGACAGCCCTGTCTTGTGCCGTTGGAAATATTGAAAGGCTCGGATGTGGAACCATTAACTAATATGGAGGCTGAGGGTTGGGCAAACAGAGAAAGTCTTAGTTATGAAAGCACTGCCAATACCAAGCTGCTCCAAGGACAGGTGTAGGTATTGCCAGTTCATGCGATCAAATACCTTTTCAGCGTCAAAGGAGAGTAAGCCAGCTTTCAGACCATGTGTCTGGATGTAGGAGATGAGGTGTATGATTTTCGTGGTGTTGTCTCTCGCCTCTCAGCCGGGGACAAATCCAACTTTAATGTAGGGGAGGGTTATATAGGGGAGTGAACTTCCTGTATTGGGTATACCAGTGTCCATCACCTGAAGGTGCCTATATACCATTAAGTTAACCGGTTCACAACTAGCGCACGTCGATGTATGTCGGCAGAATGGCACGGCTGGGCAAATGGGCGTACCCATACGTCCCCTTTGTATTTGCCACTGTGCTATTGCGTGCACGCCGGCCAGGAGCTCCGTGAGTCGGGTCGCGGGTCCCGCGGACTCGATCACCGCGGGGATACCCGCGATCGCCTCACGGAGAGGATGAACGGGGAGATGCTGATGTAAACAGCATCTCCCGTTCTGCCTGGTGACAGTGTCACTGATCTCTGCTCCCTGCCATCGGGAGCAGAGATCAGTGACGTGTCACAGCTAACCCATCCCCCCTACAGTTAGAATCACTCCCTAGTACTGACAACCCTTCCCCGCCCCCTAGTGGTTAACCCCTTCACTGCCAGTGTCATTTACACAGGAATCAGTGCATTTGTATAGCACTGATTGCTGTATAAATAACAATGGGCCAAAAAAAAAAAAAAAGTGTCAAAAATGTCCAATGTGTCCGCCATAATGTCGCAGTCACGATAAAAATCGCTGATCGCCGCCATTACTAGTAAAAAAAAAAAAAAATTAATTAAAAAAATGCCATAAAACTATGCCCTATTTTGTAAACGCTATAAATTTTGCGCAAACCAATCAATAAACGCTTATTGTGACTTTTTTTTTACCAAAAAATATGTAGAAGAATATGTATCGGCCTAAACTGAGGGGAAAAAAATGTTTTTTTAAATACTTTTTGGGGATATTTATTATAGCAAAATGTAAAAAATAATGCGTTTTTTTCAAAATTGTCGCTATTTTTTTGTTTATGGTGCAAAAAATAAAAACCCGCAGAGGTGATCAAATACCACCAAAAGAAAACTCCATTTGTGGGACACAAAGGATGTCAACCTTGTCTGGGAGCCACGTCGCACGACCACGCAATTGTCAAAGCCGAATCGCAAAAAACGCACTTGTCCGGAAGGGGGTAAATTCTCCTGGGGCTGAAGTGGTTAATAACTATGGCTCTGTGTCCCATGATGTACGATAAAGAAAAGTTTTTAATCGTTTCTATTGTGAGGGGGCTGGCTTATCCCATTTCTCTTTGTCCTTCTTAGCCTGTTGTTGACCATAGTTCAAAGGCCATACAATACATTATGGTTTTAAAAAGGTTCAATCTGGCAAAATCACACTTACATTCGCTGCAAAACCATGGTGGCCAATAATCCGAACCTCATCCTTGTAGATATGTGCTTGTGAAGGGGATGACATGCCTGTGGAGTGATCCATGTGGGAACTTGAGCATAGGTCACACCAGTGACATGGATACAGGGGGTTGAAGCCATGTGTGCCATAGTACAGATCTCACTGGTGGCATGGATACTAGAGATTAAAGCTTTGCACACACAGATCGTATTGATGACCGGGTAATTGTAAAGTATCTGTGAATTGTGGAGTACAGAGCTCACTGGTGACATCCTGTAGATACTAAAGTTCAAACTTCACTGGTGGCATGAATAATGGAGGGTAAGGTTGTGTGTGCTGGAGTGTGGATCAGTTTAACTGATGATATGAATGCTGGAGGGTAAATCCATATCTACTGATGTGCAGACCTTAGTGCCGGTTCACACAAGGGCGACTTGTCAGGCGACCTAGCCGCCTGACAAGTCACCTCCCGTTCTGTACAATGGAACCGTTCTAATAGGAGCGACGCAAGTCGCTCCGACTTAGAAAAAGGTTCCTGTACTACTTTGGGGGCGACTTGCATAGACTTCTATACAGAAGTCGTTTTGCAAGTCACCATGGCAGTCGTGTGCAGGTCGCCTCGGTGAAGCGACCTGCAAGTCGTGCCGCCCCTGTGTGAACCGGGGCTGAGGAGTGGGGTTTAAACTGTGTGCACACTCATGTACAAATCTCAGTGATTGTGTGCATGGAAGAGAATACTTTTAGGCTTTAGGAAACAGATATAACCAGTTTCTCCCCCATGCGTCACCTTTCGTGTTTGCAGAAATGTAAAGCTTCTACTCTTCTATGTCACTTAAAGCAGAACTAAACCCATCCATAAAACACTTTCACTTCCGGCACGTGCTGGAAATGTAACACTCCTATTGGTTGTGTTCTCAACCAAACCGTCAAACCATCCAATGGCTGGTGTCATAACTGATCACATTTGCAGCATCATGGCAGTTGTAGATTAAACAGAGACAAAGATGGCAGCTTCCTTGGCTAAAAACGATAGGGGGTTTACTTACACTTTAATGTTTATGCAGGAACGTAGTGACTTTAGGAAACAGAAGTAAAATATAAAATTTTTGGCTCTGAAACTTTTATATTCACCATTAGTTTTCATTACTGCAATGCTGGTAGTGAGCATCCAACGGTTTTCATGTCCTAGCAACAGAGCAGGACATGGGGATTGCTGAATTTTTTTGCCAGGCTTTTGGGGTACCCAAGTGGCCTACAGGTATGACAGTAAAATGAATGAACATTTTACAAAACTGCACAGTTTCATATTTACTGGGGCCCCCTGTATGAATAGGCTATTTTCTGGAAAAGGTGACCTTTGCCTTCAAAAAGGAAGTCACAATTATTTTGCATTCTTGGTGGGGGTTAGTTATTGAACGTATTAAAAGGATGACAGCTAGGGAACTAGCATTTTCAGGATAGCTAAGCAGTGGTGGTCCTTCACCCTTTTCTACTGGCAGGCTTCTGACTTGAGCAAGGCATTTTGAAAATGAGCCCTGCCTCTCTACCTTTTGTTGCAAAAAAAATTGTTCTTGTTTGGTGGCTCAAAAAGAACTAACACACAGATTAATTGTTTCTAACTTAGGCCCCTTTCATACATGCAGACCGCTTAGATCCGCCTGTCAGTTTTTTCAAGCGGATCTGAATGGTCGTTCCATACAGCTCTATGGAGCGTTGGATGTCAGCAGTGACATGTCCACTGACATCTGATCCGCCCTGACCCGATCTGCTCTGCAACATCCAGACAGATGGATGTCCTATTTTCCATCTGTCGATTGGATCGGATGAAAAACGGACAGGTGGTCTGTAATCATCCGATCCCGCCCATAGGGGAGAGCGGACTCTGACAGGTCCGTCCCTGCACAGTGTGTCATCCGCCGGCTCAGCGGGGATCAACGGAGTGATCCCCACTGAGCAAGCAGAGTAGTAAAAATGGACAGCCCCGTGGGAAAGGGGCCTTAACTTAAGGCATACTTATTTGAAGACAGACTCAAAATATGCAAGCCAGACACAGCCAGGAAAGTAACATTTCTGAAAGGAGCACATCAAAAGTAGCCTAGATAGTTTCTACTTACAGTTTTACCTTAGGGCCTATTCACATCAGCAGGTGCCCTAGAACAGGATGACAGCAGTGCATACATGCTAATCCTGGTGCATCGCATCGGTAAACTGACATTTCATCAGGTTCTATTAAACACAGTGTGGTGCATTGCAACGCATCACATTGGAAAAAAAAAAAAAAATACTGCATACCATAATTTTCTTCATCACAAATCACCAAAATGGGGTGGTGTGAACTGATCTAATAGGTGAAAAGGCATTCGTTCTTGCAACGGGGCTGCCCAGCACAGTCCTACCTTACCTGTTATGAATAGGACTTTTTTTGAGTCAGAAAGGAAATTTATTGAGAAAATGGAAACTTTTCCAGGAGTAGAAAAATAGACATACAAACTATATAGTACATCTTAATATGGTATGGTCTTTCAACATACATTGTAAAATCTCAACAGAACCTGAAAGTAGAACATTGGACCACAAGACCTGACTGACAGCAGTACAGTCCTATTTGGTCAAAAAACAAATAGTTCAAACTTAATAGGCAGGGAAATGGCACAAAATAAGTTATATTAAGACAGCATTCTATTAGGAACCAAGTCTACTAGAGAGTGGTCTGAGGTGTCTAGCCACCCCAACTTTTCTAAAATTACATGGCTGCTATGGTGTTGGTAGGCAAGGTGCTCATAACGCAGGGTTATACCCATATGAGAGACCCAGTCTCGAAAACACAGGGGAGGGGGGAAGGGATTGTTGAACTTCCAAATGAATAGAATCAGTTTTTGTGCCTAAAACCGTGCCCTAGCGGCTGCCTCTTAACATTCTTCTGTTGTATAATATCATCCAAGATGCCTAGAATGCACTGTTTGGGCTCTCGATCAATATGGATCTGAACGGTCTAGTTAATTACATCAATGACTGTAGTCCGAATAGGTCCTTAAACATCGTAAAAATTAAAATTGCATTATTCTTGTCCATGCTTTTGCTATGCATAGCCGTTTTACATTTATACTGCATATACCTCATATTAATGCTGAGATCTAGCTTTGCACACTGCAGATTGGCAGCATCAAGCAGCAGGGAAGAACAACTGTACAGAGGGTCTGGATTAAAGGTGGGTTTTGCAGCAAAGAATTAAAAAATGTTTTTCTCATTTATTAGCTGCACTGGGCTGAGTTCATCTTTAAAACACACACAAAACAGAATAAGAAACAGTTTTATTCAAAGTCAGAATAAAGTTTAAGGCACAGTAACACAGACTTGTTTCAAGTAAAGAAATTCCTTAAAAATGAACATGCCATCCATTCTTGCATGGCAAAGAAAGAAAAAAAAAAAAAAAAAAAAAAGCAAAATTGTTTAGCAGATCATACCATTCCATCCTCTATCAGCATTAACAGTATAAAAATTATTTTTACAATAGAGTTAAATAAACAAAATATTACATAAAACATTTGTATTTTTTTTTTTAGGACATAGTGCAGTTAAACATAGAGAATGGTCAGTTTCATATGTTGATACAATATTCTCACATAAAATATTTCAAAAATGAATATTTTTCATACATTAACATAAATTTCAGTAAATGGAGAGACATGGAATTCTAATGAGGTTTTCTGTACTGAAGTGTTCTAAAGGAAATAAAATTATCCATAGAATTGCTAATTGTGTCCCAGATGTTTGGGATGTCTCCATTACCTTACACGTGGACTTGACACAATTCAAATATCAGCATTTATTACAGAACTATGACAAACTTTGTCAAAACTGTAATGATCGCTATTAAAATGTAAACTATACAACTTCTCTTATTGTGGAATTTCAGCCAAAACTTTAGTTTGTTTTGGATAGATTGGGGACAGTTAAAATCCTTTTTTTTTCCCGGTTGGACGGGATTTCAACTTCCAAATCAGAAGAATGGGAAGTGAGCAGAGGTTCTCAACAATTTTATTCTTTAAACATCTGACACCTCTTTCCACAATGCTACAGTCTTGTATCAAGTTACCAAAAAATCTTTTACAACAGCAAACTCTGGGAAAATCTCTAAATCCTTCCCTACCTCATGAAATCAAAAAAGTTGAGTTCCAAATGCTACAGAACTACAGTTATTTACAAACGATATCAATAGGCTCTCCAACATTATATCCATTTACAACAATATAAAAATATAAATAAAATAAGCATTAAATGCCACAACTAGAGTCCCATCCACCAATGTGAAAAAGGTGTTCTATATGTGAGGAAGTCTCTCTCCACTTCTTATTGTGACAATGTGTCACTCCGTGTGCGACTCCAATGCACTCACCCAAATGTAAAGACCCCCCTAGCAAAAGGGAAGGTCGTAATAGCTTAAACCTAGTACACATGATCAGAAAAATCAGATGAAAAATACCGCTTTCGAAGTGATTGGACATTTTTTGGTATCTAGTTTCTCAGCATGTAGAGCTTTGCTCTCGGGAGTCGGCGTGCGTTCTAAAGACCGGAACCAGAAGTGACGTCACCATATAAACCAGCTTTACATGGTGATGTCACTTCCAGGTTTCGGTCTTTGGAGCGCTCGTCTATTCCCGAGAGCGGAGCAGGGGTGAAGATTAGATACTACAAGCTGAGTGCATTGGTGCAGAGCAACTGGGCACCGAAAAATGTGAGTACTTTTTTTTTTTTTTGTGTGTGGGCACCTATATTCAATAAATACTGCACTATGAGAACATTCTTTTTTTTCTGTTGTGCATTGTATACTCCCTGAGATGAACTGGCAACATCATTGGGAAGAAGCATTTCTGTCGATGGATTACTGCCAATATCGGTATCGGCACCGATACCGAGTATTTGCCCAAGTACTTGTACTCGGGCAAATGCTCCCGATGCTTCCCCCGATACCTGGAAGTTAGCGGTGATCGGCACGTGCGGGAGTTGCAAGCTTCTCCCCAGCGGCTTTCATCGGCTTTAGTGACATACAGCAGTGATCGGTGCTTGTAACTCCCCCACACGCGATCACCGATGACTGTCACTGCATCCTCCTCCATGCCCCCTCCGTTCCTCTGTTCCCTCCGTTCTGCTGTTCCTCTCTGCTGTCCCCCTCCTTCCTTTGTGAATGGACAGAGTCAGCTGTCTATTCACATAACTGAAATATTGTAATCTCCTGTGATTACGATGTGTCAGTTTATGAATGGAGAGAAGCCGCTGTCTTCTCTCCATTCATTCTCAGTGCAGCTGAGGCTGCAGAGAAAGGGACTGGGGGATCTCTATCCTCGGTCTCTTTCTTTGTCTCAAGGGGGAGATATCAGAAGCCTGTTAAGACCCCTGATATCTCACTAAAGCCCCCGAACAGGGCTGATTTAAAAAACAAAACAAAAAAAAAAAAAAAAAAAAACAACACATACACCGTTCACCCCCTTCCCCCCCGAAAAAAAATAAAGCATTGTAAAAAAAACAAAAAAAACAAAAACAAACCCCCCCCCAAAAAAAAACCCACTGTCACGTGACATTAAAAAAAAAAAAAAGAAGTATTGGTAATCGGTATCGGCGAGTACTTGAAAAAAAAGTATCGGTACTTGTACTCGGTTCTAAAAAAGTGGTATCGGGACAACCCTAGTTACAACCTTCCCTTTTGCTAGAGAGTCATATCAGTGGAATGAGTGTATTGTAGTGGCGCACATGGTGACACATTGGGTTTTATTTACTAAAGGCAAATTCACTTTGCACTACAAGTGTACTGCAAGTGCACTTGGAAGTGCAGTCGCCGTAGATCTGAGAGGGACATGCAGGGAAAATAAAAACACACATTTTTGCTTGCACATGATTGGATGATAAAATCAGCAGAGCTTCCCTCCATTTCAGATCTTCCCCTCAGATCTATAGCGACTGCACTTTCAAGTGCACTTGCAGTGCACAGTGGATTTGCCTTTAGTAAATCAACTCCATACTTATACTTACATATAGAACACCTCTCTCACATTTTTACAATAAGAAGCGGAGAGAGATATACTCGCGTATAGAACACCCTTTTCACACTGGTGGATTGGACTTTTGTTGTGGCATTTAATGGTTAAATGGAATGTTTATTTTATTTATATTGTTGCAAGTGTATATAGCGTGGGAGCGTCAAGTCCATTAAATCCTTTTGTAAATCGTTTAAAGTGTTAACACACTTAAAGTGTTACTAAAGCCAGGACCCTGCATTCACTATATTCGGTCTCCCACAGTACACAGAACATGGAAATGCAATTATTTTAATTAATATAAAACTGCTAAATACTTTTTCTCATCAGCAGTAATAGCAGTCTTGTGACTTATATCAGTGTCCAGCCAAGCACTGGTTAAAGCATGTAGGGGGAGTTTTCTGACTGTCCTATTAGACTGCAAGACCCCTGACCCTCTGTCTGGACAGTGCTGATTGGCCCTGTGCTGATCACATGCACTCTCCCAAGAAAAAAAAAAAACCTCTCTAACAATACACATCAAACTGAGCATGTGCAGCCTGACTCCATAGACTCGGTTATCAGGAAATTATCAGGGGACAGTGGAAGGAGGGGAGAATCAGAGAAGCAAGGATCAAACAACCTTTTTACACAATGCGGAGGATTAAACTCTTAGGTTCCACAGTGAGTATAACAAGCATGCTTTACTGCATATACACACACACAGATTTGTACTGTTGTGGGTTTAGTAACACTTTACAGCTATACAATCTTTATAGGAAGAATCTGGTTTTGAAGTGGAGCAGCACACAATCTTCGTGGAAAGGAGTAGGTGCCTACTACTAATCTATTGAGAACTACAGGGATTTTGTGATTGCACTACATCATGATCAACTTGCCTGTGCTAGGGAATGATCAGCTTACAAGAGGGATCTGTACTGATTCTGAACAAATGTACAAAGCTATCACTGTTCACTGTCTTCAGGACCCAAACAGCAACATTCAGGCTTCATTCAAATCTAAGCAGAGGTACAATGCAACCAGCTACAGCCATATCAAAACATGGAACTGGCACACAAATCAATCAAGGCATTCATATTTGTGCTGAAATGCAGTGTATAATGGAAAACCCAGTCTGAGTCATTTTTACAGGATCATTGTGTGTTGTGGGGGCTCATAAAAATATTAATTTTGTTATGATTTATTTAATGCAATATGCTTTGTGATCAACACCTTTTTTTTGTCACGCAGTACCATGCAAAATGTGTGCAAGGAAGCGCAGTAAAGGCACATCAACACCCAAAACACATCACAATGCAGAAAACTGCACGCAATTTCACAATGCAAAGTGTGAAGCCAGCCTCACAGTCATTTGTAATATAACCTACATTTTTTTTGTAGATTGGCAGACATGATTCCTGGTCATTAATTAGGTTGATATAAAAAACACCCAAGTAATAAAGCACTAAAAAACACAAAAGGCTTTATTTATAAGTCAATGCTGCACTTTTGCAGTTGTGGGTAACTTGGTCCTGCAGGATCTTCTGCCTGTGTATATGTCAGAATCAGCTAGAACTCTACAGGTGTATAGCTCTGTAATGGCAGGGATAGGGAGCAAAATGTGCACAAGACTTCAGAGCAGCAGAGTGGGTGCAAAGGAACAATATAACACTTCACTGAGACAGGTCAGGTGTAAAGCTGGCCATACATTATAAAATTTAAATAGTATATTCTCCTTTAGATTTACCAACTCTATGTAATATTGAACAAACCTAACAACACTTTCCATTTGTGTCAAACCAGGCAGGCCCTTGAACTATATAGTTGATGGTAGAGCTACAGGTGATTGTACAATCAGACTGTATAGTGTATTGTCACCTTCACCCTCTCACTGTGCAAGATAAGCAATTTTGTGCAGACTCAGTGTTCAGAAAACATCATTCTTTGATAGGACAATACTAGATTCGCAAAAGCCAATTCCTGATTGGCACCTGCTCATTACTGGACATAACTGCGCAGTGCTCCTTTTACCTAGAGCTAAGATTTTCTGTTGAGTCTGAAACAATTGGTAGCCTAGCTAACATTAGTCATCAAATTAGTCAACGTCATTATCATTTGTGCAAGCTTGCTCCAACATAACATATGTGTCTATTATCCATTTCACAATAGTAGTACAGACCTATAGGACCATTAAATCTTGCAAACAATAACGACATCCATTATGGGCATATACTAAATGAACCTCTTTAAAAGATTTAGTTCTTCATCAGATTCACATTTTTAAAAACAAAAATTAATTCGAACCAAAATAGCTGCATACGCCCCATCACCAAATAAATGTAATATTCAGACATCTTCCCGAATAATTATTGCTTCTGTTATCAATGCCGCTGATTAGAATGCCAGCTATTGCATAAGCAATGTGTGGGGATAAAGTGCTGACCGCTCTCCTATCACAAGTGCTTTAAAAGGATCCTTTGAAAACTCAGCAAAAATGTATGCATATTAGCAAAGAAGCTTGCATCATCTATACTTTCCCAGAAAACATCTGCCAATTGCCCAAAATGTGCTTGCTTTGTTAATATGTTATGCATGGACAATGCAAAAAAAAACATCTGTAAGCAATAAAAAAATAGCCTGGACCATTCACACAACTGTATTGGAATGGCTAACATAAATTTGTTTGAAACAGAAATCACAGAACACACAGATTGTCTAGAATGAATTGCTGTTCACTGCAATATCCGTTATTGGAAATAATCAGCGACTATTCTGTAATGGTGAATGACCGGAACAGACATTTTGAAACTGTTGTTACTGAAAAAACATCTCATGATGCTCAATTGGCCAAGCATAGTATGTTTTAAGAGTGTGAAATGTTGCATAAAGTCTTTTTTTTTTTTTTAAATAATCTTAGAACTTAAACTGAATACAACAAAATTGTTTTTTTTTTTTTTAAATAGTGAATAATACATTCAAAAATTAAAATTTGCACGGAAGGTAAAGTCTTTATGCTGTAAAATAATCCCCTTATGAAACATTTTCAGTCAGATGTATAAAGGAGGAAGATCTGTTTATGAATGGATAGTACAAACACACCATATACTGAATTATCATAAGTCTCCAACACTGAAGTAGCCAGTACCAATCCTGGCCTCCCGGTGAAGCAGTTCACAGTTCATCGTCAAGGAGCAATCTCTGTTGACATCACTCGATCTTTGACATTTCATATTTGGTCATCATGATCTCCTGAAATAAAAAGTTAAAATCATTAACTCACAAAGTAAAAGGATTCTTTATCTATTTGTATATCTTCTAGCTTGGGATGTGATCTCTGCCAGTAGTTCTTCATTGTTGTTAGACTAATCAGGGTTTCACCTATTATCATATATTCTTTTTCTAAAGCTTGATTCCAATGAGGCTTCTTCACATACTTTTTATTTTTCTGTATCACTATGTCTTGTATCGGTGTTGCATTATGTGAAAATTGATGTCACCGTTTTTCCTTTTGTTCCTCTTTATGGTTTATTAGCATTGAGGATACAACTCATCTGTATTTTGTACAAATCTTAATAAAACTTTTTCCTGATAAAAAAAAAAAAAAAAAAAAAAAGGGGGGGGTGGGAAGAGATGTCTTTATCTCTTTATTATGCATCATTAATAATGCTCAATTACCTCATCGGAGTCCAATAATACTGGAAGCGCCCTAAAAATAAAAAAAAAAAGAAAACATAAATCATACCCCATAACCCTAAAGCAGGGATGCATGCAGCAAAAAAAAAAAAAAAAAATCTTTTCCACCCGACCCAAAACTCATTTGGCTTTAGATGTACATTAACATGACAAATGTTATCTGACACTAGGTCCACTTAAAGTGTTAACCAACTCAAGTTCTGAAGAACCATCAACAGATCATGCTTTCCAGAATACATAGCCAGCCGTATTAGTCACAGTTTCAAAGAAGCATTTCACATATGACTATATGAAGAGATCTAGAAAACATGACATGTAGGGCATCAGGGTCAGGTGTGGATTCAGAAAAACTGTCAAGATCTGCACACAAGAACACACCTTAAAAAGCATACAGAAAGGAAGAAAAAAAAAATATATATATATATATAATTACACATCAGCAAATGAAGATGGGATATTTTCTTCCACCCACTTAAGGTCTTCATCCTGGCAAAAATAGAAAACCATGTTACTTTAGAAGCCCCAAGTAATAAATGTCAAAGAAACACCAACACAACCCTTCCAGTATTAACTGGCACTATTAGTAAATGATGCTATATGGTCCCCACATTGTAGTTTGATAACGAGAATACAACTCTGTATGGATTCAGCTGGCTGTCTTCAGTACCGTTATCTTCATTGATACAGGTTTGACTAAGAGCACCGTCCAACACAAATTATGAATACGGAATACAAAAAGCACATTCAGTTCCCTACTATAATAATAATAATAAAGTTTAATATGGAACAAGAAAATGCTTGATGCTGGTTACAATGCAGTTGTTCGGCATTTCACCAAAAGCTGTGTCATGCAAAAATTGGTATTTTGAATAAATATCTGCCAGAGAGCATTGTCTAAAGTTTTCCTGCAAGTACAGTACATATTGTATTGTATATTAGTCTCTCTTGTGGCACTTCACACGTGAACCAGAAATACCTGCGCCTGTACTAAAGAGGCACATAGTACAATCTATGGGTCATCTTTGTTTCTGTTATAGAATTGTGTTTTCTCCTTCACCGACCGGCACTGATGAGGCGGCACTGATTTACATCTGTGATGGGCACCTCTGATGGGGGCTGCGCTGATAATCAAAGCCCTGATTAGCCGATCGGCTCTCCTCTGCTTGTGCCTTGTCAGCGGGAACTGAGGAAAGTCAATTACCGGCACATCCTGGTTACCACTGTGATCAGCTGTGATTGGTCACAGCTGATCACGTGGTAAA
Source organism: Aquarana catesbeiana (assembly GCF_042186555.1). Lineage (NCBI taxonomy): Eukaryota > Metazoa > Chordata > Amphibia > Anura > Ranidae > Aquarana > Aquarana catesbeiana. Next base: position 566,716,156 of record NC_133327.1, read on the forward strand.
GAGCCTACGTCAGAGGCTCTTTACCAAGATCGGAGATGCGGTGTGTTAGTGTGACACACCGCACCACCGATCGCCATTCTGCGTGCCTCCATGGGCACGCACAAGTGGCTTATCCTGCTGAACGTCATATGACGCCCAGTCAGTATAACTGAGCCTCCTTGCGGACATCATTCCAGGCTGGTAGGGAAGTGGTTAAAGAATATCTAAACCCAAAAAACTAAAAGCTTTTAAATGTGGTAGCTGCATTCGTTATTTTTTCAGGCTAAGCACAGTTTCTGCAAGTACAGAAAAATAACAAATTATCTTGCAGATGTCCTTGTAACTTCTGGTGCACTGAATTGTTATTTTAAACAATTGCATTAATTTTTCCAGCTACCTGCTGTGAACTACCAAAAACGCCTACCTATACAATGGAGATGAGAAGTGGAGAAGGGGTTAGTAGTCCAAATCAAGAGACCAGCCTACAGACAACCATGGTTTATTCTATAGGTATATGAATATAACCACCCTAAGACGGGACGTGAGTATTTTCAGCTTTACCAAGTGAAGATAAATCCAGAAAAAAAAAAAAAAAAAAAAAAAAAAGGAAGATAATGCAGCCACCACATCTAAGAATGTATAAGCTACAATATAATACACTTGTGTTGCTGGGTCTAGATACATGTTAAATCAGAAAAAGGTTTAGGCTGCTTTAAATACCTACTGGGTGTGACACAATCTCCGGAAGATTTACCCCCCTTCATGACCAGGCCACTTTTTTGCGATATAGCACTGCGTTACTTTAACTGACAATTGCGCGGTCATGCAACGCTGTACACAAATAAAACGTAAGTAATTTTTTTCCCCACAAGCAGAGCTTCCTTTTGGTGGTATTTGATCACCACTGCGTTTATTTTTTGCGCTATAAACAAATAAAGATCGACAATTTAAAGAAAAAAAAAACCCACACAATATTTTTTACCTTCTGCAGATCGGCTTCTGCTGTGAATAATTACAGCAGAAGTGGTGTGCGCACGCCCCCTACATGCAAAAGTGTGCAATCATGTATATATACGTGATCAGGCACGCAGCTGCCGCCCTCTAGCAGTAAAACTGCTATAGGGCAGTCAGCGGGTTGTTAAAGATCCGATATAGAAAAGAAAAAAAAGAATTATTATTATTAAGAATAAGGCTTTTACACAAAAGTTCATCCTTTGAGGTTGATTGGGCTGATCCAAACTAATGTGAAATATTTTGCACAAATCATCTTGACAGTCTTCACTCACCATATTAGCAGCTGTAGACTTAGCTGTTCCATTAGGCTCTGACTTTGTTCCCCTTAACTTCATACCTTCCGCTATAAACACAATATAAAAACCATTTACCAATTGAGGATTGGGGAAGGAAGAGAGTGGGGCCAGTAAAAGTCAAAACTGCCAGAGCAGAAATTACCTAAATGATCTGTAACAAGGAATTCTTCTACTTCATCGTCTGAATCATCCATAAGAGGGGTGAATGCATACCTGTAAATAGGAAAGACCAGTTTAGTAAGCAAAAGCAGACGCCATTTTTGAGATCATTAAAAAATAAATTATTTGTTTATATATAATCTGTATGTTTAACCTCAAATCGACACTCAAAATTTAAAAAAAAAAAAAAAAAAAAAAAAAAAAAAGGAAGAAAAATGGTATTAAAAAGGCTACAGATGAGGATCTCCAAGCGAATATAAAATAAACCACTGGAGTCTCATTAAATATTCATTAGAACCACATAAAAATGTATTTTTACCATACCGCTGGTAAAACTGGATTTTGCTCTCATAGCAGTCAATTTACAGTGCCTTCAAAAATTTTTCATACCCCTAGAAATTTTCTATATTTTGTCATGTTACAACAAAAGATGCAAATGTATTTTAGATGATAGACCAACACAAAGTGGCACATTATTGTGAAGTGGAAGGAAAATGGTAAATATCTGAAAAGTGTGGCGTGCATTTGTATTCAGCCCCCTGAGTCAATACTTTGTATATCCACCTTTCACTGCAATTACAGCTGCAAGTCTTTTTGGGTATGTCTCTACCAGCTTTGCACATCTAGAGAGTGAAATTTTTGCCCCTTCTTGCAAAATAGCTCAAGCTCTGTCAGATTGGATGGAGAGCGTCTGAACAGCAATTTTCAAGTCTTGCCACAGATTCTCAATTGGATTTAGGTCTGGACTTTGACTGGGCCAGTCTAACACATGAATATGCTTTGATCTAAAAAAGGGGTCTCAAACTAGTGGCCCTCCAGCTGTTGTGAAACTACAATTCCCATGAGGAATTGGAAGGCTGACAGTTACAAGCATGACTCCCACGGGAGGGGCATGATGGGACTTTTAGTTTGGCAACACCTGAAGGGCCACCAGTTTGAGACCCCTGATAAACCATTCCATTGTAGCGCTGGCTGCATGTTTGGGGTTGTTGTCCTGCTGGAGGGTGAACCTCCGCCCCAGTCTCAAGTCTTCTGCTGACTAACAGGTTTTCTTCTAAAGCCCCATACACACTGTTAGATTTTCTGCAGATTTTTGTCTTCAGATTTACCAAAACCAGATAATGAGGTCAAACCTTTAGAGTTTCAATTTGTATGCAATCAGGCAGGCCCTTGCTCCCACCATCATGTTTCACGGTAGTGATGGTGTGTTCAGGGTGAAGTGCAGAATTAGTTTCCCCCACATATAGCGTTTTCCTTTTAGTCCAAAAAGTTAAATTTTGGTCTCATCTGACCAGACCACCTTCTTCCACTTGTTTGCTGTGTCCCTCACATGGCTTCTAGCAAATGGGACTTCTTATGGCTTTCTTTAAACAATGGCTTTCTTCTTGCCACTCTTTCATAAAGGCCAGATTTGTTGAGTGCATGACCTTGCCCGGCCTGTCAGTTTAGGTGGACAGCCATGTCTTGGTAGGTTTGCAGTTGTTTGCCACACTCTTTCCATTTTCGGTAGATAGATTGAACAGTGCGCCGAGAGATATTCAAAGCTTGGGATTTTTTTTTTTTTATAACCTAACCCTGCTTTAAACTTCTTCACAAACTTTATCCCTGACCTTCATGATACGGTTTGTTCATTAACTTCCCACCCGGCCACTGTATATAAACGGCCGGGTGGGCACTCTCTCCTTCTGAGTGGGCGTTCAGGAACGTCCTGCAGAAGGAGGGGGATCGTGCGTGCGCAGGCCCGCGCAGCGGTGCGATCCTGATGCGCTCGTGTCACCTGGACACGGCACATCTCTGATCGGCAGGAGGGCTCTGTGATTGGCCCTCCTGATCACATGACAGCCATGTCCAATCACGACCGTCATTTGATGTAAATACAGGCAATCGGCTCTCCTCACACAGAAGTTGTTGATGAGGAGAGGAGAGCGGATTGCTGCAGCCGGCTGGTGATCAGTGAGTATGAGCTGTTTTTTATAGCTTTTTACTCACTGATCACCAGTCTAGTGTGCCCACAATGTAAAAAAACACAAGTCCCTAAAACACATGTCCCCACAGAGTAAAAACACCTGTCACCCACATATGTAACAGTAAAATCACATGTCCCAATGATTATCTGCACAAATATGTCCATGATCACCTGCGCACATCTGTACCTGTACATGATCATTTGCGTATATATGTCCGTGATCACACGAACCAATTATTATACACTTAATGGAATTTTTTTTTACCAAAAACATGTAGCAGAATACATTTTGGCTTAAATTTATGACAAAATTAGATTTTATTGGATTTCTTTTAAAATAGAAAGAAGAAAATATTGTTTTTTTCCCAAATTTCCACTCTTTTTTCGTTTATATCGCAAAAAAAAAAAAAACGGAGTAGTGAATAAATACCACCAAAAGAAAGCTCTATTTGTGTGAACAAAATAATAAAAATGTAATTTGTGTACAGCGTTGCACGACCGCGCAATTGTCATTGAAAGTGCAAGAGCACTGAAAGCTAAAAATTGGTCTGGGAAGGAAGGGGGCGAAAGTGCCCGGTATTCATGTGGTTAAGGTTCTCTAACCCATCTCTGAGGGCTTCACAGAACAGCTGTATTTATACTGAGATTCAATTACACACAGGTGGATTATTTACTAATTAGGTGACTTCTGAATGCAATTGGTTCCACTAGATCTATTTAGGAGTATCAGAGTAAAGAGGGCTTAATACAAACGCATGCCACACTTGTAAACATTTATCATTTTCCTTCCACCTCACAATTATGTGCCACTTTGTGTTGGTCTATCACATAAAAATACTAATAAAATACATGTTTTTGGTTGTAACCTGACAAAGTGTGGAAAATTTCAAAGCACCGTAACAACTCATTGAAAGGCAAAATAGATGGTGTTTATGCAGCTTACAGAAAGAATCTCGCCAATGTGATTTGATGGCCAAAGAATAGTGAGCACACAAGTGTCAGCGGAAGCAGAAAAGTTGCCATGGGAAACCTTTCCAACTGTGTAGCATTGCAGGCCAGTGTGGCTAAACAGAATATTTTGGCAGGTAAAAAGCTCACAAACAAGTATTTCAACAGTGTAGTCGGAGGTTTATTTTAATGTATAGCAAGGCCTTGTAAAATGTTAGAAAATGGTCTTTACTGACCATCAGCTCTTCTCCGACTAAGGACCCCGGATGTATGCCTTAAAAAAAAAAAAAAAAAAAAAAAACCTCTAATTATGGCCACTCTACTGCTATAATTAGTGAAAGCAGGCTTTTAGATCTGTTTTTTTTCCCCAATTTTTTTTTTTTTTTAAACTATTAATATGCAATTTCTTTTCCACTACAGTATTCGTGCCAAATTTTACGTTTATTTTTTTGGGTTCCCATAAAAAAAAAAAAAAAAAAGGCACCTTTTGCTGTGCTTACCAAAACATGTATTTTTCATCTCATAAAATGGAACAAATTAGAAGTAATAACCAAATCAGCAAGACCCTATCTTAAATGTGCAGCAAACCAATGTGAAACTTTGCCTCTGTGCAGGAGCTTCCTTGAATAAAGACCACTCACTGCTGCTCTCTCTCCTTGTGCAGGGGAACTGGTCTTGTATCCACCCCTTCCTGTAGTTTGTCAGGCACCCTGTAGTGGGTGGACCTAATGGGTTCCTCCCACAGCTCTGCTCAAGATATGTGAAGCACAGCGGACGAGGTTACTGTTACTCTTACAAGGTAATATCTGGGTTTGAAAAAGCATTTGGTGCAGACATAGTGAATTTAAAATACTTGTGTCTATTTAGGCATATATTTAGAAGAAAGGTTTTTTTCATCTTTAACTTGTACCAACCATTGGTGCACATCCTCACTCTTCCTGTTAAAAGGGAACCCATCCACACCACTGGGGTGTGCAAGTGCACACTCAGTGTGTGTTATGCCAAGCCAACCTGTTCATTTGAAACGGCTGCCTAACATCCAAAAGAAAACACGCGTACCATTTCTGACATCTCTGCACCACAACATGTCTGTTGGCAAAGTGCATTGGGGTGCATTGGGGTGCCATTCACAATTAAAAGAGGAAGTACGGTCAAAGCTCTTTGGCCCTACTTCCCCTGTAGGTCACAGACTCTGGAGAGATCCCGACTTTAAATGTTGGGTCCACCCAGATGCCTGACTGGCAGCTCGATCAGCATCTTAGCATGCCGTTGAGAGCCTGAGCCAGCCGCTCCCGCCTCGAGTAGCTTGGCGCTCCAGTGAGTGCAGGGGGGGCAGAGCAAAGAGCCCTCAAAGAGGACTGGGTGGAGCTTACAGAACAGTTCAAATGTCTTTACTTGCACTTCTGCCAAGCCCCAGTCAAAAAGACGCTAATTCTGTGAGAAAATGCTTAACTGGGGGGGCTTGCAGAATTGCAGAAAAGTTCTCCATGCTCCACGCAGTCGTCTTTGAGGGCTCTCTTCTCTCTCCTTCCAGCGCTCACTGGAGCATTATCAGCCACTAAAGAGCATGGCAATTTAAAACTCAGCTTAAAGTGACCCTGTCCCACAAGGTCACTTATAAAGAGGTCAGCCCTGTAAAACAAGCTCATCTGGACTTGCCTATTTGGGCATCTGTCTTAAAATACCTTCCTGTTCCTTCTGCGGACTTGTACATGACTACAGAACGTACGAGTCCATGTGAGGTGCAGGTATTCGACCCATCCAGATGGTTCTAATACCTACAGCAGCCAGAGGAAAGTGAATCAGCAATGTTTCAAAACAAAGGCCACTGAAAAGGTAAGTAAAAATGAGCAGAGATGGGGTCAGCATAAATATGTACATGGCATAGGGATCTATACCAAAGACCCAGGGGAACAGGGGAGTATCAAGATCCATGTGACATTAGCAGGCACAACTAAAAGATATGGCACTATGGTGCAAATAGGGAGTTTATGTTGCCTTCAATTGAAAGGCAAAAGGTGTTGAGAGTCTGGAAAAAGCTAAATAAAACTAAGCTATTAATAAATGACCCTTGCAAATGTGTGTGTACCTTTGGTTGTTTGCAGATGGCCTCCATAAAAACATTATAACGAGTAAGACCACAGAAAACAGGAATCTCCAGAAAGCATCATCCACCCAGAGCTCCATCCAATCCTTTAAAACACAAAGTTAAAAAAAAGATTCAGTGTAGTCAAGACAAGTCCAAGGGAACAGTTCATTGACATTTGATGCGGATTCTTGTGTACATAAAGAAGTGTACTCTCCATAGTGCTTAAAGTTGAGTTCCACCCAAAAAAAAAAAAAAAAAAGTCATTATTGTGCATGAAATAAATTAAAAAAAAAAAAAAAAAAACACAAAACATTGAGAACATTTTTTTTTTACTTACCTTTTTATGCCTGTTGCTATGTGGTCCCTCGAAATCTGCCTCCTTCATCTCCTAGGCTCCTGATGTCTCTTCCCTTGGTGCCTCTGCTCGCTACTGCTCCTGGGAGATGTGTGTCATAATTTCCCAGGAGGCAGCGCCGAGGGCTAGGTTGCCATAACAATGGGGCGGGCAATTCCGACGATGCCGCCCGTTATGGCAACCTGTATACATTGCAGCACCCCTACGGCGCATTACTGCACATGCACAAGAATGGGCGGTGCATGATGGTCGCTCAGCTGCACCATGTCCCGTAAGATAGTGCTTGTGGGCTTCACATGCCCACAAGCAATATGGAAAATGCCAGCAAGGCAGAATAAAAGTTACATTAGTATAGGAAGTCGGCAATCGAGCGGCGACCTATATGAAACACGTGAGTAATATAACTAAGAGTATTAAAAAAAACGATATTCATGAAAAAAAAAATTAAACTGTGGGAACTCCGCTTTAATACCCGCGTTGCTTTTATAAGTGCAGGTAAAGTGATTGGGGAGTAAACAACTTTTATGCCTCCCAGAACACTTTTTTTCCCCGTGTTTAGTTCCTGCTTTATCAGATCCTGGACAAAAACAGAATTCTATTTCTAAATGTAGCTAAATGGACTGCATCTAAAACACAGGTAAATACAGAGTGTGAATGGCACCATTGAAAAATCATTACATGCATTTACACATATGCTCCAAATGCATAGAAATGCAGATGGGACAGGGCTAGTCTGAACGAGGCCTTACCCACCCTCTAGACCAGGGGTCCTCAAACTTTTTAGACAGGGGACCAGTTCACGGTCCCTCAGACTGTTGGGGGGACGCACTATAGTATAAAAAAAAATATGAACTAATTCCTAAATTCCTATGCACACATCTTTTTTGTAGTGCAAAAGAATAAAAGAATGAATAATAAATAATAATATATATAGGGGATGGACAGGGGGACAGAGGGATGGACAGGGGGGTGGACAGGGGGACAGGGGGGGGGGGGCTGAGGGGGGGACGGGGGGGGGGGGGTGGACAGGGGGGGGGGTGGACAGGGGGACGGGGGGGGGTGGACAGTGGGATGGACAGAGGGGTGGACAGACAGAGGGGTGGACAGGGGATGGACAGGGGATGGACAGGGGGGACAGAGGGGATGGACAGGGGGGACAGAGGGGATGGACAGTGGGATGGACAGAGGGGTGGACAGGGGGACAGAGGGGATGGACAGTGGGATGGACAGAGGGGTGGACAGGGGGACAGAGGGGGGGACAGTGGAGTGGACAGTGGGGGTGGACAGAGGGACCAGAGGGGATGGACAGGGGGACCAGAGGGGATGGACAGGGGGACCAGAGGGGATGGACAGGGGGACCAGAGGGGATGGACAGGGGGGACAGAGGGGATGGACAGGGGGGACAGAGGGGATGGACAGGGGGGACGACAGGGGGACAGGGGGACAGAGGGGTGGACAGGGGTCCTCACTTGTTAGTAGGCTGTTGCCTGAAGCCTCCGCTCTCGCTGTCACTCTTCGTGCCTCCTGTCTCTCTGTCACCCTCCGCGCCTCCTGTCTGCGTGAGGAAGACGTGAATCCGTGCGGGACTGTGCTGGAAACTACACTTCCCAGCATGCAGCGCGGCACACGGAGCCCTCCATTACTGGGGTGGGGGAGGCAGCTTGAGCGGAGCGGATATGCTCCCTGCCGAAGCAGAGCCGACCTGGCCCCGGCCCGAGCCTGGCCTGTCGGGAATCCGGCCCTGGGTGGGGTGGGCCGGATAAATGTCCTTGGCGGGCCGCATGTGGCCCGCAGACCGTAGTTTGAGGACCCCTGCTCTAGACAGTCAAAGGCACCAAATTTAGAAAGCCTATAGAACCAACATTTAGGCAATCAGTCCGCTTTAAACAATCTGTTAACTGCACCATTCAAAATGGTACCACCGCTACAAAAGGGCAAGAAATCGCAAGGGGGTCCCAAGCTCTGACATCTGATGCTATAGCAGCCAGATATTAACCCTACCTACATATTTTAGGAGAAGACACTTGCTTGTCTATAGACACTTTAAGAGTATGGACTCTTATTTAGAGATTACAAGAGGTTGTAAAAAAAATGCTTGGTAACTCATGAAACCAATGAGGAATATACTTTATTTTATTAAGCTCCAAGTACAAAGAGCACTGATTTGCAGTTACCCATACATATTGAAAAGACCTTTATCATTTTACAATCAAAATAATAAGATTATGTTAAAAGCCAAAATTGAATCTGTTTATATCCTATCCTGGATTCTTTCTCTGCCCACCATCAACATGCAAATTACTTTTCTAAATTAAACCAAATTTCATAACAGAACATAGTCATGGCCAAAAATATTGGCACCCCTGCATTTCTGTCAGATAATGCCCAGAAAATGGTTGCAATTAAAAAATGTTTAGGCATTCTCGCGTTCATTTCTTTTGTTTGTATGACACAAAAAAAAGTGAAGAAACAAAAAGTCAAAATCTGACACATTCCATGCAAAACTCCAAATTTGGACTGGACAAATTTATTGGCACACTCAATTTAATATTTGGTAGCACACCCCTTGGAAAAAAAATAACTGAAATCAATCGCTTCCTCTAACCATAAGTTTTACACATCTCTACTGAAATTTTGGATTACTCATCTTTCACCAACTGCTCCAGGTCTCAGATTGGAAGGGTTCCTTTTCCCAACTGCCGTTTTGAGATCTCTCCACAGGTGCTCTGAGGGATTTAGATCTGGACTCATTGCTGGTCAGTTCAGCACTATCCAGTGCTTTGTCTTAAACCGTTTCTGGGTGCTTTTTGACATGTGCTTTGGGTCATTGTCCTGCTTTAAGACCCATGACCTCTGACGGAGACCCAACTTTCTGACACTGGATCCTGCATTGCACACCAGAATTCATTGGTAGTCTTTAGATTTCACAATGCCATGCACAAGGTCAAGACATCCAGTGCCTAAAGCAGCTAAGCAACCCCAAAACATCAGTGAACCTCCACCATGTTTGACTGTAGGGTCTGTATTCTTTTCTTTAAAGGCCTCATTTCTTTTTCTGAAAACAATAGAATGGGCTTTACCAAAAAGCTGTAATTTTGTTTGGTCTGTCCACAGCACATTCTCCCAAAAGGATTTCGGCTTCCTCCGGTAAATTTTTGGCAAACTCCAATATGGCTTTTTTAGGTTTCTGTGTCAGCAGTGGGGTTCCTTTACCATAGCGTCCCTTTTCATTCAGATGACAACGTATAGTGCGAGCTGACACATTGTACCCTGTGCCTGAAGGTCAGCTTGATTTTGTCTGGAAGTTGATGGAGGTTCTTTATCCACCATTCAAACAATCCTTCAATGTAATCTTTAATTAATTTTTCACTTTCGTCCATGTCCAGGGAGATTAGCTACAGTGCCATGGGCTGTAAACTTCTTGACAATGTTGCACACAGTGGATACAAGAACATTAAAGTGGAAGTAAAGTAGGCATGGTATTTATGACAGAAGAGACCCTATTGGTCTCTTCTGCCATAAATGCATCCTTCTGCCGGTCAGTGCTCATGTTCGTTGAGCCACGCATGCGCAGCTCAGTGAACATTTGCGGCCCGATTTGTGCCGCGCTGATGTGACTTCCATATGCATGCACAGGAGTCACGTTATCGTGGCCTGGTCTATCAAAAGGCCAAAAGCACAGGAGAAAGACCAGGCGAAGGTGGAAGCACCGGGGGACAGCCGGATCGGAACCAGCGTTGCGCCGAAGGACACCATAGGACAGGTAAGTCTGCCATAATGTGCCAATATGCTGTGCATACTAGTACCTTATGGCATAACCCACCTGGGGGGTTTAACCACTTGCCGACTGCCTAAGGCAGATATACTGTGGCAGAATGGCACGGGCAGGCAAAATCACGTACCTGGTATGTGATTTGCCTCCCGCGGGCGGGGGCGCATCGCACCCCCCCCCCCCCCGGTGCCTGAGGCGGTCGGCATCATTAGGGGATCGATCAATGCTGAGGGGGAGGCCACTCATTCGTGGCCACCCCCTCGCGATCGCTCCCAACGAATGAAAATCTTCCTCTGCTGCTGTAATGTAAACAGCGGCAGAGGAAGTGATGTCATCTCTCCTCGGAAAGCCTTTTCGTTCCGGCTTCCGAGGAGAGAAGACATCCAAGTAAGTCTGCACCAACACCACGCTTACAGTAGAACACTCAGGCACGCATTTCACCCCCCAGTCACCCCCCTGTAACCCCTGTCACAGTGACACCAATAGCAGTTTTTTTTTTTTCTGATTATTGCATTGGTGTCAGTTTGTGACAGTTATAGGTGTTAGGGCAATTAGTGTTAGGCCCCTTGAAGTCTAGGGTACCCCCTTACAATGTTTTAACCCCTTGATCACCCCCCATCGCCAGTGTCACTAAGCAATCATTTTTCTAAACGCTGTATTAGTGTCACAGGTGACGCTAGTTAGGGAGGTATTTAGGTTCGCCGTCAGCATTTTATAGCGTCAGGGACCCCCATATACTACCTAGTAAAGGTTTTAACCCCCCGATTGCCCCCTAGTTAACCCTTTCACCAGTGATCACCGTATAACTGTTACAGGTGACGCTGGTTAGTTAGTTTATTTTTTATATTGTCAGGGCACCCGCCGTTTATTACCTAATAAAGGTTTAGCCCCCTGATCGCCCAGCGGTGATACAAGTTAAGTTTTAGGGTCAAATAGGGTCTGCGTCGCCATGGGCATCCGCAGCAGGGGGCAAGGGGGACAAGTGCCCCCCCTGGAATCGGCAACCTGACAGTGCGGGCAGTGCCGGCTAAACTGTGCTTGATGGCAGATGAACATGCACATCAGTACACAGTCACAGATCACTACCCAAATCAGACCTAAAGTGTCCTTGCAGAGCTGCAGCGGGGTGCCGAGTGCTGGAACGCTCCCTGCGCTCCTACACTCAGCTGAGAAGACATCAGTTACACTTCTCTGTCAGGAGGAGTGAACGCCGCTCCACAGATCATTTCTAGTCCCCGTCTCTGACATGATGTCAGGAAGAGAGAGAGAGGCACCCCGAGGGAGCATGCATGTTGCTGGAATTAGGTAAGTGTGCAATGGCAGACAGGGGGAATATATGTTGCTTAACAGTGTAATGTTGCAGTGACGCTTTTCCAGTGCACTGGACTGTTTAAAGTCTTGGGAGCTGGGGTGGGGTTTTGTGACTGGGGGTTAATTAAGCCATTAGCCAGTAATATGCAGCATGAAGGGGTTAATGTACTGACACTGGCCACTAATTCAGCACAAGGCGTTTATGAACACTGCCATTGATCTCTAATGCATTAGTGGCCAGTAGCAGTTAATTAATCCCTTTGTGCTGCATTAGTGGCCAGTGTCAGTGTTAACCTATTCCTGCTGCAATACAAAGGGGTAAATTACACTGCCACTGGCCGCTACTGCATTAGTGATCAATAGCAGTGTTCATGAACCCCTTGAGCTGAATTAGTGGCCAATGTCAGTGTTAATTAGCTCCTTCATGCTGCATGGTTTTAAATTAGCATATCACCACTGACATCTATGCTGGGGCTAATATTGCAGCTACTGCACCAACGCTGGGGATTATTATTGCAGAAACTGACACCAATATTGGGGATTATTATTGCAGAAACAGACACCAATACTGGGGATTATTATTCAGAAACTGACACCAATATTGGGGATTATTATTGCAGAAACAAACTGTGTCAAATGTGGCAGTGGAAGGGGGAGGGTTATCATGCTTTATGTGATAATGACTAAGCCCCTCCCCTTCATAACATTATCGAAAAGGGGCGGAGCATTGATGATCCTAAAATGATGCCCCCCCTGAAAAAAGTTCTGCGGACGCCCATGTGAGTCGCCCCAGGCAGCGTCAGGTTAGTGCCAGTACTGCTAACACCCACGCACGCAACATACACCTCCCTTAGTGGTACAGTATCTGATCCGATCGGATCTATAATAGCGTCCCCAGCAGTTTAGGGTTCCCAAAAATGCAGTGTTAGCGGGATCAGCCCAGATACCTGTTAGCACCTGCGTTTATCCCTCCACCCAGCCCAGCGTAGTATCGATCGATTACTGTCACTTACAAAACATACATAACTGCAGCGTTCGCAGAGTCAGGCCTGATCCCTGCGATCGCTAACAGTTTTTTTGGTGGTGTTTTGATCTAGTCGCTAACAGTCAGGAGCTTTTTTACCTGCGAGTCTCACTAGTGTACCACTAAATTTAGAGCCCAAAATGGCAAATCGAAGGTACACTAGTGAAGAGGCCTACATGTTTCTGAGCATGACAGATAGTGAAGAGGAAGTCACTCATCTGTCAGATTCAGGCTCAGAATACGATCCTGTAGAGGACAGCGGCTCCATGACAGATAGCTCTGACGACGGAGTTGTGGTCCCTGCCAAGGTCAGGCGTACCAGACCCCGAACTTCTTCTGTCGTTGAAGTGCAAGAACCGCAGGTCCCTCGTATGGAGCAGAGCAGTACTAGCGCCGCTATTCCTTCTGGTGAACTGGCAAGCACCAGCGGCCTAGTACACCCTGGTCATACATCCAGCACTGCAGTGTCACGTGGCGAGTCCCATAAGTGCAGTTTAAGCTGGTGAGGTGGCAAGCACTAGTAGTGTCCCGCTGCCACCAAGAAGATGAACACAGGCCTGTCGTGCCCATAGTGCCCTTCCTGCTGCATTCGCCAATCCTAATTGGGAACCCACCACTTCTGCAGCACCCGTACTTCCCCCATTCACTGGCCAACCCGGCATTCAGGTGGAAACAGTTGATTTTACGTCACTTGATTTTTATTCGCTGTTTTTCACCGAAGATCTCTATAGATCTATTATGGACCAAAGCAATTTGTACGCTGGTCAACACATCGCCGCCAATCCCCAGTCCTCCCTTGCCAGAGATTGGAGACCAATTACAGTCTCCGAATTTAAGCTCTTTCTGGGCCTTTCCCTCAACATGGGCATAACTAAAAAGAGTGAGTTGCGGTCATATTGGTCCACTGACCCAATTCACCATATGCCCTTGTTCTCTGCCTCCGTGACCAGGGCATGATACGAGCAGATCTTGCGGTTCATGCACTTCAATGACAATGAACTCTGCCGTCCTCGTGGAGATCCTGGATATGATCGGCTCTACAAAATTCAGCCCCTCGTAAACCACTTCAACCAACGTTTTGCAGACCTGTTTACTCCCCATCAAGTTGTCTGCGTTGATGAGTCCCTGATTAAGTTTTCTGGCATTGTCTTTCAAACAGTACCTTCCCAGCAAGTGTGCCAGATACGGGGTCAAGATGTATAAGCTCTGTGACAGGGCCACAGGCTATACATGTAGTTTTATGGTTTCTGAGGGAAAAGATAGCCACGTAGAGCCGATAAACTGCCCTGACTACATAGGAAGCGCTGGCAAGGTTGTGTGTGACTTGGTGTCATCCTTATTCGGAAAGGGGTACCACTTATATGTGGACAATTATTATACGAGCGTGCCAATTTTTAGGCACTTGTTTGATCAGCAGATTGGAGCATGTGGCACCGTGCGACCTAATCGCCGGGGCTTACCCCAGCGGCTTGTAGATTCCCATCTTAGGCTGGGGGAGAGAGCCTGCTTGCAGTGTAATAATTTGCTCGTTATGAATTGGAGGGATAATAAGAATGTTTTCGTTCTTACCTCCCTTCATGCAGACACAATGGTCCAAATTACTACGGCGGCTGGTGTTGTGGAAAAACCCCTCTGTGTCCATGAATATAACCAAAATATGGGAGGGGTGTACCTCAACGACCAGTTGTTGGCACCATACCTAATTGCCCGTAAGGCCAGACTCTGGTACAAGAAAGTGTCTGTTTATTTATTTCAATTGGCTTTGATGAACGCTTATGTGCTATACAGAACTTCAGGACGGACTGGATCCTTCCTTAAATTCCAGGCAGAGATCGTCAGAGCCCTTCTGTTTCCAGACGGTGCTCCACCTCACCTTCCCCAACCAAATGCAGTAAGCCGGCTGCATGAGAGGCATTTTCTTTATGTCCTCCCGAGTACCCCTACCCAACGAGCCCCCCAAAAAAAGATGTCGTGTCTGCAGCAAGCGTTGATATAGGCGTGACACCCGCTATTATTGTCCCTCCTGTCCTGACAATCCTGGTGTTTGCATTGGTGAATGTTTTGAACGCTACCATACACTAGTAGCGTAGGGTACAGCACTGCACAGACTAGGCACACTTTCACAGGATCTCCCAAGATGCCATCACATTTTGGAAAGACCCGAACCTGGAACCGGTTACAGTTACAAAAGTTAGTTACAAAAAAAAAAAAAAAAATATATAAAATAAAAAAAAAAAAAAAAATAGTTGTCTATTGTTCTGATCTTTTTTACTGTATTTTATTCTGCAATGTTTTATTGTTATTATGTTTGCTTTATAGGTTTGCAATTTTTTTATACTTTACTGTTTACTGTGTTTTATTGTTAAACATTTTTTTTTATTTTCAGGTACGCCATTCAGCTGCAGAGCGGATTTATTTATCTTGACAGCAACAGCGTTTGCTCCCACGATACATAAAGCCGTGACTCCAGCTCTGTAGGAGGCGATTTCACCACCAGACTTAAAAAAAAAAAAAAAAAAAAAAAAAAGGAAGAAGAGCATATATGCCGAAGCATGGGGGCAGACTGAGCGATTTGCTCTGGCTCTCCTGTCCCAACAGAGAACCTGAGAATGCAGCCGATGATTCAGCCAGCTGACCATAGAGCTGATCAGAGACCAGAATAGCTCCAAACATCTCTATGGCCTAAGAAACCGGAAGCTACGAGCATTTTATGACTTAGATTTCGCCAGATGTAAACAGCGCCATTGGGAAATGGGGAAAGCATTTTATCACACCGATCTTGGTGTGGTCAGATTTTTTGAGGGCAAAGGAGAGATCTAGGGTCAAATAGACCCCAATTTTTTCAAAAAAAAAAAAAAAAAAAAAAAAAAAAAAAAAAAAAAAAAAAAAAGAAGAAGAGTACCTGTCACTATCTATTGCTATCATAGGGGATATTTACATTCCCTGAGATAACAATAAAAATGATTTAAAAAAAAAAAAAAAAAAAAAAAAAAAAAAAAAAAAAAAATGAAAGGAACAGTTTAAAAATAAGATTAAAAAGCAAAAAAATAGAAAAAAAAAAAAAAGCACCCCTGGCCCCCACTGCTCTTGCGCAAAGGCGAACGCAAGCGTTGGTCTGGCGTCAAATGTAAACAGCAATTGCACCATGCATGTAAGGTATCACCGCGAAGGTCAGATCAAGGGCAGTAATTTTAGCAGTAGACCTCTGTAAATCTAAAGTGGTAACCTGTAAAGGCTTTTAAAAATGTATCTAGTCGCCACTGCACGTTTGTGTGCAATTTTAAAGCATGTCCTGTTTGGTATCCATGTCCTCGACCTAAGATGATCTTTTTTATTTCATCAAACATTTGGGCAATATAGTGTGTTTTAGTGCATTAAAATAATTTTCTCATGCAAAAAAAAAAAAAAAAAAAAAAAAAAAAAAAGTGTCAGAAAGGCCTTTGTCTTCAAGTGGGTGATGTGTGACATAAGCTTCTAAATGTTGTGCATAAAATGCCAGGACAGTTCAAACCCCCCCCCCCAAATGACCCCATGTTGGAAAGTAGACACCCCAAGCTATTTGCTGAGAGGCATGTCGAGTCCACGGAATATTTTATACCGTGACAAGTTGCGGGAAAAAGACACAATTTTTTTTTTTTGCACAAAGTTGTCACCAAATGATATATTGCTCAAACATGCCATGGGACTATGTGAAATGACACCACAAAATACATTCTGTTGCTTCTCCTGAGTATGGGGATACCACATGTGTGACTTTTTGGGAGCTTAGCTGCGTACGGGACCCGAAAACCAGCACCGCCTTCAGGCTTTCTAAGGGTGTAAATTTTTGATTTCACTCTTCACTGCCTATCACAGTTTCGGAGGCCATGGAATGCCCAGGTGGCACAACCCCCCCCCCCCCCCCCCCCAAATAACCCTATTTTGGAAAGTAGACACCCCAAGCTATTTGCCGCGAGGTATAGTGAGTATTTTGCAGACATCACTTTTTGTCACAATGTTTTGAAAATTGGGGAAAAAAAAAATTTTTTGTTGTCTTTCTTCATTTTCAAAAACAAATGAGCTGCAAAATACTCACCATGCCTCTCAGCAAATAGCTTGGGTGTCTACTTTCCAAAATGGGGTCATTTGGGGGGGGGGGGGGGGGGTTTGTGCCATCTTGGCATTTCAATATTTAATGGGCTCAACATGCCTCTCAGCAATTTCCTTGGGGTGTCTACTTTCCAAAATGGGGTCATTTGGGGGGGTTTTGTACTGCCCTGCCATTTTAGCACCTCAAGAACATAGGCAGTAAAACTAAAAGCTGTGTAAATTCCAGAAAATGTACCCTAGTTTGTAGACGCTATAACTTTTGCGCAAACCAATAAATAAACGTTTACTGACATTTTTTTTTACCAAAGACATGTGGCCGAGTACATTTTGGCCTAAATGTATGACTAAAATTGAGTTTATTGGATTTTTTTAATAATAAAAAGTAGAAAATATCTTTTTTTTTTTTAAATTCAGTCTTTTTCCGTTTATAGCGCAAAAAATAAAAACCGCAGAGGTGATCAAATACCATCAAAAGAAAGCTCTATTTGTGGGAAAAAAAGGACGCAAATTTCGTTTGGGTATAGCATTGCATGACCGTGCAATTAGCAGTTAAAGCAATGCAGTGACAAATTGTAAAAAGTGCTCTGGTCAGGAAGGGGGTAAATCCTTCCGGGGCTGAAGTGGTTAAAACAATTTTTATAGCGGGCTTTACTTCCTCTTTAAGATCTCTGGAGATGGACTTGTAACCTTGAGATTGTCCATGCTTTTCCACAATTTTTGTTCTCAAATCCTCAGACAATTCTTTGCTGCTCTTTCCCTTCTCTGTGCTCCGTGTGGCACACAGACACAACAGAAAGGTTGAGTCAATTTTTCACCATTTTAACTGGTTGCTGGTGTGATTTCTATATTGTCAGCACCTGTTAATTGATGCAGGTGATTTTAATTACAAATTACAGGAGCATAACAAACTTGAAAGGAAATTATTTCCTACAATTTTGAGAAGGTGCCAATACTTTTGTCCAGTCCATTTCTGGCGTTTTGCGTAGAATGTGTCAGATTTGGCTTTTTGTTTCTCCGCTTTTTGTGCCATACCAATACAAACAAAAGAAATAAACATGAGAATGCCTAAACATTGGTAATTGCAACAATTTTCTGGGCGAAGTGGTGCATTATCTAACAGAAATGCAGGGGTGCCAATATTTTTGGGCCATGACTGTAGCTTCTCAAAGCAAAGCAGACAGATGATGGCTAGGTTGAAGTGCCAGCAGCGTGCTAAACATAGCTACACGAAAATATCATAGGACCCTACAGAATCTTGCCCTGACTCAAGCAGTGGGCTGGCTCTTGGTTGTTTCTTAGACAGTATCAATCTTCTATATACCAGAGTGTCAGTCTGGACTAGGGGCGTACTAAGGCAGACTGCATTTGTATGCAGACCACCCTATATAACACTAAGCCTCAACGATTGAAAGACCTAAAATTCAATGAACACAGTGTGGGACTGAGACAGTAAGCCAGAGAAGAGCTAGATTATGGTGTATGTCTTCCAGCCAGGAAACGAGGTAGGCTCTGACTTGCTACAGTTTTCTAATGCACACTGAGAAGCTCATGCTGCTCAGTGAAATGAAAGTAAGCAATTTCAGTTCAGGAGAGGAGTCTATACAACTGAGAAAAAACTGAAGGTAAGGCTGGAGTTCAGCTTTAATAAGGCAAAGAGTTGCATCCCATAGAATATGTCAGAATGATTATAAAGACCATATAGAAAAATATACTTATACTACTTACAGATGGACATGGCGCCAGTCTGAACTTTTTTGTTGTCCATGCCATAAATATTACAGATGCTTAGAAGAAAAGAGAACACACACACATTACAACATGATCTTTGTAATAAACAGACTAAAGTAAATGGAGTTTAAACTTACCTAATATGGCAAAAATGAGTGTATTTGTAAAATGTCTGTATAGTGAGTATTTCACTGTGTTTTTTCTTAACTTCAGTGTCTTCATTGTTTGAGCCAAGCTTACAAATATGTATGGAGCAGCTAAGGAGAACACTAAAGGAATTTATATGATCCAACTACAAAGAAGCAAGCACAGACAGGAAATTCATACCTCTTAGCAAATAGCACTCTTCCCACATTAGGATGGAGCTCAAAGATCTGCACAAAGTTATTGCAATAAAAATGCCAGGATCAAGAGCATGTGTATTTTTAACCCCTTAACCACTTCAATACTGGGCACTTTCACCCCATTCCTGCCCAGGCCAATTTTAAGCGCTGTCACACTTTGATTGACTTGCATAGTGATGCAATGCTTTACCCAAACTAAGGTTTAATAATTTGAGACACAGAGCTTTTTTTTTGGTGGTATTTAAATCACCAAGTTTTTTTATTTTTTGCTAAACAAACGAAAAAAGACCAAAATTTTTTGGAAAAAAAAACAAAAAACAAAAAGTTTTTCTTTGTTTCGGTTACAAAATGTTGTAAATAAGTAATTTTTCTCCTTCACTGATGTGTGCTGATGAGGCTGCACTGAGGGGCACTGATAGGCGGCACGGATATGCAGCACTGATGAGCAGCCTTTATGGGCAACGATAGGCGGCAATGATGAGGAGACACTGAAAGGCATCACTGATGGGGCTGCACTGATAATTAATCCTCCCTGTCAGCAAAGCCACTTGTCGGCTCTCCTCTACTCAAGCGTTGTCAGCATGAGTAGAGGAATGCCAATAACCAGCACTTTCAATTTACACTGTGATCAGTTGTGATTGGACAAACCCAGTCACATGGTAAAGAGCCTCCGTGATAGGAAATGCAGTGTGTCCGAGCAGCACGCCGCCCCACTGATCACCGCGCCAGACGGCTTGTTCTGAAGGACATCCAGTCAGGACAATTAAACCACTGCCCGGCCGAGAAGTGGTTAAAATTAGCTGTACGCCAAGGTTTTGAAATTTATATGGGGGAATACGCGCACCCTACATACACCAAAGATAAGTGGTGGCCTGGGAGTCCCAGACTTAGCTAGATATTTTTATGCAGCACAATTGGCACAGCTAACCCGCTTTCACTCCTCAACACCCCCGCCCATCTGGATGAAAATCGAATCCACCTTGCAGCCCACTAAACTAATCAGCCACTTGATGTGACTGAGACCAAAAGATAGACCAGCCATGATGTGTCCTACACTATCATTTTCATTGAACCTATGGGACAGACTGACGAAACCCCATCATTTAAAATCTCCACATACTCCCATGGCCACCCTTGTGGGCAATCCAGACTTGACCCCAGGTCTCAATTCCCAGTCCCTCGCCTGGTGGACAAATAAGGGATTGATACGCATAGCCGATTTCTGCGATCATAGGGGGATTTTAACACAAAGATTCCTTCAAGAGAAGTATCTTCTCCCAAATTCAGAAATTTTTCATTATGTGCAAATAATGCATTTTTTTGCACACCCTACAACACACAGCCAATTTAACCTCATCCACCTCAATGGAGTACTTGTGTAGAACCTTTGACAAGCACACTGGCTTCATTTCCAAAATCTATAGTATATTGACTTCTACCCCAGAAAAATTGTTTTATATGACGAAGTGGGAACAAGATATAGGCGAGACACTCACACTTGCCAAATGGTCCACAACGTCACAGTGTGCGTCAAAATCATACATAAATACCTCATTAATCAAAGCAAACTACAAGGTTTTGCTTAGATGGTACATGGTACCAACGAGAATAGCCTAGTTTGTTCCAGGGGCCTCTCCCTCTTGCTTTCTAGGGTGAGGAATGGAAGGAACGGTGATCCATGTATGGTGGTCCTGTCCCAAGGTCAAATGTTTTTGGATCCGCCTTTATAATTTTATCTTCTCACTAACACAGGTGAACTTAATTAAATCACTGCAACAAGCTCTCCTGGGACGCCCAGTAGAGGGTACACCTAAACAGGCAGGGAAACTTGTAGCCTTTACTTCCCAAAACCACCCCCCCCCTCAGGGGAACGGGACTGTTCATATTTCCCATCTAGACTACAGTAATGTTGACTGGTTGCGTTAGCATTTTGTTCTTTTCGAAATTGTAATTATACGGCACTGGATGTGCAGGCCGGAAGAAAATGATTTACTTTTCTGTTAAGATCACATTGTATAACTATATTAAGGTATGGCAAACATTTTACACCAAAATGTCAGAAATGCTTTGCAATTTTCAATAAAAATGATTGAAATATAAAAAATTGGCCGTACACAAATATGTAGCAGCACAGCGGTGGGCTTTAATGCCAAACTGATGCATATGTGTGCAGCCCGAGCCCCTTGTTTGTTCTGGGCTCCTGAACAAACAGGCTCCTGATCATGTGATCATTGTGACAAGCCCATGATCTGGAAGCTCACCTCCCAGTGTTAACAACCCACCCCTTATAGGGCTGGCTTTCACTGGATGGAAGGGTTGATAAAGAAAACCTGTACTGGGAAAACAACTGATGCTACCAATTCTGACCACTCCTTTCAAAAATGCTAGTTACTTACTTGTCCGTCATACTTTTCCAATGACTTTATTATTCAAGAGTCACTGACCTGGTACAAAATAAGTAGATTAGGAGTTCTGACTTCACTTCTGCAAAACACTATTTGCTTCGAACTGACTTAAATTATCCCTGTCCAAAACTAAAAAAAACAGTCCCCTTCCATGATAACGAAACAAACAAAAAAAAAATTATTATTTAACGAGTTCCCAAGCCTCCAACAGTCATATGCATGTGAAAGGACTAAAAACAAGCTATTCCTCCTTAAAAGCTATAGTAAAGGCCATCTGTTGATTTATAGCTACAGGTAAGCCTATAATAAGGCTTACCTGTGGGTACAGTAAAAAAAAAAACAGTGCATGTTTAGGAGATATTTGCTTAAAGTTTTTGTTACCTCAACATTTCATATTCCTGATATGTGCCTGCTGTACCATGTACTTGTATGAGAAAGTCTCCTGTTTTCTTTGTATTGCTTCCTTTGTGTGAAATCCTTGGTGTTCCTGCCAGTCCCCATGCTTTTCTATTAAAAAACTGTCAATGGCGGAGAGTGCTGATCAAAGTGTTCTGGCGGGAAGGGGGGGTGTCCCCTTGTCAGAACACGACAGCTCAGCTGACTTTTTTGTTCAACCCGCCAGGTTGAATGGGAAAAAAAAAAAAAAAAAAAAACTTGTAGCGTGTACCAGGCTTTAGTTCTGCACTCCTGTGATCCAGATTCAGCTGACAGTGGGCCAAAAGTCACTCAGCCGGTCTAGGCGCTGCAGGAATATCAACAATAATTTCGGAATGCACCCAAATGCCTGACTGGTATAGCTGGCTCAGCCTCTTAGTAAATCTCTGGAGGGGCAGAGAACAGAGAGGTGACTGACAGTGTAGACGCAGGCGGACAGAAGAAGAATTGTATCGATGCTGAATCCACTTAGGGGAGTATGGATGTGTTTGGTTTGTCTTTTTTATAAATCCCGCACTTCTAAGTTTTAGGCTACAAGAGGAGACCGACATTACACACAGAAAAAAAAAAAAAAAGTAGTATAAATCCAAAATAATCAATTCTCTTGTGATTCTAGCAGTTCTTACCACTGATCCATTAACTATACAATACACTGATTAAAAATGTTGAAGCTCCCTTTTAACCATTTCATGCCTAAGCATATTTTTGACCTTTGTTGCTTATAAGTTAAAATCAGTATTATTTTACTAGAAAATTACTTTGAACCCCCAAACATATACATATTTTTAGCAGAGACCCTAGAGAATAAAATGGTGATCGTTGCAATATTTTGTGTCACGCGGTATTATCGCAGCAGTCTTTTAAACGCATTTTTTGGGAAGAAAGACACTTTCATGAATTAAAAAAAAAAACAAACAAAAAACGAAACAGTAAAGTTAGCCTTATAAAGTGAAAGATGTTACACCCAGTAAATAGATACCCAACATGTCATGCTTTGAAATTACGCACACTCATGGAATGGTGAGAAACGACGGTACCTAAAAATCTCCATTTGCGACGTTTTTTAAAAAAAATGTACTGGTAACCAGGTTAGAGTTACAGAGGAGGTCTTTTGCTAGAATTATTGCTCTAAGTCGCGGCGATACCTCACATGCTCTATTGCTCTAAGTCGCGGCGATACCTCACATGCATGATTTGAACACTGTTTACATTTGCGGGCGCAACTTACATATGCGTTTTCTTTGTTGCATGAGCGCTTTTAAAAAAAATTGTTTTTTTTCTAATTTTTTTATTTTACATTGTCCCTTTAAAAAAAAAAAAAAAAAATCTGAACACTTTCATTGCATCCCTTGTGACAGTAATAGGTGGTGACAGGTACTCTTTATGGAGGGATTGGGGGTCTAACAGACCCCCAATCCCTCCTTTGCACTTAAAAGTATTCAGATCACCAAAATTGGCGATTCTGATTTCTACCCAAAAAAATGCGTTTGAAAGACTGCTGCAAAAATACAGTGTGTCATAACATATTGCAACGATCGCCATTTTATTCTCTGGGGTCTCTGCTAAAAAAAAATTATATATATATATATATATATATATATATATATATATATATATATATATATATATATATATATATATATATATATATATATATATATATATATATATATATATATATATATATATATATATATAATGTTTGGGGGTTCCAAGTAATTTTCTAGCAAAAAATACTGAATTTTAGCCACTTCGGACCCCCGATTTACAGTCAGGTCCATAAATATTGTGACATCAACACAATTCTAATCTTTTTGGTTCTTTACACCACCACAATGGATTTGAAATGAAACGAACAAGATGTGCTTTAACTGCAGACTTTCAGCTTTAATTTCGGGGTATTTACATCCAAATCAGGTGAACGGTATAGGAATTACAACAGTTTGTATATGTGCCTCTCATTTTTTAAGGGACCAAAAGTAATGGGACAATTGGCTGCTCAGCTGTTCCATGGCCAGGTGTGCGTTATTCCCTCATTATCCCATTTACAAGGAGCAGAGAAAAGGTCCAGAGTTCATTTCAAGTGTGCTATTTGCATTTGGAATCTGTTACTGTCAACTCTCAATATGAGATCCAAAGAGCTGTCACTATCAGTGAAGCAAGCCATCATTAGGCTGAAAAAACAAAACAAACCCATCAGAGAGATGGCAAAAACATTAGGTGTGGCCAAATCAACTGTTTGGAACATCCTTAAAAAGAAAGAATGCACCGGTGAGTTCAGCAACACCAAAAGACCCGGAAGACCACAGAAAACAACAGCTGGCCAGATCAAGAACACTCTCCAGGAGGTAGGTGTATGTGTGTCAAAGTCAACAATCAAGAGAAGAAGACTTCACCAGAGTGAATACAGAGGGTTCACCATAAGATGTAAACCATCGGTGAGCCTCAAAAACAGGAAGGCCAGATTAGAGTTTGCCAAACAACATCTAAAAAAGCCTTCACAGTTCTGGAACAACATCCTATGGACAGATGAGACCAAGATCAACTTGTACCAGAGTGATGGGAAGAGAAGAGTATGGAGAAGGAAAGGAACTGCTCATGATCCAAAGCATACCACCTCATCAGTGAAGCATGGTGGTGGTAGTGTCATGGCATGGGCATGTATGGCTGCCAATGGAACTGGTTCTCTTGTATTTATTGATGATGTGACTGTTGACAAAAGCAGCAGGATGAATTCTGATGTGTTTCGGGCATTATCTGCTCATTTTCAGCAAAATGCTTCAGAACTCATTGGACGGCGCTTCACAGTGCAGATGGACAATGACCCGAAGCATACTGCGAAAACAACCAAAGAGTTTAAGGGAAAGAAGTGGAATGTTATGCAAATGGCCAAGTCAATCACCTGACCTGAATCCGATTGAGCATTCATTTCACTTGCTGAAGACAAAACTGAAGGGAAAATGCCCCAAGAACAAGCAGGAACTGAAGACAGTTGCAGTAGAGGCCTGACAGAGCATCACCAGGGATGAAACCCAGCGTCTGGTGATGTCTATGCATTCCAGACTTCAGGCTATAATTGACTGCAAAGGATTTGCAACCAAGTATTAAAAAGTGAAAGTTTGATGGATGATTGTTAATCTGTCCCATTACTTTTGGTCCCTTAAAAAGTGAGAGGCACATATACAAACTGTTGTAATTCCTACACCGTTCACCTGATTTGGATGTAAATACCCTCAAATTAAAGCTGAAAGTCTGCAGTTAAAGCACCTAAAATAGAAAAGGGTTTTGCCTGGATCAACCACCAATGAATAGATTGTAGATAATGAGATCAGATATTCATCCACAATTGGATGCAGTTTGGGTTGCCATATAAACCATACAAAACAACTAGGAGAAAGAGATTCCCCCAAAGAAGGCAATTACCCAAACACCATCTGCAAAAAACAATAAGTTTATTAAACTACAAAACACCATATATTTTATACAAAAGACGGGCAGATTAGGGAATACACCATAGACCAAATTAAAACAGATAACGTTATCGTTAAAAACAACGGAGCCGCGGCCAAACATACCCCATACACACACCAATCACCCCAGCAGAATCCTACTAAATTGGGTATTATCGTGTAAACTGTATCCTGAATCAATCCAGGTATAGGTAGGGTGGTATGAGGGCAAGGTGAATGAATAATTGAATATAGCTTGCGAGCTAATCAGCACATCAATGAAATTAAAGGCAGTCCGGGAGCGCGACCCATAACATGTGTATGGCAGCAGCAATGACCGGCAGTATTGCTTGAAAAGGCATTAGATCCAGGACATATAAACGAAGCAGCTAAGTTTTATAGAAGACAACAGGGGGAGCAGCTCAGGCTATATTGTAGGTATAAACTGGAGTAATACTTCTCTCACCAGGTTGATGGTTCAGTAGCTCTTGAGATCGAAAGCTCTACCCACAGAGAATAGCTGCAGATGTCAGTCCGAACGGCATCGGCCGTCAATTGGAAATGTCCCACTATGTCAGCGCCATCAATAGCGGTAGTGCAAGCCGGCCGTCAGCTGTCGGTTCCCGGTCAGATATTCAAACACCATATGTTCGCGGCTCCGAGGTGACGTGCTGACGTCACGTGGTGACGCGTTTCACCAGCCAATCACCGCTGGTTTCCTCAGGATACAGTTTACACGATAATACCCAATTTAGTAGGAATCTGCTGGGGTGATTGGTGTGTGTATGGGGTATGTTTGGCCGCGGCTCCGTTGTTTTTAACGATAACGTTATCTGTTTTAATTTGGTCTATGGTGTATTCCCTAATCTGCCCGTCTTTTGTATAAAATATATGGTGTTTTGTAGTTTAATAAACTTATTGTTTTTTGCAGATGGTGTTTGGGTAATTGCCTTCTTTGGGGGCATCTTTCTCCTAGTTGTTTTGCAGTTAAAGCACATCTTGTTCATTTCATTTCAAATCCATTGTGGTGGTGTATGGAGCCAAAAAGATTAGAATTGTGTCGATGTCCCAATATTTATGAACTTGACCGTACGTATTAACTTTGAAGAGGAATATATTAACTTTGAAGAGGAATATCGTTATGGCAGCAGCTAGCTGCCATAACCACGGTATCCCCTTCTTCGGCCGGTGGCCCGGTTTCCGACAATAGTGGTCTCTGCGGCCGATTCGCCACAAGATCTTTTTTCGGCGGCGGGAGAGGGGCCCCCCCTCCTCCGCTTACCGGAGCCGTCGGCTGCGGTGGAGTCGACTGGATGCTGTCCCTTGTGTGACATGGAGACGAGTGAGGAGAAGATGGCCCCACCAATCTCCATACCATTGCACTGCGTCAAAACGTCACTTCCGCCCATAGCTCTTAAAAGGGCCATTTTTTTCCCCCCTTTTTTTTTTTTTTTTTAACCGCTTCCGGACCAGCCGCCGCAGTTATGATGCGTCAGGTTGGCTCCCCTGCACGAAACCACATAGATGTACGTTGGCTCGCGGGGTCCTGATAGCAGGCGCGCCCGTGCCCACTGCGCAGCTGGGGTGCCGATGCTCGTGGTCGACGGTCGCGATGACCACCAGCCACGAGAGATCGTGAGCAGGAGACACAGGACAGGGACGAGAGTGTGTAAACACACACTTCCCTGTTCTGACAGGAGTGACAGATCGTGTGCTCCTATTAGCTAGGAACCACGATCTGTCACTTCCTAGATCGCCACCATTACTAGTAAAAAAAAAAAAATAAATAAAAAATAATAATAAAAATTCTATAAATCTATCCCCTATTTTGTAGATGCTATAATTTTTGCGCAAACCAATCAATATACGCTTACTGTGATTTTTTTTTTTTTTTTACCAAAAATATGTAGAACTATATATATCTGCCTAAACTGAACACAAAAAATTAGCTTTTTTTTAAAAAAAAAAAAAAAAAAAAATATGGGGATATTTACATAGCAAAAAGTACACAATAATAGTGTTTTTTTCAAAATTGTCGCAATTTTTTTTGTTTATAGCGCAAAAAATAAAAAACCGCAGAGGCGATCAAATACCTCCAAAAGAAAGCTTTATTTGTGGGACAAAAAGAACGTCAATTTTGTTTGGGTACAGTGTCGCGCGGCCGCGCAATTGTCAGTTAAAGCGGCGCAGTGCCGAATCGCAAAAAAAAAAAGTTTTGGTCAGGAAGGGGGTAAATTCTTCCAGGGCTGAAGTGGTTAAATGACAAAATCTCTTTTTTTTATTATTATTATTGCATTCTAGTGTAAATATGAGATCTGAGGCCTTTTTGAGCCCAGATCTCATATTTAAGAGGTCCTGTTATGCTTTTTTCTCTTACAAGGGATGTTTACATTCCTTGTAATAGGGATAAAAGTGACAATTTTTTTTTAAAGAACAGTGTAAAAATAAAAAAGGTGAAATAAATTAAAAAAAAAAAAAAGTTTAAATGTGCCCCGTCCTGCCGAGCTCGCGTGCAGAAGCGAACGCATACGTGAGTAGCGTCCGCATACGAAAACGGTGTTCAAACCACACATGTGAGGTATTGCCGCAATCGGTAGAGCAAGAGCAATAATTCTAGCCCTAGACCTCCTCTAACTTAAAACAAGCAACCTGTAGAATTTTTTAAACGTCTCCTATGGAGGTTTTTAAGGGTAAAAGTTTGTCGAAATTCCACGAGAGGGCGCAATTTTGAAGTGTGACATATTGGGTATCAATGTACTCGACGTAACATTTTCTTTCACAAAATAAAAAAAAAAATTGGGCTAAATTTACTGCGGTCTTATTTTTTAATTTAAAAAAGTGTATTTTTTCCCCAAAAAATTGCACTTCTAAGACTGCTGCGCAAATATGGTGTGACAAAGTATTGCAACGACCGCCAGTTTATACTCTAGGGTGTTAGAAAGAAAAAAAAATATATATGTTTGGGGGTTCTAAGTAATTTTCAAGCAAAAAAAACTTAAAAAAAAAAAAATCTCAAAAAGAGGCTCGGTCCTTAAGTGGTTAACTTGTAAGCAACAAATGTCAGAAATATGCTTTAGGCGTGAAAAGGTTAAAAGGAAGCTTCAAAATTTTTAATCAGTGTATTGTATAGTTAATGGATCAGTGGTAAGAACTGCTAGAATTACAAGAGTATTGATTACATTGGATTCTGAATACTGTCATTTTTTTACAATCCAGCCCAAGCCAATTTTCAGCTTTCAGCGCTGTGACTTTTTAAATGACAATTGTGCGGTCATGCTACACTGTACCCAAACTAGATTTTCATCATTTTGTTCCCACAAATAGAGCTTTCTTTTGGTGGCATTTGATCACCTCTGTGTTTTTTTTTTTTAATTTTATTCATTTAGCAAAAAAGACTGAAAATTTTGAAAAAAAAAAAAAAAAAAAAAAAGAAAAAAAAACATTTCTTTTTTTCCCGTTATAAAATGTTGTAAATAAGTAAGTTTCCTCCTTCACTGATGGTTACGGATAAGCTGCACTGATAAGGCGGCACCAATGAGGCAACACCAATGAGATGGCACTGATAGGCGGTACTCTCGGGTGACATTGATAAGCAGCACTGAAAGGTGGCACTGATAGGCATCACTGGCAGGCAGTTTAATTGCAACTGATTGGCAGCTGCCTGGGCACTGCTTGGCAGCAGCCTGATCTAGGGTGGCATACATGGTGGTCCTGGGCAGGCATCTGAGGGGGGGCTGCACTGATAAACAATCAGCGCAGACCCCCGTCAGGAGGGCAGCCAATCGGCTCTCCTCTACTCGCGTCCGTCAGAGGCCATTTACCGAGATCGGTGTAGCGGTGTGTCAGACTGACACATCGCACCACTGATTGCCGCGATATGCGCCCCCAGTCAGGATAACTGAACCACCACCCGGCCATCATTCTGCTATAGGCCGGGCGGAAAGGGGTTAAAATCGGCGCCATTGGCAGCTGAGTAAACCGAAAGTGACGTCGTGACATCGCTTCCGGGATTTTACATCGGAGCCGAATCCAGCTTAGTTACGGTCTCAACTTAGCCGGCTGGTGGCTGGGGTCTTCCGGTGGGACAGGAGGCCCGGAAAGAGCGGCAGAAGGTGGCGGGAGTGGGGGGTAAAGTCTCCTCCCGCTCCCTAGGATAACAGCCGAGCAGCTTTTAGCAGCATTGGTTGTTATTACTAACGAGTCAACCGCCCGCTATAAAAAAAAGGTACCGGGGTGATGCCTGCAGCTGCAGGCATTACCCCCGCAAGCCATGAATGCAAATTTGAGTAGGTTGCCGTGAAGGGGTTAAGGGACAGAATTATTAAAATGAACTGCATTTACTTCCTTTCTAGAATATATGTGATTTTTCCTATTAAAGGATATCCACCAGCACAATGCTGAGTCCAGAAGAGCCAATGGGATGCTTGCCAGTAAAACCAAGTCAGATTCCTTTGTCTGCAACAAAAAGAAAATACAGTCAAGCCTATTTGTTTTAAGATATAAAATACTAATTATGATTTTTCTGCTCATCAATTAATTAATGGTGCCCGATCTTTAGGAATTAAAAGTCTGCTAATCCTTGAAAATCTCTGACAGACATTCATGGGGTAAGCAGAATTAGTAGTTTCAAAATCGGCCACAAGGAGATGCAATCAAAAAGGCCTCAATGGATTCTAAGGGGGGAAATCCAATCCAACTGCTTTTAACAAAATGCATTTTTTTTATGGCTTTGATCAATTTTTATTTTTTATTTTTAATAAACTGTAATAAATTAATTTACAGCTCAACTTGTTTGATCGACTTTATGTATTTGATTCAACTCATGGGTGGTATAGCTTGTTTTCAGGCAACCACCTTTAATTCTATGTTCGAATCTCAGTCAATAAAAAGTAGTCAACATTGCCTGAAAATTGCTATATACATGGCTAGCTTTACAGTTGCTTAACGCAACCATTGATGTTCAGGGGATACATCACAGCTGCACTCCGTATTCTCTTGATGATCAAGTAGATGGCGCCACTACAGAAACCAAAAACCAAAATATCCATTTATCTCACCAGTACATCCTTATGCTGAAGATGGGTCACAGAAGTGCAGAACAAACTGCACTCCTGTGATACACAAGAGAAGTACAGCCAAACAAGCTTTGGCTGTACTTTTCCTTTATGAGGGATATGAGGGAATGTGTGGTTTTGTCAATATCACCATTTATGCTCCAAATTTCGGGTTTAGATTCCCAAATCTGTGCTCCTTCAAAAGTGCCATCCTCCATCTCCAGTTGTGTAAACTTCTTGCATCTTAACTCACATTTTGGAAGCTGAATGCACACGACGAAACGAAAAAGATATGCCTAAATAATTCTATCATCAGCCCTGTGCAACACTTGCCACACTAGGCAAGCTGTGAAATTCCAAAAGGTTACCTACAGCTGGCTCTGAGAAAGACATCTGGCACAGCAAAACATCCATACCAATATAACTATACGGGGGCCTTACATCACCCATCATTAACCAACTCCTCCACCCCAGTGTAACTAAAACGAGGACTCTCTTTGTGCTGCCAACAGTGCAAGATTTGGTAAATTTTATAAAAAGGTTAGCAGATTTAGTAACATAACCAACTTAATAAACACCATACTAAAAGTATATTAACAAATTTTCTCTTACTCCAATAACTCGCATCACTCCTTCAATGGTGGCGAATATCATATAGAGGACACCCATTCCAACTACACGATGCATCAGCGCTCCCAATCGTGGCCTAGCCAGGAACACAGGTTTGAGATATAAACATACATAACCAAAAGAGTTAAAGAACATTCGACAAAAAAAAAAAAAAAGATTTAAAGCGAAACTCCATTTATCTTGGAAGAAAAAAAAAAAAAAAAAAAAACACATTACCCTCTGGGTAATGTACATTACAAGGATTTTAACAAACTTTGTTGCAGATTCCAACCTTTTGTTATTCTGAAGAAATCCCTGTGTGTTAGTCTGTATCCATGTGGGAATGTGAGTCTAATGGGAGTGGTTTCATAATTATCAATCAGCTGTGCACCTGCAGGGCTCCAATAAAGAAAGCTGCTGGGCCTGCATCCTTTTCGATTTCCTATTGGTAGTATCTCACCAAAATTGACATTTTTGTTGTAGGGGATGCCTAAAATCTGACTTGTATCTTAGGGCAGACTTCTGGGAAAATTGGTGAGCCAATCACACAAGAAAGAATGGTTTCTGGGGGCGTTCAATTATCAGAAAATTACAGAACTGCAAATTAAAAAAGGAAAAGGTAATTTTTAACAACAATATGATTTGTGTCACAATTGTATACGCTATATAATTTTTTTCCTTTATTTGCTTTTTTTTTCCCCCCACGAAAGCGGAGTTACACAGTGCTAAAAGCATTTGACCAGAAGAGGACATTATGAGGGAAACCTTTGCACTATGTCCAAAGTGTTTAGAGCGGGGGCTGGCAACGAGTCAATCGCGGGCTACCTGTCGACCACCGACAGGTAGACCACGAAGACGTCCCGCTGTTGCCGACCTGGCCCTTGCTCTAGAGCGGTGCATGAGCACGCTCACCTAATCACAGGCTGAAAAGGCAGTCTCTGCCTCTTGCATACGTGCGGCTGCGGGGCGGGGAAAGGCTCCAGAATAGCTTGGGTGGGTTTGGGCTGTTCTCCGAAACCCAGCCCTCCTGAGCCCCTGAGTACCATACCCTCCAGTCCCATGCCCTTTTGAGACACCAGCCCTCCTGATCCCCCTGTACTGTGCCCACCATATCTCCTAGTACCATACTCTCCTGCCCCCCCCCCCACCCCAGTACCGTGCCCCCCTATACCTTGCCGAGCTCTACCCTACCGACCTCTGCACGCCGCCCTACAGCCTACCAACCTCTGCACGCCTAACCTACAGCCTACTGAGCCCTAGACACCGCCCTACAAACTACTTGCACTGGCTAGAAATCAGAGCAGATAGCCAGGCCTGAAATTAGTCTAGAAAATCAGCTTGCAGTAACAGAAGTTCTGTTTCATGATGAACTCCAACATCAGACTTGTGGGAGTGACCAAATACTCGGCATGAAACATGAAAAAAAAAATTGTGACTGAAAGTGAATGCTGAGTTTCTCACTGAAGCTAACTTTTAAAAGGTAGGCTAAGTTTTTATTTTATTTTTACAGTGATATTAGTTTTAGTAGATTTTTTCCAGGTTTTTACTTTTTATTGTGGGCTTGCTAGTTAAATGTCTTTTTAAAAAAAGGGGTGCTGCACCCTGGTGATCTTTGATCTCTTAAAATGTTGTCCAGGTAGGTCTCCACCACTCAAAGTTTGCCTACCCCTGGTTTAGAGATTCCTGTGCTCACCAACAATAGTGTAATCAATCAGCTACTGCAGAGAGTCAACTCTAATACAGAATCGATACAATGTTGTAGAGAAGCAAAATCGGTTGTTTGACCAGTGTACATATATAAGAGAATGGATAGTGGGAGGACTAATGGCACCACATACCATAATATGTTGCACACACACATAGATAGATAGATAGATAGATAGATACATACATACATACATATATATATATACACACATATACACACACACACAGTGGGGACGGAAAGTATTCAGACCCCCTTAAATTTTTCACTCTGTTGTATTGCAGCCATTTGCTAAAATCATTTAAGTTCATTTTTTTCCTAATTAATGTACACACAGCACCCCATATTAACAGAAAAACACAGAATTGTTGACATTTTTTCAGATTTATTAAAAAAGAAAAACTGAAATATCACATGGTCCTAAGTATTCAGACCCTTTGCTCAGTATTTAGTAGAAGCACCCTTTTGATCTAATACAGCCATGAGTCTTTTTGGGAAAGATGCAACAAGTTTTTCACACCCAGATTTGGGGATCCTCTGCCATTCCTCCTTGCAGATCCTCTCCAGTTCTTCAGGTTGGATGGTAAACGTTGGTGGACAGCCATTTTTAGGTCTCTCCAGAGATGCTCAATTGGGTTTAAGTCAGGGCTCTGGCTGGGCCATTCAAGAACAGTCACGGAGTTGTTGTGAAGCCACTCCTTCGTTATTTTAGCTGTGTGCTTAGGGTCATTGTCTTGGTGGAAGGTAAACCTTCGGCCCAGTCTGAGGTCCTGAGCACTCTGGAAAAGGTTTTCTTCCAGGATATCCCTGTACTTGGCCGCATTCATCTTTCCCTCGATTGCAACCAGTCGTCCTGTCCCTGCAGCTGAAAAACACCCCCACAGCATGATGCTGCCACCACCATGCTTCACTGTTGGGACTGTATTGGACAGGTGATGAGCAGTGCCTGGTTTTCACCACATATACAGCTTAAAATTAAGGCCAAAAAGTTCTATCTTGGTCTCATCAGAGCAAAGAATCATATTTCTCACCATCTTGG
This sequence comes from Aquarana catesbeiana, assembly GCF_042186555.1. NCBI lineage: Eukaryota > Metazoa > Chordata > Amphibia > Anura > Ranidae > Aquarana > Aquarana catesbeiana. Next base: position 566,749,926 of record NC_133327.1, read on the forward strand.
AGTCCTTCAGGTGTTTTTTTTTTAGCAAACTCCATGCGGACTTTCATGTGTCTTGCACCGAGGAGAGGCTTCTGTCGGGCCACTCTGCCATAAAGCCCCGACTGGTGGAGGACTGCAGTGATGGTTGACTTTCTACAACTTTCTCCCATCTCCTGACTGCATCTCTGGAGCTCAGCCACAGTGATCTTTGGGTTCTTCTTTACCTCTCTCATCAAGGCTCTTCTCCCCCGATAGCTCAGTTTGGCCAGACAGCCAGCTCTAGGAAGGGTTCTGGTCATCCCAAACGTTTTCCATTTAAGGATTATGGAGGCCACTGTGCTCTTAGGAACCTTCAGTGCAGCAGAAATTTTTTTTGTAACCTTGGCCAGATCTGTGCCTTGCCACAATTCTGTCTCTGAGCTCTTTAGGCAGTTCCTTTGACCTCATAATTCTCATTCGCTCTGACATGCACTGTGAGCTGTAAGGTCTTATATAGACAGGTGTGTGGCTTTCCTAATCAAGTCCAATCAGTATAATCAAACACAGCTGGACTCAAATGAAGGTGTAGAACCATCTCAAGGATGATCAGAAGAAATGGACAGCACCTGAGTTAAATATGAGTGTCACAGCAAAGGGTCTGAATACTTAGGACCATGTGATATTTCAGTTTTTCTTTTTTAATAAATCTGCAAAAATGTCAACAATTCTGTGTTTTTTTGTCAATATGGGGTGCTGTGTTTTTAATATATATATATATATATATATATATATATATATATATATATATATATATATATATATATATATATATATATATATATATATATATATATATATATATACACATACATATATACATATATACACACACACACATAAATATATCAAAATATATAGGAACACAAGATCTCCAACTTCTTTCCTCTCAGAACAGTCATCTGCCTTGTTTACATAGGCAGATCGCCATTCTGCCTCTCTGGGGAGCGATTGGGGCTGGCCGGCGGACATCAGGCCCGCTGATTGGCTTCCCCTCTGTCCAATCAGCGTAAGTGCGTCCCCAGTGTCTATTGCACGAAATGACGTACAGGTACGTCGTTTCGCGCAATAGAGCCACCCTGCTGCAGTATATCTGTGGTAGGCGGTCTTGTGTATATAAAATACAGAATGATATTTAACAGTGATAAGTTACAAACCTCACCTTGTTTTTTTTTTACAATGTCTTTCTTATGATGTGCAACTAGCCACCTTGTTTCCATCATATGTATGACCTGTTTTAATAATGGTTATATCATATTTCTCAGTCCCATCTTGGGGTAATGCCCTATGTTTCTTACTGATATGGCCCAGTTTGGGGACTTTTGGTGGACATACAGACACATGGGGCGCAGTGGGAGTTCAGGGGGGAGAGATGGATGGGCTCGTTGAGAGCAGCACACGAAGCTTGGCCTCTGCTCTCCTCCGCCCCCCTGTGTGTGTCTCCGATACCTGCTGACCGAGATCAACAGATCAGGGTTGGGCATGCCCAGTAGCAATTTAAAGTCATACTAAAGTCTCGTTTTTTTTTCTCTTTAAAAATAACAACCATGTTATACTTGCCTGCTCTGTGCAGTGGTTTTGCACAGACAGCCCAGATGCTCCTCTTCTCAGGTCCCTTCCTCCTGCTCCCACAGCAAGCAAGCTTGCTATGGGCACTCCCAAGCCGAGCCATAGCTCTGTGTCCATTCAGACACGGAGCCGTGGTTCGGCCCAACCCCCTCTGTCTTCTCATCGGCTAACTAACTTTGATTGACAGCAGCTGGAGCCAATGGCGCCATTGCCATGTCTCAGCCATTCAGAAGGTAGAGTCCTGGATGGCTGAGGCACTCGTGCACATCGCTGGCTCGAGAGGAGACTCAGGTTAAGTATTAGGGGGGCTGAGGGAGGCTGCTGCACACAGGCGTTTATCTTAATGCATAGAATGCAACAAGATAAAAAAAACATTCTGCCTTTAGAACCACTTTAATGCGTCTGCGATGACGTTACACACTGACAGGGTGGGAGGAGTATACATAACATTCCTCCATCGGCCATTTTGCAGACGTATGGGGATGTCTGTGCTATTTTGTGCTGTTTGACACGTTTACCATATTTTAACTCTTCACAGAATGAGCAACTGATAATCTAACGCAAAGGCGTTCTGTTACTTGTCTAGGCAGCCCATCTGCTGATACTTCACTCGCACACTTCCAGGTGTGTATAAAATCATGTCCCCCCTCTGGCTGCCGTGGTTCCTCCCGTTGACCCCTATATCATTACTGTGCTCTGTAAAGGCTAGGGGTCAGCTGGAGGAATAAAGTGGCCAGCAAGGAGAGGGAGAACTCCTCTAGGGTGATAAATTTCTGCAAAAAAACGGTGTTCAAATTTTGAAAACTATTTACAATTTGTTTGGTGTTATTTGTACTATTAGGCAGAGGTGCACTTTTATGTCTTTGTTCAATGCTAAACCACTATACTATATGGTGGTTTTTCTTTGAAATCCCATCACAATTATAGGTGTTTAGTTTACACCTTCTATATTCTTGTGTTCACTTTTTTATGATTTTTTTATCACTTAAGATTGCTTATATTGGCACAATTTACTGGTGGTACCGTAAACCACCACTAGGGGTTATGGTGTTTTTTGTAAACTTCATTTAGATATTTGGTACAGCTTACACTATCACACATCAGGACACCAAGGGATAACAACCCCCCCCCCCCCCCCCCCCACACACACACACACACACACACACACACACACTTCGCTGTAGCTGCTCATCCCATATAATCCTATAGGGAGCGCCATAGCCCATTGTGAATAATCTTTAACTCTTTTGGAGGATCCTTAGGGAAGCTCCTTTCAGGGGGGCTGCATACCTCAATTCTTTGCCCTAAGCGCAGCCATTATACATATTTATTTATTTACCAAACCATTTTCCTGCCCATAGGCCTTCTAGCCTTCGTTTTCCCCCAAGCTAGAACTGAAGTCTGCAAGTCTTGTTCCCTATTCAATTTACGTTCACAAAAAGTAAAAACACACACACACACAGACTTACTTCACTATACCATATCCTAAGCTAACAATGGTGACCAATAACCGAGCCAGGGTTCTTTTGATGGAAGAAACCAACTCCGCAAACACCAACAGACCGGGCGCTGCATAGAGAAGAGAAGGACATTTAATACTGATAAGTGTAGTACATACCGCATTTATGTAATACTGAGTCAAAACTTACACGACACTCCCGTACTGTTGATATTTTGATATTCAGCATAGAATACTGCTTTTTCCAGCATTCCCAAGAAAATGACAGCAGCAATCCAAAACTGTATCCTTAACAAATCTTTCCAATAGCAGGCAGACCAAACGAACCACATGAGTCCAAAAACTATGTACATTATGCACATCACCATGTAAAACTGTAACAAAAAAATATAAAAAAAAAAAAAAACACTCAAATACACAAAAATGTATAGTAAAAACTTTAAAAAATTTACACCCACATAACAGAGTAATGTGGATGTACTTTCTTAAATTATAAACACTGAAACCTTTCATATGCGGGGGGGAGCTTTGGAGCCCATTCACACTACTGCATTATATTAGTGTGTGCAACATTAAGGCAATCGTTAATTTGAACGTGTCACCTCATGCACCACAAGAAGCCATGTACCCAAACATGTTACATAGTAAAGCCTCATACACACGATCAGATTGTTGGCAGGGGATTGTCTGCTCACAGACTGTTGTCCTAAAATCTGACCATTAGTAGACTCCTTCTGACAATTGTTGTCCAACTTCTGGCCAACAAATGTTGGATGGCAGGCTAGTAAATTTTCAGTGGACAACGGTCTGTTGTCAGATTTTCATATAGTCAATACACAAGTTCGTCACACAAAAGTGGAAGGTACAAACACGCATGCTCGGAATTAATGCTCACCAAACACGAAATTAGCAGAAGGTGCCCAAGGGGTGGCGCTCAAGAGCTGAAATTCCTCGTAGTACTACACTACGTTCACGTTTGTTGGCAGACAATTGTGTATCGTTAGTATGCAAGACAAGTTCCTGGCATACGCCCTTTGGACAAATATCAGACGTTTGGTTGGCCAACAATCGGATCGTATGTACGAGGCTGTAGTCTGGTTGAAAAAAAACACAAGTTCATCTAGTTCAACCAGAAAAATATGAAGAGGGAGACAGAGCGCTCTCTAATAATGGGATTGGGGGGGGGGGGGGGGGGGATGATGTATCTGTTTAAAGTGAGCCAATACCACAGTAGTTAATAAAAATATACATTTTATTGCAAATATTTAAAAGATACACTACAAAAATTCCAAACAAACGTCATAATATATAAACCAAATTCACCAAAGGAAAATTATAGATGAAATAGTGGCGCTTATCCCCAGGTGGGGAGCTGCCAGACACTCTTATCCAGCCAGTGAGCTGGATACAGACGTGACTAGAGAAAAAGTGAAAAAACATATATTGCTAAATATCCCAAAAAGTAAAAATTATTAAATAAAATAAATTATTCAATAAATTCAATATGAGCTAATATAAATTATAACACTCAGTGAAAGTGATATACAAAATATATAAATCCAAGAAAATATATATATATATATATATATATATATATATATATATATATATATATATATATATATATATATATATATATATATATATATATATATATATATATATATATATATAATGAGAATTAAACACAGTAAATGTCTATAAAGTCCAGAAACCAATCAATCGTGAAAAATAATCGTGAAAATATTTGAGGAAAGTCCAAAAAAAGAGTGAGGGTGACTCCAAAACTGCTCAGCTGTGTTTTCAAGCATCCACCACACCTCTGTGACGTGAATCCACTCCCTGCTGCAATTCAAACTCACCAGCTGTTAAGGCCTCTCACTCTCGTGTTTGGCCTGACAGAGCCTCTAACCCACTTACATGGGGGTTAACATGCGAGCATACACCTCCACTGCTCCATAGGAACACTGCTTTTCTCAGGTTGGTAGTATGACATAAAAATAAAAGAAGCTCCAATAGTGTAATCTCGCTTAAAAGATTTAATCACATATAAAACAACTTGTGATGAACTCACATTTAAAATAAAATAACAGGCAAGTCACTTCACGGCAAATGGAGAACTCCCACACCACAGCAAGCAATAGCAACTGAAATAACAGGCAGGCCACAGCGGACCCAGGAGGTGTGTGTGCTCACGTTCGTCTCACCCGTCCGCAGCACTCGTCCCTTCACTGGAGTTCCGCTCTGCCCCCCTTCACTCCCTCCTCTAGCACTCGTGTGAGATTGCCGTGTAGTAACATCCCGCGATGAGACGAACGTGAGCACACACACCTCCTGGGTCCGCCGTGGCCTGCCTGTTATTTCAGTTGCTATTGCTTGCTGTGGTGTGGGAGTTCTCCATTTGCCGTGAAGTGACTTGCCTGTTATTTTATTTTAAATGTGAGTTCATCACAAGTTGTTTTATATGTGATTAATTCTTTTAAACGAGATTACACTATTGGAGCTTCTTTTATTTTTATGTCATACTACCAACCTGAGAAAAGCAGTGTTCCTATGGAGCAGTGGAGGTGTATGCTCGCATGTTAACCCCCATGTAAGTGGGTTAGAGGCTCTGTCAGGCCAAACACGAGAGTGAGAGACCTTAACAGCTGGTGAGTTTGAATTTCAGCAGGGAGTGGATTCACGTCACAGAGGTGTGGTGGATGTTTGAAAACACAGCTGAGCAGTTTTGGAGTCACCCTCACTCTTTTTTGGGACTTTCCTCAAATATTTTCACGATTGATTGGTTTCTGGACTTTATAGACATTTACTGTGTTTAATTCTCATTATATATATATATTTTTTTTCTTGGATTTATATATTTGTATATCACTTTCACTGAGTGATATAATTTATATTAGCTCATATTGAATTTATTGAATAATTTATTTTATTTAATAATTTTTACTTTTTGGGATATTTAGCAATATATGTTTTTTCACTTTTTCTCTAGTCACGTCTGTATCCAGCTCACTGGCTGGATAAGAGTGTCTGGCAGCTCCCCACCTGGGGATAAGCGCCACTATTTCATCTATAATTTTCCTTTGGTGAATTCGGTTTATATACATTTTATTGTTAAGTGGCAGCTTTGGTAAGGTTTTGACATTAATATAGCGCGGAGGTGGTAATACAGGTCAGGGGTGGCGTAATTTGCACCTGGTTATCTCCGGTTTTAAATGTCATAATATGACTATACAACAGGCTTGTGCTCTGAAATCAGTTCTCCCTCTTCATATTTTCCTGGTTGTTATAGGGATTGGGAGTTCCGTCTCTGTTTTTTCTGAAATACAGTCCAATCACCTATATATATGCTACATCTAGTTCAACCAATAATTGTCTGTTGGCAAGGTGCATTGGTGCAACACGTAACGAGTGTTACTGCAATGCAATAGTGTGAATGGGACCTTTTGATGTTCCTACTTCTCCCAATGCCATCTAAAATGTAAAAACTCGACTCCTATGCAGCTTTGGTGAACATTAAAGGAGATATATAGTCACAGCATACACTTTCATTTTAAAACATCAGCATTGTAATAGCAATACATACAATAGTTATTTGGCAAACCAATGTAAGCTTAGTTGAAAAATCTCCTTTCATGTTGTGAGTGGTGCCCCTCTGCTGGCAATCTCTCAGCTTTCAAATATGTGCTTACCAAAATTGGACAAAATTGTTTTTTCTTTAAAGCTAAAGACCAGGCACTACATAAAACAAGCCACATTATACCAAACACATTGGTAGCACTGGCATTGCTAAAATAGAAATATGTTTTACTCTATACCCAAGTTTAACATGAATCTCCTGTTGCAGTCTGGCAGCATCGATATTCAAAAATTACAGCTGTATGGATAGGCCAAAACAGCAGTGTTTTATGCAGTTGTGTTCAAACTAATAGCAGTGTGGAGTTCAATTAGTGAGGTCATTCAATCTGAAAAAATCAGGCGTCAAACAGGTGGCCCTTTAACCACTTGCCGACCGTAGGACGTCCATGGACGTCCTGGGTTTGTGGGTGTATATCTAAATGATGCCTGCAGCTAGATACATCATTCAGATATTGCCGGTTTCAGCCGGCGATTCCTCACACCATAAGAACGATCATAGCGGCGGGTCAGCCGCTTGAGCGTAATTACGGGCAGCGAGAGGGGACGTCCCCCCCTCCCACCGCCCTCTGGTGCTTCCTCCGGTGCTTCCTCCGACTCACCTCTGCAATCGGTGAATCGGAGAGCGGATCCGCCGGCCCCGGATGTTGATCATAGAGATTTCCGGCGGACCAGATGGTCACTGGAGTCTCTATGATCGTCGGAGGCCGGGCGCGATGTTATGACGTCACGCCCGGCCTCTGCATTAAAAAAAAACGGCGCCGCTTCGGCTGGGAAGCGGTGATCGCTTTTTTTTTTTTTATTTCAGGCTTCCCAGCCTAGTGGTGAGATGTGGGGTCTTATTGACCCCATATCTCACTGTAAAGAGGACCTGTCATGCCATATTCCTATTACAAGGGATGTTTACATTCCTTGTAATAGGAATAAAAGTGATCAAAATTTTTTTTTTTTTAAAAGTGTCAAATTAAAATTTAAGTAAAATTAACAATTAAAAAAAAAATTTTTTTTTTAAAGTGCTCCTGTCCCCGTGTGCTCGCACGCAGAAGCGAATGCATACGTAAGTCCCGGCCCACATATGAAAACGGTGTTGAAACCACAGATGTGAGGTGTCGCCGCGAACGTTAGAGTGAGAGCAATAAATCTAGCCCTAGACCTCCTCTGTAACTCAAAACATGTAAGCAGTAAAAAAATTTTAAAGCATCGCCTATGGGGATTTTTAAGTACCGAAGTTTGGCGCCATTCCACGAGCGTGTGCAGTTTTGAAGCGTGACATGTTAGGTTTCTATTTACTCGGCGCAACTTCATCTTTCACATTATGTAAAAAAATTGGGCTAACTTTACGGTTTTGTTTTTTTTTTAAAACATGAAACTGTTTTTTTTCCAAAAAAAAAAGTGTTTGAAAAATTGCTGCGCAAATACCGTGCGAGATAAAAAGTTGCAATGACCGACATTGTATTCTCTAGGGTCTCTGCTAAAAAAACATATATAATGTTTGGGGGTTCTATGTAATTTTCTAGCAAAAAAAAAATGATGATTTTTACATGTAGGAGCAAAGTGTCAGAATTGGCCGGGTTGGTAAGTGGTTAAGGACGAAGGCAGCAAATGTTGTACATGCTGGGTATAGTGCATTTCTCTCTGAAAATCTGAGTAAAATGGGTCATTCCAGACATTGTTCAGAAGAATAGTGTACTTTGATTAAAAAGTTGATTGGAGAGGGAAAAACATAAAAGTGCAGAAACTGATATGCCACTCAGCTAAAATGATCTCAAATGCTTTAAAATGGCAACCAAAACCAGAAAGACGTGGAAGATAAATGGAAAACTACCATTCAAATGGATCGCAGAATAGCCAAAATGGCAAAGACTCAGCCAATGATCAGCTCCAGGGTTATAAAAGAAGGTCTAACATTACCTGTGAGTACTGTAACAACTAGAAGACTGCCTATGTGAAACCAAGCTAATCTGTAAGAAACCCTTGTAAAGTCCCATTGTTGAAAAAACTGTGTGTGCTAAAGAGGTTACTATTTGCCAAAGAACACATTGACTGGCCTAAAGAGAAACGGCGCAAAATTTTGCGGACCGATGAAAGCAAGATTGTTCTTTTTGGGTCTAGGGGCTGCAGGCAGTTTGTCAGACGACCCCCAAACACTGAAATCAAGCCACAGTACACGGTTAAGAAAGTGAAGCATGGTGGCACAAGCATCCCGATATGGGGAGGTCTCTCATACTATGGTGCTGGGCAGTGGTGGCCTGTGCATTGTGGGCGCAAGGCGCGCCGTCCCCCCTATCCCTGCTGCCGCCTCCCTATCCATGCGCCCTTCCCCTTTTAGGACACTGGATGCATGGACTCCTATGACGGGGGCAGGAGGGGGTGTATTTAGGCTCTAATAGGCTTCAAAAAAGGGTGGGCTCAGGGTAGAGTGGTAGCAGGGTGTCAGCATATGATGGGCAGACTGGCAGCATATGATTTGATGGGCACAGTGGCTGCAATTTTTTTTTCCAAAATTTTTTTGTGCCTCCCCAAAAATTTTGAGCACCAGCCGCCACTGGTGCTGGGGCTATTTAATCGCATAACAGGGATCCATGGATCAGTTTGATTACATCAAAATACTTAAATAATACGTGGTCATGTTGTCTTAGACCGAAGAGGAAATGCCCTTGAAATGGGTTTTTCAGCAAGACAATGACCCCCAAAGCATACCATTAAGCGAGCAGCACCTTGGTTCCAGACCTATAAAATGAACGTTATCGAGTGGCCAGCCCAATCCCCGGACCTTAATCTGATAGAAAACTTGTGAGGCCGACATCAAAAATGCTGTTTGAGGTAAAACCAAGAAATGCAGAGGAATTTCATTGTGGAATGTAGTGCAATCGTCCTGGGCTGGAATACCTGTTCACAGGTGCAAGAAGTTGGTCGACTCCATGCAACACAGAAGCAGTTCTCAAACAGTGGTTATACAACTAAATATTAGTTTAGTGATTCACAGGAAAGCTAAATCTTCAAGCATTTTTCAGTTTATACAGTAAATGTTTGAGTTTGTAAAGAAAAATTCAGACACTATTTTTTGGAAAAACCTATTAATTCCTTTTTCTTCACTTTCTGTAAAGTAATAACAAATTTGAAACATTTTCATCACTTGAGGTTTTGATTTGGAATAGATGGCACAGTGCTACCAATGCATTTGCGTTTATGAAAATAAAAGCTATTATAAGGATTTTGAGCTTTACTCACTTTTTTGGGGATCGAATGAAAAATGGACAGGCGATCTGTTATCATCTGATCTCCCCATAGAGGAGAGCAGGGCTCTGACAGGTCAGTCTCAGCACAGCGAGCGGAAACAGGTTCGTCATCAGCCTGTTCAGCGGGGATCAGTGGATCGATCCCCCGCTGGACAAGCCCGTGTGAAATAGACACTAAAAGTGCTTGCTGCCCCATCAATTCATATTCCTGATATGTGCCTGATGTACCATGTACTTGTATGAAAACATATCCTGTTCTCCTTATATTGCTTCTTTTGTGTGAAATCCCTGGTGTTCCTGCCAGTCCCGCAGCTTTCCTATTAAAATATTGAAAACTGACCACACTAAGCAGGAGAGCACAGTGTGGTCAGGTCTCTAGCTGTGCTGGGAACTCAGCCTGCTCTACTCCAATGAGCAGGCTTGTCCTGACAACCCCCCCCACCCCCCCACGACAGCCATTCATTGAGAAGTTCAGTAAGCTGCTGTTTCTATTTTCCAGAAGGTCCAGTTAAACAGTTTTCTATTTAGTGGTCATGGCATTTCCAATAGATCAGCATACATACTTACAATCATTAATGGCCAATCTGAAGCAGAAATGTACCCATGAGGACCTTCCATTGAGGTATAAACTGTTCAGGAGTAAACAGAAAAAATAAATCAATCACAAACAAAAACGCTTTGAAATATTTATAATGGATACTTTGCCAAACAGATGTCATGTAAGTAAAAATGCACATAGGAAGATCATCAGCAATATTAAAAAAAATAAAGAATAGCAGGCTCTGACTGACAATATACCCATGCAGCATTTTATAATCTAACAATTTAGGAATCTTGCCATTTAAAAAGTATGGCAGACAGAAATAAAAAGACCTTTTGGTAAAATTGTGTGGAAAGGTTAGAACCTGTCAGGTTTTTATTTCTGCCTTCTGGGAGCTATGTCCTCAATTTTGCAACACAGGTTACTAACAAAGAACAATCATTAATGAACTCTATGGGCACCAAATTTATATTTCCTGTAATTGTTAAACCCCATTAAATCACGTCAAAAGAGCACTACCTGATAAACTCCAATCTTCAGCACTCTGCTCCGATTTTAGTGAAACTACAAAAATAAAGGGCCCATCTTGTGGTGTTTGAGCAACATAACCCTGGGGAAAATACAAGTATTAATATTTCTGACAGTCAATTGGACATGAGATCATTATGAAAACTACAAATAAAATTGAAAAAAGTCAAAAAATGGAGCAAGCAAATGAAAAAAAAAACACACATGGAAACTGGAAACCAGGAGGAGAGACACACACTCCCTACAGGACCTCAAATCACGTACCGGATGTCCCCAAATAGGATTTTTCATCCTTGTGTTCACTTTCTTTGCAAACTAGGCTCTCTAGTGCTTTCATGCCTCCTGTGATTGCCTGCAGTCTGGGCTTTGGTCTTAGGGTGTCTGCTTGACCGCCTGAACCATTATCAATTGCAATATAATTTGGGAAGCTTGGACAGCATCCCCTGAGGAAGCCCCATTTTATGGCAAAACATGTTGGGAACCACATCATCGTGCAGTACCTTTAAGGACTGTACTGTATACGTCTTTTCTAATGCAACTACATTTTTTTTTAATGCATTAATAATATTTCCACTTTTTAATACATTTTTCCTATTGATTTAATATGCACCCAAAAAAATCCCACAAATCTCTGATATACAAATTAGCATGAGGGCTGTTTTAAACATGCAGCAGCTGACATTTTGCCGATTAAATCTGTTACGCCAACAAGCAATGTCTCCACATATAAGAACATGCATCCCTGTTTTTTCCTTACCTTTGAATTGGAAAGAAAAGGATTGGTCTTAGAAGCGTTCTTATTCTAGGAAACAAGAAAAAGGGTATATGTAAAAGAAAAAAAAAATCCTCCAAGTTTTGTTATAAGCAAGCTTTACTTGCCATTTTTTTTTTAATGTAATTTATTTTATTTCTTTAGAGATTTTACTTCTGTGCCTGCACATGCACTAATTGGGACACATCAAATTAGAAGCAAGTCAATAGAAATAAAAAAATATTTCACTGCAGAACGTGTTATCGCTCCCAAATTTTTATTCTGCAGCAGGACAACGGCCTCGAACATTCAGCCAATGTCATTAAGAACCATCTTCAGTCTAAGGAAGAAGAAGGAGTCCAGGAAGTGATGGTTTGGCCCCCACAGAGCCCTGATCTCTACATTGAGTCTCGGATTACATGAAAAGACAGAAGGATTTGAGGCAGCCTACAGCCACAGAGGATCTGTGGTTATTTCTCCAAGAAAATTTGCGTGCATGTGTACCAATACTTGATAATGTTTTGAAGGTAAAGGGTGGTTGCATAAAATACTGCAATCTCTTCTTTTCATTTATTTTCCATTTTGCTAATTGCTAAAAAAAAAAAAAAAAAAAAAAAAAAAAAAACTATTACCACGTCCATTAATGAAAGCATTCTTGCTTTACAGCATTTCTTCACACTTGCCTTAAACTTTGCATCCATCTTTGGATACAGGAATGGTAGAACTTCCAGCCCTGACTAGCCATAGTACAAATACTGCAAAAATTTCCTCTACTACTTTTTTTTTTTAGGGGTCCCCCATTAAACCTCTTTAAAAGAAAAAGTATGCTGAGGAGAAAGGAGAGGGAAACAAAGTACACCAAAAAAAGAGAGAGAGAATGCACAAACCATAAAATATACAATTTATCCTTGCATATACTGTTATATATGCGATGCATACTAGCACGTTATGCAACTGTCTTGCAGGGGAAAGTTTTTTGTTTTTTTTACTGCAGCAGTTTGCAACCACTTTAAAATCCACGGTTCCCAACAAGCCGACATTCACATACAGAAAACGCTCAGGAAAGCAAATTTCCCACTCGCCCTATTAGAGAAACGCAACCTGGCAACATGTACCAATGTAGAAAACTGAAATGCCTCACATGAAAATAGGTGTCACATGGTAAAAAAGCCTTTCAGGTAAATGGGTAAAAGTCTCAAATTACTTTCCTTCACAATTTGTAGACAATTTCCCGATTTGCCCATGCAGGTTATTGTATGTAGGCTGAGCCATTAGAACTTTACATACTAGATCTAAGGAGCATAATAGGATTTTAAAAACAGCTTACCTGTAAAATCCTTTTCTTTGAAGTACATCAGGGGACACAGAGCCATAGTAGTTACTATGTAGGTTACCTGGATAAGGTTACAAACCAGAGAGTATGAAGCAAGTGGTCGTTGAAAAAAACACCGATAAGGCCGACGCCTGGCCCTTGATAGTGCTGAAGGCCAGCTTCATTATTGATCTCATCTGTAGGAAGTCAAGGATCCTACCTATGATATATTTCCTGGGGTGCCAACCCCTGGATTCACACCAGGAGACACATGCCTTTTTAGACTCTATAATATATGATTCTGGAGGTCGGCTTCCTAGCATTAACCAAGGAAGAAACTACTGAAGCTGACAGCCCACGGTCCTTTAGAATGTGGGTCTTAATAGCCAAACCGTTAAACTTAGCGTTTGTAAGGTAGGACGGAACACGGGACCATGCGAGAGTAGGTCTGGCCACAGGGGCAGGGTCCAAGGGTCCCCTACCGCCATCCTTATGATCTCGGCAAACCAAGATCTCCTGGGCCACAGAGTCACTTCCTTTTCCTTGATCCTGCGTAGGAGACACGAAAGCAGCAGAACAGGAGGGAATGCATAGATCAGTGAAAACTGATCCCATGGAAAGACCAAGGCATCTGTTCCGTATGCCATCGGATCCCTTGTCCTTGACACAAAGTTGTTAATCTTGTTGTGGATCTGTTTGCGTTCCGGTTCAACGTCCAGAACTCCCCATTTTTGGCATATTGACAGAAAGATGTTGGGGTGAAGGGACCATTCTCCCGGGAACAATTGTTGGCGACTCAAGTAGTCCGCCTGCCAATTCCCCATCCCTGGTGTGACACAGTGCGACTCTGAGCAAAGCATGAGAAGGTACGTGCTCATACAGCCCCCAGTGGTGACACTTAGGCATAACAACAACAACATTTACTTTAAAGGAGACAATGCATAAGAAAATTTTAAAAACTTCTTAGAAAAACTCCACTTACCTTTCCCGCCACAGGGTTTTCTGTGGTAAACCAACAGACCCAATCTTCACCCTTCACAGTGGGTTCCGTTAAACCTTCAGGAGCTGGGGATCCTCGAGGAAACCCACAATCCTGGACCTGCAATAGCACCACTGGCAGTAAACTTTATGGCCTGAATACCAAAAAGTACTGGATTCCGGGGTCCAGCTCTCAAAAGAGAAGCATTCACAGGCAAAAACCTCGCTTCTTCGGACACGATGCCCGGGTACCATTCAATTTGGCCAGAAAGACACCTTGAATGGATCCGTCTGCATAGCTAGCCCCAGCAAGGATTGCTCCAGAGGAGTTTAGCTCAGCACATCTTTACTCCGTGACCAACACAGACACTGGCGAAAAAACTGAGGTACTCCCAGTAGTGGGAGGAGTTATATAGGGAGTGCACTTTTTGTCTTAGGGTGTGCGAGTGTCCATCACCTGAAGGTGGCCTATAACCCACATAGTAACTACTATGGCTGTGTCCCCTGATGTATGAAAAGAAAGAAGGTTTGTGGAAGATGGGAACACAAAGCATAGCGTGTTCCCAGACACTTTGCTGAATTCTATGGCCTCTGATGTTTGTGTGTCTGGATAAGAGTTGGTCTCTAACAAATGACCTACTGCAGAGCAATTAATAAAAAATCATGCACGAGGTAGACATCCTGGATTTATACTTTGGATTGTATACTCCTTGTACCTGGGGTGGCTTCAATGAGAAAACTGAGATGAACGGGTATAAAAATATTTCAGCCGGACCCAGTTTATTTCAGATTTTCTTAATTTGCAGGGATTTCATTTTTATCTCATGTTTTGGCCACAGGACAGGAAGTGAGGGTAAATATCCCCAATGAGACACAGGTAACAAAATTAAACCCGACAGAGGTTGTAACCCTCCCTTACTCTATCCTAGATGAAGAAAAAAAAAAAAAACAAACACATTGCCTATAGTTCTACTTTAACCAGTTAAAGACCGCCCACCTCATATATACTTAAGCAGGGCGACTCTATTGCAGGAAATAACGTACCTATACGTTGTTTCCTGCAATAGATACTGTAAGCGCACGCCCGCTTCACGGAGGAGGTGCCGGCGTGTCCGGCGGACCCAATGTCTGTTGGCAACCCGCAATCACTCCACAGAGGCAGAATGGGGATCTGCCTATGTAAACAAGGCAGATCCCCATTCTGACAAGGAAGAACATGAAGATCTGCTGTTCCTAGTGACACAGTAAGAAAGCACAAACAGGGACTGCATTTAACCCTTTGATCGCCCCTGGCAATAACCCCTTCCCTGCCAGTGTCATTTAAACAGTAATCGGTGCATTTTTTTAGCACTGATCACTGTATTGGTATCACTGGTCACTTTGGTGTCAGATTTGCCGGCCGCAATGTCACAGTCCCGCTAAAAATCGCTGATCGCCGCCATTACTAGAAAAAAAAAACAAAAAAAAAAAAAATAATGTAAAAGTCCATAAACCTATCCCATAGTTTGTAGATGCTATAACTTTTGCACAAACCAACCAATGTACGCTTATTGGGTTTTTTTTAACCAAAAATATGTAGAATACATATTGGCCTAAATTAATGAAGAAATGTTTTGTTTTTTGTGATATGTATTATAGCAGAAAGTAAAAAATATTCTTTTTTTCAAAATTGTTGGTCTTTTTTGTTTATAGAGCAAAGAATAACTGCACAGGTGATCAACTACCACCAAAAGAAAGCTCTATTTGTGGGGAAACAAAAAAAAAAAAAAAAAACTACATCAATTTTATTTGATTACAGCATCGGACGACCGTGCAATTGTCAGTTAACCACTTGCTGCCCGCACGCCGTCATATGACGGCGGGACGGTGCAGCTGTTCTGGGCCGCCGTCATGTGACGGCGCAGCCTTCCAGGTAGCCCAGGGGGCGCTCGCGCCGCATCGCTCGGGTCCCGGTGCGCGTGCCCGGTAACCGAGCAGGACCGTGGATCTGTGTGTGTAAACACACAGATCCACGTCCTGTCAGATGGGAGACCGATGGTGTGTTCCTTGTACAGAGGAACACCGATCGGTCTCCTCCCCTTGTGAATCCCCACCCCACACAGTTAGAATCACTCCCTAGCAACACATTAACCCCTACAGCGCCCCCTCCTGGTTAACCCCTTCATTGCCAGTCACATTTATACAGTAATCAATGCATTTTTATAGCACGGATCGCTGTATAAATGTGAATGGTCCTAAAAATGTGTCAAAATTGTCCGATGTGTCCACCGCAATATCGCAGTCACAATAAAAATCGCAGATCGCCACCATTACTAGTAAAAAAAAAAAATAATAATACAACTGCTATAAAATCTATCCCCTATTTTGTAAACGCTATAACTTTTGCGCAAACCAATAAATATATGCTTATTGCGATATTTTTTACCAAAAATATGTAGAAGAATACGTATCGGCCTAAAATGAGGAAAAAATTTGTTTAAAAAAAAAAAAATTTGGATACTTGGATACGAGGGAAGAGATAGCCATGTAGAGCCGACAAACTGCCCTGACTACATAGGAAGCGCTGGCAAGATAGTGTGGGACTTGGTGTCACCCTTATTCGGAAAGGGGTACCACTTATATGTGGACAATTATTACACGAGCGTGCCACTTTTTAGTTACCTTTTTGATCATCAGATTGGAGCATGTGGCACCCTGCGACCTAATCGCCGGGGCTTTCCCCAGCAGCTTGTAGAGTCCTGTCTTAGGCTGGGGGAGGGAGCCTGCTTGCAGTGTAATAATTTGCTCGCTATGAAGTGGAGGGGTAAAAAGAATGTTTTTGTTCTTACCTCCCCTCATGCAGACACGGCTGTCCAAATTACTACGGCGACTGGTGTTGTGGAGAAACCCCTGTGTGTCCATGAATGTAACCAAAATATGGAAAGGGGTGGACCTCAACGACCAGTTGTTGGCGCCGTACCTAGTTGCCCGTAAGGCCAGACGCTGGTATTAAAAAAAAAAAAAAAAAAAAAAAAAGTGTCTGTATACTTATTTCAATTGGCTTTGCTGAACGCTCATGTGCTTTACAGAGCTTCAGGACGGACTGGATCCTTCCTTAAATTCCAGGAAGAGATAGTCAGAGCCCTTCTGTTTCCAGACGGTGCTCCACCTCACCTTCCCCAAACAAATGCAGTAAGCCGGCTGCATGAGAGGCATTTTCCTTATGTCCTCCCGAGTACCCCTACCCAACTAGCCCCCCAAAGAAAATGTTGTGTCTGTAGAAAGCGCGGATATAGGCGTGATACCCGCTATTATTGTGCCTCCTGTCCTGACAATCCTGGTCTTTGCATTGGTGAATGTTTTAAGCGCTACCATACATTGAGTTTTAGCGTAGGGTACAGCATTGCACAGACTAGGCACACTTTCACAGGGTCTCCCAAGATGCCATCGTATTTGGAGAGACACAAACCTGGAACCGGTTACAGTTACAAAGGTTATAAAAAAAAAAAAAAAAAAAAAAAAAAAAAAAAGGGATTACAATATATGCCCAACAAAGATCAGCAACATACTGGTATGTTGCTGAACTTTGAGTGGTTATACCAGAATGATGCCTGCAGGTTTAGGTATCATCTTGGTATCATTCTTTTCAGCCAGCGGTCGACTTTCAATTAAAAGCAATCCTAGAGGCTTTTACAAGCAGTGGGAGGGAATGTGTCCCCCCTCCCACCGTCTTCCATGGTTTTCGCTTTCCCAACAGGGAACCCGAGAATGCAGCCGGTGATTCGGCCAGCTGACCACAGAGCTGATCAGAGACCAGAATGGCTCCAATCATCTCTATAGCCCAAGAAACCGGAAGCTACGAGCATTTCAGGACTTAGATTTCATTGGATGTAAACAGCGCCATTGGGAAAGCATTTTATCACACCGATCTTGGTGTGGTCAGATGCTTTGGAGGGCAGAGGAGAGATCTAGGGTCTAATGGACTTTTTTTTTTTTTTTTTAAATTGGAAAGTACCTGTCATTACCTATTGCTATCATAGGGGATATTTACATTCCCTGAGATAACAATAAAAAAAAATAAAATAAATAAAAAGCACCCGTTGCCCCTTGCTCTCGCGCAAAGGTGAACGCAAGCGTCGGTCTGGCATCAAATGTAAACAGCAATTGCACCATGCATGGGAGGTATCATTGCAAAAGGTCAGATCGAGGGAAGTAATTTTAGCAGCAAACCTCCTCTGTAAATCTAAAGTGGTAACCTGTAAAGGCTTTTAAAAATGTATTTAGTTTGTCGCCACTGCACATTTATGTGCAATTTTAAAGCATGTCGTGTTTGGTATCCATGTACTCGGCCTAAGATCATCTTTTTTATCTCATCAAACATTTGGGCAATATAGTGTGTTTTAGTGCATTAAAATAAAAAAAAAAAAGTGTGTTTTTCCCCAAAAAATGTGTTTGAAAAATCGCTGCTCAAATACTGTGTGAAAAAAAAAAAAATGAAACACCCACCATTTTAATCTGTAGGGTCTTTGCTTAAAAAAAAAAAAAATATATAATGTTTGGGGGTTCAAAGTAATTTTCTTGCAAAAAAAAAAAAAAAATTTAAATGTAAACAAAAAAAGTGTCAGAAAGGGCTTTGTCTTCAAGTGGTTAGAAGAGTGGGTGATGTGTGACACAAGCTTCTAAATGTTGTGCATAAAATACCAGGACAGTTCACCCCCCCCCCCCAATGACCCCATTTTGGAAAGTAGACACCCCAAGCTATTTGCTGAGAGGCATGTCAAGTCCATGGAATATTTTATATTGTGACACAAGTTGCGGGAAAAAGTTTTGCACAAAGTTGTCACTAAATGATATATTGCTCAAACATGCCATGGGCATATGTGAAATTTCATCCCAAAATACATTCTGTTGCTTCTCCTGAGTACAGGGATACCATGTGTGTGAGACTTTTTGGGAGCCTAGCCGCGTATGGAACCCGAAAACCAAGCACCACCATCAGGGTTTCTAAGGGTGTAAATTTTTTATTTCACTCTTCACTGCCTATCACAGTTTCGGAGGCCATGGAATGCCCAGATGGCACAAATGCCCCCCCAAATGACCCCATTTTGGAAAGTAGACATCCCAAGCTATTTGCTGAGAGGTATGGTGAGTATTTTGCAGACCTCGCTTTTTGTCACAAAGTTTTGAAAAAAGAAAAAAAAAAAAAAAAAAAAAAAAAAAAAAAGTTTCTTTTCTTTCTTCATTTTCAAAAACAAATGAGCTGCAAAATACTCACCATGCCTCTCAGCAAATAGCTTGGGGTGTCTACTTTCCAAAATGGGGTCATTTGGGGGGGGGTTTTGTGCCATCTTAGCATTTTATGGCCTTCAAAACTGTGATAGGTAGTGAGGAGTGAAATCAAAAATGTACGCCCTTAGAAATCCTGAAGGCGGTGCTTGGTTTTCGGGGGCCCGTACGTGGCTAGGCTCCCAAGAAATACCACACATGTGGTATCCCCATACTCAGGAGAAGCAGTAGAATGTATTTTCGGGGTGCAATTCCACATATGCTCATGGCATGTTTGAGCAATATATCATTTAGTGACAATTTTGTGCAAAAAAAAAAAAAGTTTGTAATTTTCCCGCAACTTGTGGCAAAATATAAAATATTCCATGGACTCGACATGCCTCAAAGCAAATAGCTTGGGGTGTCTACTTTCCAAAATGGGGTCATTTGAGGGGGCTTTGTGCCATCTTGGCATTTTATGGCCTTCAAAACTGTGATAGGTAGTGAGGAGTGAAGTCAAAAATTTACGCCCTTAGAAATCCTTAAGTCAGTGATTGGTTTTCGGGGGTCCCGTATGCGGCTAGGCTCCTAAAAAGTCCCACACATGTGGTATCCCCGTACTCAGGACAAGCAGCAAAATGTATTTTGGGGTGCAATTCGGCATATAACCATGGCATGTGTGAGCAATATATCATTTAGTGACAACTTTTTGTAAAATATTTTTATTTATTTTTTGGTCATTATTCAATCACTTGGGACAAAAAAATAAAATATTCAATGGGCTCAACATGCCTCTCAGCAATTTCCTTGGGGGGTCTACTTTCCAAAATGGTGTCATTTGGGGGGGGGGGGGTTACTGCCCTGCCATTTTAGCACCTCAAGAAATGAGAGTCAAACTAAAAGCTGTGTAAATTCCAGAAAATGTACCCTAGTTTGTAGACGCTATAACTTTTGCGCAAACCAATAAATATACGCTTATTGACTTTTTTTTACCAAAGACGTGTGGCTGAATACACTTTGACCTAAATGTATGACTAAAATTGAGTTTATTGGGTTTTTTTTATAACAAAAAGTTGAAAATATCATTTTTTTTTTTTTTCAAAATTTTGGTCTTTTTCCGTTTATATCGCAAAAAATAAAAACTGCAGAGGTGATCAAATACCATCAAAAGAAAGCTCTATTTGTGGGAAGAAAAGGACGCAAATTTCGTTTGGGTACAACATTGCATGACCGCACAATTAGCAGTTAAAGCAACGCAGTGCCAAATTGTAAAAAGTGCTCTGGTCAGGAAGGGGGTAAAACCTTCCGGAGCTGAAGTGGTTATATAGACAAAAAAAAAAAAAAAAAGTCTATATAACCACCTTAACCACTTCAGTTCACTACTCCTCTAATGACCAGGCCATTTTTTGCGATACAGCATTGGGTTACTTTAACTGACAATTGCACGGTCGTGCGATGCTGTACCCAAATAAAATTGGTCTTTTTTTTTAACATTTTGGACAGAGTAGAGAGGCCACCAGTGTTTCTGTGCTAGGGAATGTCACCCTCTTGGTTTCTCCTGTTTATCATTACACACTGAAAGCGAAAGTAGTTTCAAAACTTTTAGCTGTCACAGGAACAAAAGAGGATATCTTCTAATGGGGACACTAGTACTAATGGCCCTTGTGACAACCAAGGGACTTCTCACTTTAGAGGGATTTCCTCTTACTTCACGTTATAGTTGGGACAGGAAGTGAAGCGAAAGCTCCCTAATGGGACATAGATAACAAAAAACAAAAAACAAATCTAGACAGGGATAAAAAAGGATAAAGCACAGGATTTGCAAACAATCAACATACCTCGTTTTCAGAGCGCTGTGCATTTTGCAACTTTAACTGTGACAAAACACAAGACAAAAAAAAAAAAAAGAGAAGAGTAAAAATTGTAAAACCCAAGCAGAATGTCAGACAGTTTGTTATATAAACGAAACCATGCACAAACTGTTACAGTGAATATCTACAAAAACTACTATATATTTTATTTCAGGTACTTATATAGCGCCATCAATTTTTACGCAGTGCTTTACATTCTCTTTAAAGATATCGAATACTTGCACTTTATGGCAGACTTACCACTTGGTTTACCCTCCTCCAGCGCTGACAGCTCCACATTTCCTATCAACGCTTTTTTGCTGTCAACTTTTGTGCATCTTTTTCCTTTGAAATGATGCAACGCTTGTGTGCTGGAGATGTACCATCCTGAAACTTCTCTCCACTCTCGATTTTTCACCTACAGGCAGTCCCCGAGTTAAAACATCCTACTTACATACAACTAATACTTACAAATGGAGGTAGACAACAGAAAGTGAGAGGAAATCTTCCCCTAGGAAGTGAATTCACTTGTGTAAGAGTTATTATGGGAAAAAGGTGAAGCTTTAAAATCACCAATCCTGGTTTCCACGACAACCCAAAATTTTCAAAATTCAATTGTCACATGAACAGAAAGTGAGGTGAAATCTTATGAACAGGGGCACAAACAGCAAAACAAAGTTACAGGGGTGTTAACCCTTCCCTATGCCTTCTAAAAAACATTTATTTTTGGCTAGTGTTGCACTTAAAAAAAAACCTTGTCCAACTTTCAAATTCAACTTAAGAACAAACCTATGGGACCCACCTTGTTTGTGACCCGGGGACTGCCTGTACTGGGAATGGGCTGGAAGTGTAAACCACAAGCAGAATATAAAAATAAATAAATTGCTAGGATAAAAAAGGACAGTTTTTTTTTTTGTAGCATATGCAAAGCCTTTTCTGTCAAAAAGCTCTACCTCTGCGAACCTATGTCTGGACCGAATGTCCTTGGGGCAGCAGTCTCCCATGCCAAACCGTGACACCAGGTTCAATCGCTTGATGTCTACTTTTAATTTGGTGGATACCTGGCGATACTTGCACCCCAACCGCCAGGCTTACTCCTACTTTTCTAGTTCATACTCGTCAAGGTCTCGTATAGACTATATATGGCTGTCCCGTGCCTTAATCCCTAGGTTGCGGGCTGCAAAATCTGGCCCCCGAATATCATCAGACCACTCCCCATTTTGGATTGAACTCTCCTCATATACTGCTCCACCATCCTTGAATGTGGTATTGAATCCATTCTGGCTAACCATTCTCCCTGATCGCGACAGGTTGGCTTTTGAATGGACAATTTTCTTAAACAACAATGCAGATACAACCTCTCTCTTAGTGATCTGGGAAGCTTTTAATAAACATGCCAGACTATTACTTACTGAATCCATTTCTAGGTTTGAATGCAATTCTAAAGCAGATTATGTACATGCCATGACTCAGTTGACAATGTCGGAGGACTGTTATGTCACCTAACCGTCATCTGACCCCCTGGCACAATTGAAACTGTAGAGCAGCTGTGCCAGGAACAGGCTTAACATAACTTGTTTTTTTTTAGCAAACAAAAGATTTTTGAGCAAGGCGAGCACCCGGGTAAATTACTGGCCTATCTGGCGCATCTGGACTCCAGACCCCCAGTGGTAATTACCTTGCATTCAGCCATGGCAGGGGACATCACAGACCCCGCGATCATTGTCAGGGAATTTGGGGATTTCTTCCGGGAAGTCTACACATCTAAAGTGCACTATCCCCCTCAGGGTCTCCTAACCCTTCTTGAGACACTGGATCTCCCCAAACTATCTGCCAAACAGGTTGATTTGTTGGAGGCTCCGATCTCAGCAGACGACATTACCCTCCCCCTAGCTCAATTTGCAAAGGCTAAAGCACCGGGCTCAGATGGCCTGCCCGACAAATTCATTGTCCATTTATCTAATGTGTTCCACCCCAACTTAGTCAAATGGCTCACTATACTTTATGATACACTGCAGGCTAGGGTGATAGGAAGGGATGCCCCATTTCGTCCCTTCTATATGCACTGGCTGTAGAACCCTTAGCGGTGGGACTTAGGGACCACCTCAATATTAGAGGGTTATCATCTGGATCTGGTGGTTGAAAGGGTGGGACTATATGCAGATGACATGATCCTTTACCTGGCTGACTCAGGTCCCTCACTTTCAACTGCAATATAGATCATAGACAATTTTGGTAGATTCTCAGGCCTTAAAATAAACTAGGACAAGTTCCAGATCCTCCCCATGGATAGGTTTCCCCATCTGAAGACCAGGCCAATATGCCCTTGCTGAGAGTTAGCACTTTTAAACACTTGAGGGTCCAGGTCCCTAGGGATGTAGCTGACTATATCTCGCTGAATGTAGAGCCTCTTCTCCCGCTGATTAAAGCCAAAACAGACGTGGACCAAAATGCCATTGGGAGTTATAGGCCACGTGGGACTGGTCAAAATGATACTGTTGCCCAAAATTCTTTATGTACTATGGGACTCTCCAGTCTACATTCCACTTAGATACTTTAAAACTATGGACACTTTATTAGTCTTTCAAATGGGGGCCCAGTAGACACAAATTATCCTGGAAGGTTCTTCAGATCCCAACTTCCCTAGGGGGGCTGGCAGTTCCGGACTTTGGATCTGATTACCTGGTGGCACAGCTCTCGCATTTTTATCATTGATAAGACTGACAAATGTAGATACCTCGCCTTGGCATGCCACTCAGTGGACTCACGGGCTCCACATCCATTCTACGACCTGCTGCGCAGCCTGCATGGTTCGTTGGGGCTCCCAAGCCGCTCGGGCCTTATATTCCAGCACAAACGGATATGGGATCTGGCAATGTCCAAGATCAGAACAACTGGGTTTCACATTAATACTCCCTTGTGGTACAACAAACTTCCCCTAAAACTCCTTTAGATAACCAATCCTACTACATGGATATCCAGGGGAGTTTACCTGTTGTCCCACGTTCTCACAAATGGAACACTCAAAACATTTGACCAATAAAAAAGGCAGAATTTACCCTCCCCAACTACATGTTCTTTCATTTTCTTCAGGTGCGCCATGCCCTATATACCCAGTTCACAGGCTACTACCCCGACCTACCATCCCTGGATGCACTTGATATAATCTGTGGAAATGAGCCACATCAACTCATATCCATTTTTTTTTTAGAACATGCTCATTACTCCAGCGGCCACTAAACTTGCCTACAATGCCAAGACCAAATGGGTTGACGATGCTGGGGAGTTAGATGATGAGGACTGGGGTAAGGCTGTAGAGACCTGCACTCGTCTCCCCCAAAATGTCGGATAGGCTTACAGAAGTCTACATAACACATAGGGCATACTCCACACCGCTTAGCCAAATTCTGTCCTTCGCATAGCTCTATGTGCCCCAGATGCTTGATATCATTTGCATTTCCTCTGGCATTGCCCCCGTATTCGAGGATACTGGTCACGGATTGTCCAGTTCCTACATGATCAGATGGGCTCACCAGTGTCCCTCGATCCTAAGCAATGCCTGTTGGGAATCTTTCCTGACACTGATACAGACAAACACACTCTTAGATTCCTACATGAAACCTTGTTTGTATCTAGAAAGATTATAGCCTGCAATTGGATCTAGGCAGCAGCTTCTACAATGGCCGTTTGGATTGCTGAAAATAATAATACACTAACATACAAAAAGATAATTTACATCAATAGAGGGTGTCCAGGCAAATGCAATAAAATGTGGGACAGATCTCCAGTCCTCGTCAACCTGTGTCTCCTGAAACTGCAATATGCATTACTAGCTGAATGCACCTGGCCCTATGTGGCATGTGTGAATTATTTACACCATTTGGTTTATACTGTAAATGGAACACAATCATCACCAGTATTGTTAATTCTTGTGGGTTTATTTTTTTATGTATGCATACATTTGTTTTTCTTTATTGGGTTATGCCTCCTTGATAGGACTCGCGATGCATGAATACCCTGTATACTTTTGCATAAAACTTTCTAAGAAAAAAAAAAAAAAAAAAAAGGCTCTACCTTTTTTTCAGTTCACCCCCAAAAGCCCCTCCCTAAATCTCCTTTTAACCTGACTTCTAACTAATCACTGGCGAAGGAAAAAACAAAATAAAAAAATATATTTACCAGAAGTCACATGACACACAGGTCCTGAGTCTTCACACTTCTTTTTACCTTCCGATGCCTATGTTACGGCTTGCGTGACCTAGACAATTCCTATAGGTTGTCCTGCAGTAGGGTCCTCTCAGGATGCAGAGGAGAACCGACATCAGGGGAGGGCACTATATTGGGATTAGTTGTCACCGATGGATTTGCATGTGATTAGCCGTGTCCAATCACAGCTGATCACAGTGTATATAGGAAGTGCTGGTTATTGGTATTCCTATCCTCACACTGTAAAAACATTTTGCTGCGCTTAGTGTTGATCAAATTCATATATACATACAGGACACACATAAAAAGGAAAAAAGTCCCATTAGGCGACGATAAATAGTGCTTGTGCTTAAATTGACATCTCCTGTGCAATGGTGCTCAGACTGGGTGTCCCACAGATGTAAACTCACCCTGGATGTTGACCAACTATCGCTAGTATGGTCTCTTAAGCATGTGGGGATACCACTATGGGAGCCTGTTGAAATGACGTCACATGCAAAAATACACCTCATGAGCATGGATGGAAATGACAAAGGAAAGCCTTCATTGGCAATGCCATTAAAAATGGAGTTTACACCGCGTCATCACATCACTTCCACCCATACGAAACTACCTGGGAATCTAGCAGAACGTGGTGAGTGGCGATTTCCCATGCCAGGGCCGA